>NW_027361737.1:26847500-27240000 GCF_039654945.1 Dendrobates tinctorius | reverse complement strand
AAAAACGCATGCGCACATGTGCGTTTTTTTCCAGCGCTAAAAAACGCAAATGTGAAACCAGCCTTAGGGTTAGGGTCAGGGTTAGGGTTAGTAAAGTCATGGTTTGGGTAGTGTGAGGGGCCACCTAAAAATGTTGGAAAAAAACGCAAACGCGGTAAAAACGCACTAAAAACGCATACAAACGCATAAAAACGCTGCGTTTTTTCATGCATGCTCATAAAAATGCTTGAAAAAAACGCAGCAGTTGTATGCTTATGTATGCGTTTTTTCAATGCGTTTTTTTGCGGGAAAAACGCGCTGCAAAAAAAAGCAAGTGTGAAACTAGCCTTATTATAGTTTTGTACATGCGGAGGAGTTGCTGTAGTGCGCTAGGTTGATAGCAACTTTAGAGGTAACGTTAAGAGGGTGATCACGTTAAGAGGGTGATCAGAAGCAGGTTTACCCACTCTCTGAGAGGAGAGGCTGAATGTATATCAAAGTTATATTTATGGGCTAATGTAGTGTTAAATGTTGGGGAGGGTGGAGGGAGGAGGGAGTGGAAGTTTGTTGTTTTGGAACAAGTTCTAAAAAGCACATGCAGCGGTGGTCTATTTCATGGGGTCTGGGAGATTATCCACTTGAGTATATATGATGGGATGGGGGATAAAATTAAAATACTCAGTTGGAATATAAGAGGATTGTCTGAAGGGACACGAAGGGCTGCAATCCTGGAATACATTAGAAAGAGGGGGCCAGATGTGGTATGTCTTCAGGAGACCCATTTATTGAGGGAAAAGGTGGAGATATTACAAAGGATGTGGATTGGGAAGGCGTATCACTCCACATACTCTTCATATGCCAAGGAGGTCTCCCTGCTCATAGGGAAATCTACGCCATTTGATGAAATGGAGAGTCATGTGGACAGTGAGGGACAATATGTTTTTTTAATTTGTCGAATTTATTGGCAGCCGATGTGTGTGGCGGTTATGTATATACCACCCCCATTCTCGAGGACTAAGATCCGGGAAATATTTGACTTATTTAAGAAGGGAATGGGGCTACCACTGTTATTTATTGGAGATTTTAATAATGTAAAAGATGAAGGATGGGATAGACATAAAAAGAGAGTGGAAAAGGGGCGAAGAAACTTTCGCCATTTTGTACCTTCATGCGGGAATTGGGGATGGTGGATCTCTGGAGAGTAAGGAATGAAAATTAAGTTTGCTACTCTTGCTACTCTGCGACCCATGGGTCCCTTTCAAGGATAGATATAGCGCTGGGCAATGAGTTAATCACCCGGATGGTCTGTGGGGCGAAATATCTCCCGAGGGTAATTTCGGATCATAAACCGATTGAATTATCTATCAAAAAGTCAGAGGGGAGGATTGGGCGAGGGGGAGGATGGAGAATGCACTCCTTATGGCTTGAACATATAAATTTGGATATCATAGAGAGGGAGATGAAAGAATACTGGCAGCTTAATGAAGGCAGTGCTAGTAAATGGGTGGTTTGGGATGCTATGAAAGCTTTTCTGAGAGGCCTCTTCTTTCGTGAAATATCTAAGTGTAAATCTAAAACTAGATTAAAGGATAAGGCGATTGTGGCGTTATTGGAAAGGGTGGAGATAAATATGGTGGCGGATCCATCAGAGAAAAACCAAAGAAGGCTAAGGGGGGCCCAGGAAGCAGTTAATAAGCTATACTTGGAAAAGGCGGCGAGGTGGAGAGCTTTTCAGAAAACGCAATTTTATGAGGGAGAAAAAGTGGGGCACTTGCTTTCGGTGTGTGAAGGGTTAAAACTAAAATCAGAGCTGAAGTTTCATTTTCTCCATTCTCTGAAGGTTTCGTTTCTCCATTTTTGTTGCTGTAAGATAAATTTTGGTAATTGGGATGAAAAGTTCAGGCTGTCATGAAACCAGACTTTTCCCAATCAGGTGCAAGATAAGGGACCCAGGGGTATATTACTCTGAAGAATATGCCATTATACTACTTTCTATGCTATGTAAATACGGACATATATGCAGTTTCCGGTTTTCTTGCAATATTATTGGTTTATAAAGTGAAATGATGCTATGAGCAAAATATTATAAAAGAAGTGACTAAAAAAAAGGGGACTAGTGATCTGTCTTGATCCTCCCGTGCAGAGACCCCCGTCTCCGTTTGGTCATTTGAGTTTCTAGCAACACTCTGTGGAATAATTTGGAAATCACTGGATCAACCGTGAAGGGTTAATTTAACCCTCAGGTGGTGTCGGCGGCACAGAGAGACTCCTCATATATATACAAATTAAAGATGGATGATGGGATACTGCTGGAAACCACAGGAGATATCTTGGGAGAATTTAGGAAGTTTTATAAAAAGTTGTATACATCTGGACTGGAGGCTTCTGTTGGGGACATTAAAGATTTTCTTGAGACGGCGAGACTCCCTAGTATTAAAGATAGTGACAGACTTAGGTTGGAAGAGGCCATAATGGTAGAGGAGATTGAATTTGCCATCATGTCAATGACAAATCATAGGACTCCTGGGGCGGACAGCCTGCCGGGAGAAGTCTATAAGCAATTAAAGGGAGTGACAATGACTTAGTTGAAGGCAGTTTTTGAGGAGGCACTGAAGATGCCATTGTCCATGAGAGAGGCGGTGGTGGTGGTTATTCCAAAGGAGGGTAAGGATCCGGAATTGGCTGAATCATATCGGCCTATTTCGTTGCTGACGGCAGATGTTAAGTGTGAGGTGTCGGGTTCCTGCAGCGGCACAGCAGGAATCCAGAGCCTAACATTCTGCGGTCTCCCATTCCCCATCGACCGCAGAGGAGCTTGCTCAGCAGCCCCGTCATTCCCGACGCTCTGCTCAGACCTGCTCTGTGGGTCTGGCTGGTGCTGCCACCTTTGGGCCAGCAATAGCAATGCAGGCTGTTCAGCAGCAAACCACTCCAGAGGCTAAGTCCTTCTGTCGCTCCACTGAGCATGCTCACGAGACGATCTCCCATTGGAGGTCGGGAGTCACATGCCCAGGTCCTTCTCCAGATCTGATTGGTCCATCAACAGAGATCTGGAAGCTTCCGGAAGGTCCTGGCTATAAAAGGTTCGCATGGCCGCTCGGCCATGCTCTAGTATAGACTCTAGTTGCTACCTGTGTGAATGATGACGGATGCATGAACCTGCGAATGACTCATTAAGATTCCCCTCCCTCTGATATTACGTGTGTGGATAGGGACTTAGTCATAGAGTCAGCGCCTGACAGTGGCACGCTACAGGCCACAGTGCACATCTCCACAGAACTATCGTCCGACAGTGCGCCCCCTCCTGGGCATTGTCGTAAAGCGGCTGTGTCAGTCACCACGCTGCAGTCAGCAGCACTTGGCGTCCGCGGTAGCGACGCCACACGCACGGTAGGTCTAGACGGACACTGACCCTGTGTCTTGGGCCCTAGTCCTGTGACCATATACTGTGCGTGCATTCCGCCGAGAACTGTGAGTCCAACAGGCTATGCTTATTGCTTTGGCGCCTCTGTGAATCAACAGAGTATGCCCAGCGCACACCGGGTGACGTTCAACCCGCGTACGATATACCGCCATATTGAGTGTCCGCCATTACCTGGCAGCAGAGTAACACCTTCTGCACGGTGGACCCTGGGAGGCGAACGCACTTTCTATTATTTATTATTTAGTGCGTTCTGCTGTCCCTAACATTATACTAGCACCAGGGTCTGGCTAGTAATGGCGGACCAGCAGCAGCAACTGCTTCGGCGGAACATTTAGCAGCTGGAGGGCAGGTTAGCGGCCCCTGAGAGTTCCACCTCAGCTGCGAATGCTACTGCAGCTGCTGCCCGGGCAGTCGCAGAGGCTGTCTCGCGTGGGGCCACATCCATGTCTGCGCCGACAATATCCCGCCTCCCATTGCCCGATAAATTTTCTGGTGACAGCGCCACCGTCTATTATTTATTATTTAGTGCGTTCCGCCGTCCCTAACATTAAGATTCTCGCTAAGGTCCTGGCTAACCGATTGACAAGTGTGATCCAGGACCTTGTTCACCCAGATCAATCTGATTTCATGCAAAATAAGTCCACAGCAATTAATTTACGTAGACTACTCTTGAATTTACAGCTGCCATCAGACAATGGGGGTCGCAGGGTGGTGGTATCTCTGGATGCGCGTAAAGCGTTTGATAGTGTCGAATGGGGGTATCTCTGGGAAGTTTTGAAGAGTTTGGGGTTTGGGCCAATTTTTATTTCATGGATACAATTATTATATGCATCCACGACGGCCAAGATAAAAGTTAATAGGCAATTGTCAGACAGTTTCGGCCTTTACAGAGGAACTAGGCAGGGGTATCCGCTGTCCCCGCTACTTTTTGCGTTGGCAGTGGAGCCCTTGTCACAGACAATTAGAAATGCGACCTCGGTCAGGGGATTTAAATATGGGAATATAGAAGAGAAAATAGTGTGCAGCTCGTTTTGGAGGATTCTGGAGACTCATTGTTGGGTGTGATGAACATTCTTAAAACATTTGGGAATGTGTCGGGCCTAGTCATTAATTGGGAGAACTCCAATATTATGGCGGTTGATGGTGGGGAGGACGAACTCATGTTAAGGGGAGAGGGAGCGAAATTAGCGGTGGTTCAGCTATTCAAATACTTGGGTGTTCAGGTGTCGCTTCCACTCTTTAGCTATATTGATCTCAATCTGGTTCCGCTGTTGGGGAAATTCAGAAATAAAATAGGGACATGGAGCAGATTGCATATCTCAGTGGTGGGGAGAATCAATTTGATCAAGATAATTTTAATGCCCCAGCTTCTATATGTGTTACATAATGCCCCTATCTGGATACCCAGGAGGTGGTTCCATATCATGGGTTCCCTTTTCAGAGAGCTGGTTTGGGGGAAAAAAAGGCAAGGCTTCGACTGGAAATTCTGCAGAGACCTAAGGATGAAGGGGGCTTGGCACTTCCGAACCCTTGGATTTACTATTTAGCTGTGCAGGGTCAACATATAAAGGGCTGGAGAGAAAGTGATAATATGGGGTCAACACAAAGGGTTTGGCGCATGTTTTAGATAGGAGTCCACTGATCCAGGGCCTGAAAGCAGGATGCACTTGTTTACTCATTCATAAGATATGGGAGGAAATTAAGAAGATTAGGGGGGGTGGAATATCTAACTAACTTCTCTCCAATATGGCAAAATTATAATTTACCGGAGTTTGTTAAAATGGGGGACTATAAAATTTGGAAGGGTTTGGGAATATGTTACATCGGCCAGGTACAGTATGGGCAGGAGTTGTTACCCTTTGAGAGACTGTAGGAGGTTTACGGGTTGCCGGAGGTCTGTAGGTTTCAGTATAGGCAGTTCCACCACGCTTACAGGACTCAGAGTAAAACAGCTAATATGAAGGTTCAGGCGGATATTCTTGTAAACTATGTTTGTGCAAAAGGGGGGACGAGAGGCGTTGTTTCAGAGATATACAGGGACCTACTGTTTGCCTTCCTACAAAGATATCCAATTAAAGCAAAAGAGAAATGGGAAAAAGAGGTGGGCGATATAGCAGAAGATAAATGGGAAATAATAATAGAATATATACCCAAGTTGTCACTGAGCGAATGGGCCAGACTGTCTCAGTTATATGTGCTCCATAGAGTGTATAGGACTCCAGATAGGCTACTTGAGGCCGGGTTGAGACAGACCTCCGAATGCCAGAGATGTCGGACCGAAGGGGCTGGGATTATACACATGCTATGGCAATGTCCAAAATTAAACACGTTTTGGGTGGAAGTGACGACTGCAATTGGAAGGGTATATAACTGTAGAATTGAAAGGGAGCCTCTGGTGTGTATCTTGGGGTATGTAGAGGATATCGGGGTATCGAATTATTATAAACTAGCAATAGCTAGATTATTACATGTTGCGAGGAAACTGATTACCAGATGTTAGATAAGTGAAGAACCACCGACAATACGGGAGTTCTATAGGCAGTCTGACTATATTATGGGTATAGAAAAGAGTATATACGCTAAAAGGAAAAAGGTTGGTACCTTATAAACAATATGGAATCCCTGGGCTATAACTTGTATACTTTTGACAGATTGAATATGCTGGTTGTTTTATATTTTGTTATGCAATAAAAATTTATCTGATTTAAAAAAAAAAAAAGATGTAAAGTGGCCAAATATGAACACAACAATTATACGTCAAAAAATATAATCTTTATTGCAGCAATTTCCACTTTCAAGAATAATAACACAAATGTCTCTTGTGTGAAAGGTGCTTATACATTTGCCCATAAAGCAGTGGAATGGTTTTAACAGGATAATTATACAGAAGAGGTCCATGTAATATCACCCAATACACACATCGCCTCCATGATTCTAAACTTTCTGTTCCACTAAAGTAATCTACAAGGGAGTAGCCACTTAAATGTAGCTATCTTTTCATATACCAATGTTTACTGTCCATCAGAGATGGAAAAGCCTGGCAAAAGTGAATTCTTTAAAAAGACCATGCATGTAAACAAATACCATGGTTAAATTTTCATGTATTTCATTTCAAATGGAATTAATTTTCTTATTAATAGAAGAGAGAACAAGTTATCGCCGTACACGACACTTTAACAATAACTAGGATTGATTCTAGCCATTATAATGTTGCCATACATACCAACAGTTTAATGACTAAATTAAATGTATAGCAATACTATAAAACACACAAATAATTTTTTTTATATAAATGAGTATCGTGATAGTATCACCCACTCTGACGACACAACAGCTACTGATTGACAGTTTTCTCCCTCAGCAAAATAATGAACATGAAGATGTCAATCAGCAACAAAATGGGGAGGGATAAATATCGCCACACCATGATCCTATATTATCACCACGTGATGTCTGAATATAATCACCATCCTGTTACTAATGGAATTAGACTATTCCAAGATAAAGACTACCAATAATACCACCTTCAAGGCAAAATATTGCCATAGCATGACCAAACCATATATTACCAACAGAAAGTGACTGAATAATACTATTATACTGATAAATAAGAAAAAGCACAATACTAACAATAATATTGCCAAAAGTGAGTTATACACAGGATCTCTGCAGAAAGTATATAGTGTAAGTGTAAAGGTAATAAATTGATCACCAGTGACACTATATGCTGGAGCTCTGTAGATAATATATAGTCTATAATATGTGAGCAACCTGCATGGGCTAAACATGCTACCGTGGCTGGCAGCATCTCTGGGCTTGTCTCCCATCACACACATCTGGGATGTCTTTGGTCGACAATTACAAAAAGAAGCTGCCAGCAGCTGATTTTGATTATGCCCATTCTCCCAAACTAATATTAGATCAAGAGGCCAGTGTGAAAATTTCAAAATTTACAATGTTTATATATATGTTTGTCACACTTAAATTTTTCAGATCACCAAACAAATGTAAATATTAGACAAAGATAATACCAGTAAACACAAAATACAGTTTATAAATGAAGGAATGAAGGTCTTTATTATTAAGGGAAAAAGAAATTCAAACCTATAGAGCCCTGTGGGAAAAAGTGATTGTGGCCTCATTACTGCCACACCTGTTCTCAATCAAGAAATCACTTAAATAGGACCTTCCTGACAAAGTGAAGTAAACCAAAAGATCTTCAAAAGCTAGACATCATGTTGCGCTCCAAAGAAATTCTGTAACAAATGAGAAACAAAGTAATTGAGATCTATCAATCTGGAACAGGTTACAAAGCCATTTGTAAAGCTTGGGACTCCATCGTATCACAGTGAGAGCCATTATCCACAAATTGTGAAAACATGAAACAGTGGTGAACCTTCCCATGAGTGGCCGGCTGGCCAATATTACCCCAAGAGCTCAGCGATGACTCATCCAAGAGGTCACAAAAGACCCCACAACAACATCCATAGAACTGCAAGGTCTCACTTGCCTCAGTTAAGGTCATAGTTCCAAGACGAAAGCCACTGCTGAGCAATAAGAACATAAAGGTGGTTGTGTGATGGTCTGGGGCTGTTTTGTTGGTTCAGGACCTGAAAGACTTGCTGTTGTAAATTGAACTATGAATTCTGCTCTCTACCAGAAATCTTGAAGGAGAATGTCCGGCCATCTGTTTGTGATCTTAAGCTGAAGCTCACTTTGGGTTATGCAGCAGGACAATGATCCAACACACACCAGCTCCACCTCTGAATGGCTTAAGAAAAGCAAAACTAAGATTTTGGAGTGGCCTAGTCAAAGTCCTGACCTTAATCCAATTGAGATACTGTGGCATGACCTTAAAAAGGTAAAACCCACCAAAGTGGCTGAATTACAACAATTCTGCAGAGATGAGTGGGCCAAAGTTCCTCCAGAGCATTGTAAAAGACTCATTGTCAGTTATCGCAAGCAACTGATTGCGGTTGTTGTTGCAAAGGGTGGCCCAACTAGTTATTAGGTTTAGGGGTCAATTACTTTTTCACACAGGGTCCTGTAGGTTTGGATTTCTTTTTTTCCTTTATAATAAAGGCCTTAATTTAAAAACTGCATTTTGTGATTACTTGTGTTATCTTTGGCTAATATTTAAATTTGTTTGTTGATCTGAAACATTTAAGTGTGACAAACATGCAAAAGAATAGGAAATCAGGAAGGGGGCAAACACTTTTTCACACAACTGCATATATATTATATACACTAAATCTTGTAAAACGTAAAGTCTTTTTCAGATGGGACAACTAAAAACGCGTCTTTCTACTGGTTTGTAGGTTAGACAGACTACTTAAATTTTTTCATAATTTGAAAGCATTATTAGCAAATGATGATTATCAGAAACAAATCAGAGAAACCCATTACCCTCTATTAAGAGTTGAGCGAAACGGGTCGGTCAAATTCAAAAGTCGCCGACTTTTGGTGAAGTCGGGTTTTGCCGATCAAAACCCGACCATAGCGTGAGGTCGGCCATGAGGTCGCCGACCCGCGCGCCAAAGTCGCGTTTCCCATCATGCTTCCAGGGCCTATTCTCAGCCAATGATCAATGACACACACTGTGGGCAACGCAATGACATAGGCAGCGGCCACCACCATCTTATATATGGGCACTGCAGTGATTGGCTTTGTGTGGCATCACAGTGGCTATAAAAGCCCCAAACGCCGACCGACATCTTACTTCTGCCGATCTTAGCATAGGGAGAGGTTGCTGCTGCTCGTTCTCAATAGGGAGAGTGTTTAGGCAGGAAAAAAAAATACAACTGTGCTTCTGCTGATAGCGATTTTTACTGTATAACACAACAGTTAGTGTGCAGTGACAGGGGAGGATATTTTTGTGTGCAGCAGCTCTGGTGGTTATTAGGCTGCCTTATAAGGCTACCTGATAGCTGCATTGCTGTTTGCACACTGCTGTGCAGACTGCTTTTTTCAAAGCAAAAATAGTTTTATTCCTTTTGCCTGCACAGTTAAAGAGCGTTCATTTTTTCACACTTTTGTGTGCAGCAGTGCTGGTGGTTATTAGGCTGCCTTATAAGGCTACCTGATAGCTGCATTGCTGTGTGCATACTGCTGTGCAGACTGCTTTTTTCAAAGCAAAAATACTTTTATTCCTTTTTTCTGCACAGTTAGCGAGCGTTTCATTTTTTCACACACCATATAAAGGTGTACGCTCCTCACACACTACCGTGTACCGGCTGGTATCAGGGACAAATACGTGCTATCTGTGTGTGACTCCGTACAAAGATAGATGGAGATTTTCATTTTTCCATACATACACCGTATAGAGCTGTCCGCTTATCAAATAGTATTGGAGATCCGCTGTTTGTATTGCGGTCAAATCTATACAGAGACAGCGTGTGTGTGTGAGACTCCGCAAATACATATATGGAAATTTCAGTTTTTCCATACACCGTATAGAGCTGTCCGCTTGACAAACAGTATCCTATATCTGCTGTTTGATTACGGTCAAATAGATACAGACACAGTGTCTGTGTGTGACTCCGTTAAAAAAAGACGGATAATTAAATTTTCCATACAGACACTGTATAGAGCTGTCCGCTTGTCAAACAGTATCCCATATCTGCTGTTTGATCACGGTCAAATCGATACAGAGACAGCGTCTGTGTGTAACTTCGTTTAAAAATAGACGGATAATTAAATTTTTCCATACATACACCGTATAGAGCTGTCCGCTTGTCAAACAGTATCCCATATCTGTTGTTTGATTACGGTCAAATCGATACAGAGACAGCGTCTGTATGTGACTCCGTTAAAAAATGGACGGATAATTACAATTTTCCATACATACACCGTATAGAGCTGTCCGCTTGTCAAACAGTATCCCATATCTGCTGTTTGATTATGGTCAAATTGATACAGAGACAGTGTCTGTGTGTGACTCCATTAAAAAATAGACGGATAATTAAAATTTTCCATACATACACCGTATAGAGCTGTCCGCTTGTCAAGCAGTATCCCATATCTGCTGTTTGATAATGGTCAACTTGATATAGAGACAGCGTCTGTGTGTGACTCCGTTAAAAATAGACAGATAATTAAAATTTTCCATACATACACCGTATAGAGCTGTCAGCTTGTCAAACAGTATCCCATATCTGTTGTTTGATTACGGCCAAATCGATACAGAGACAGCGTCTGTGTGTGACTCTGTTAAAAAATGGACGGATAATTACAATTTTCCATACATACACCGTATAGAGCTGTCCGCTTGTCAAACAGTATCCCATATCTGCTGTTTGATTATGGTCAAATTGATACAGAGACAGTGTCTGTGTGTGACTCCATTAAAAAATAGACGGATAATTAAAATTTTCCATACATACACCATATAGAGCTGTCCGCTTGTCAAGCAGTATCCCATATCTGCTGTTTGATAATGGTCAACTCGATATAGAGACAGCGTCTGTGTGTGACTTCGTTAAAAATAGACGGATAATTAAAATTTTCCATACATACACCGTATAGAGCTGTCCGCTTGTCAAATAGTATCCCATATCTGTTGTTTGATTATGGTCAAATTGATACAGAGACAGTGCCTGTGTGTGACTCTGTTAAAAAATAGACGGATAATTAAAATTTTCCATACATACACCGTATAGAGCTGTCCACTTCTCATACAGTACCATATCTCTGCTGGTATTTTTGGTACATTTTCCCAAACATGAGGAAGTCTGGTGGAAGAGGCCGCGTACGTGGGGGGTGGGGCACAGCTGGTACTGATGGTGGTGGTGAGGCATCTGCTGGTTATGTCAAAAACACAATAGCAGCTAAGGCAGGAGGTGTTGAGCCTGCATCATCGTCTGGCACAAGAAGGCCTTTAAGGTTCCCTTTTCTGGGAGTAGGTAAACCGCTTTTAAAGGCGGAGCATCAGGAACAGGTTTTGTCTTACATTGCCGAAACAGCCTCCAGCTCTATTGCCTCCTCTTCTGAAGTTTCAAAAACTGCAAGCACTGAGTCGTCAGTGCAGGCTTCTGGTCAGGAACAACACCTTTCCTTGTGTCCTTCACCCACACCAAAAGTGAAGGATGCGGCAGGCCACACTTCAGATTACTCCACGGAGATCTTTTCACATACCATGCCTGGGTTATCAAGTCAAATCCTGAATTCCCCAGTCCAAGATGAATCTGACATGGAGTGCACTGATGCACAGCCACTGCTAGATGATTCTGCTGGTACATTGACCCAGAGCAATACATTTGCCTTGCAGTATAGTGAGCCAGAATCAGATCCTGATGAAACTCAGGTGCCCCTTCCCGCATACTATACCACCTTAGACGGTGACACAGGGGAAGGTACAGATAACATTGAAGAGGAGGAGATGGATGACCCAGTTGTTGACCCAGATTGGTATCCATTGGGGGAAGAGGGTGCCGCTGGCAATAGCTCAGAAGAGAAGGATCCGCAGCAGGCATCGACATCACAGCAGCAGTTATCTGGCAGGCTCGTAGCTGTACCAAAACTTGCTAAAAAAATCAAAAAGAGTTGCAGGACTCACCGTGCAAGCCATGAAAATTTATACCATAGTAGGAAAAGTGCGGTGTGGCACTTTTTTTTACCAAAATCCTATTGATGAGGCAAAGGTTATCTGTAAGAAGTGCGGAAGGACCTTTAGCCGAGGTAAAAATTTCCGAAATGTAAACACCAGTTGCATGCTTAGACATTTAACCACCATGCACTTGCAAGCATGGACGGACTACAAAACCTCAGGTAGCACATGTGCAATTGCTCTGACTGAAGGTAGCCAGCAACGCTACATTGCTTCCCCCACTAAAAGGCCACTGATAAGCACACCACCAGCAAGAAATGTTGAGGTGTCGTCGCAAGGCCAAAGCAGTCAGGGAATCACAATGTTTTTGGAAAAAAAGACTGAATCAAGGCCATCACCAACACCACCATCACCATCACCAACCTCCTCTCAATACTTAATGTCCACCGCTAGTTCCCCCCATGCAGCTCTCAAGTCCAGCTCACCCTACCAGACACTCTGAGTAGGACAAGAAAGTACTCATCATCTCATCAACGTACACTGGCTTTGAACGGCTACATTCCCAAACTGATCTCATTAGAGATGATGCCCTTCCGTTTGGTTGAAAGCGAAGCGTTACGAGACCTTATGGCCTATGCTGTCCCACGCTATGACCTACCCAGTCGGCACTATTTTTCTCGAAATGCCATCCCTGCCGTCCACCTGCATGTGAAAAACCGTATTGTCCATGCACTCAAACAATCAGTGAGTGGAAAGGTGCACCTCACAACAGATGCATGGGCCAGTAGGCATAGCCAGGGCCGTTATGTGTCCATCACTGCACACTGGGTTAATGTGGTGGATGCTGGCTCCACATGGGACAGCGGCGGTGGAGCAGTGCTGCCTAGCCTACGGTATAGGAAACAGTTGGCTGTAGGCGTTCCACCCTCCTCCTCCTCCTCCAGAAGCAAAATCTCGTCCACAGAGCGCTGTCGCACGAGCACTCCATCCGCAGCTGCCAGTGTTGCACATGAGGTGTCCCACTATCAAACGGCTAGTGGTAAGCGGCAGCAGGCTGTTTTAAAGATGATGTCTTTGGGCGACAAAAGACACACCGCGGAGGTACTGGCCGACAACTTGCATCGACAAACTGAGTATATGGCTGGGCAGTCTACATCTTGAGCCAGGCAAAGTAGTCAGTGATAACGGACGGAATTTTGTGGCAGCCATAGCCCTTGCAAAACTAAGACACATACCTTGCCTGGCTCACACCTTGAACCTGGTGGTGCAGTGCTTCCTACATAATTATCCGGAGACTGTGCTCGCACATCCGTCGCTCGCCCGTACAGTCCAGTCGTATGCAGAAGCTGCAGCGATCGCTCCAACTCCCAAAGCACCGCCTAATCATAGACGTTGCAACAAGGTGGAAATCCACCCTGCACATGGTTGAGAGGCTGTGTGAACAAAGGCAGGCTGTAATGCATTTGTGGGAGGATACATGGGCAGGCAGTTTGAGGGAAGACCTGGAATTGTCGGGTGTGCAGTGGTCAAAGCTGAAAGACCTCTGTAAAGTCCTTCAGTGTTTTGAGGAATGCACACGGCTGTAAGCGCAGATGACATGTCATCATAAGCATGAGCATACCACTTATGCGTCTGCTCATGCAAACTTTGACGCACATTAAGGATCAGGCGTCTGCAGCAGAGGAGGAGGAAGAGGAGGAGGGAAGTCTTGATGACAGTCAGCCATTGTCAGCAAGGGCAACTGACCTGGATGAGGTGGAGGAAGAAGAGGAAGAGGAGGAGGAGGATGAGGGGGATGATTATTTTGGGGAGGAGGATGCTTCTCAGGGGCCAAGAGATAATGCTGGCGTGCCAAGGTCAGGTACAGGGTTTGTGCGTGACTGGAGGGATGTTGATTTCCATGAAAGTGCTCCTTCACCCCCCAATGGCAGTGCATCATTGACACCTGGAACATTGGCCCACACATGTGATTATTCCTTGCGTATCCTAAAAAGGGACCCTCGCATTGCCAAAATGATGAAGGATGACGACTTCTGGTTGGCCAGCATCCTGGAACCACGCTATAAAGGCAAATTACAAAACATCATGCCACAGGAGAACCTAGAGATAATATTGGCGAACAAACAAGCAACTCTGGTAAACCGTTTGTTGGAGGCATTCCCAGCACACAGCACTGGTGCTGGTTCTCCCACGAGCTGTAGGAGGCAAATTGGAAGAGGTGTTTGTGGTGCACACAGCCGAAGTGGCGTTGGAGACAAGGGTTTCATGACCATGTTGTGGACTGATTTTTCAAGTACCGCTCACACGACTGGTAATACTGCATCGATTGAAAGTGACAGGAGACAGCAGTTGTCAACTATGGTTACAAACTACTTCTCCTCCCATATTGATGTTCTCCCTCACAGGTCATTCAAATTTGACTATTGGGCCTGTAAACTGGACACCTGGCCTAAATTGGCACAACATGCCTTACAGGAGCTCGCTTGCCCTGCTGCTAGTGTGTTATCTGAAAGAGTCTTCAGTGCTGCTGGATCAATCCTGACAGAAAAAAGGACACGTCTGTCGATCCAAAATGTTGATGATCTATCCTTCATTAATATGAACCGTGCATGGGTTTCCAAGGAATTTGTCCCACCTTCCCCTGATGACACATAGGTGGCAATTAAAATGACTCGCTTTTGTCCTCCTCTTCCTCGTACTTCTCCACTTCCTCCAATTGCAGCTGCTGAATGTACAGCCTAGACATCAACATATGGCATTTTTTCAACCTCCCTAACTGAGCTGCCCCAGATGGCCGTGGTCACCACCTGGCGCACCCGGGCAAGTGCTGTTGCCCTGAACAGGCACCGCTACAGAGAATGATCATCTATTATTAAAACATGAATAGAGTGAACAAAATGTGTATCCAAGGAAATAATTAAACACAATAATGTGAATAAAGAATAAGTGCACAGTGCAAAAAAATATATTATATAAATTATAGTGATATTAGCGAGTTAAAATTATATGATATATAAATTATTATATAAATAGGTGAAAGTGAATTTGCAATGATAAATTAACAAAGCCCATAATAAAAGTGCAAAAATAAATTTTTATTAATATTAAATAAGTGCAGGTGCAGATATATTAATAATTATATTTTGACCAAATATGGAGCATAAATATAAGATATAAAATGAAATCTATACATTATCTTAAATGCACATATTCTACATATTTAATACAGCCAATCTAATACGAGGCAATTAACATCAGTATATACAACAAGAGCATCAACAATTTGGGCTCTTTGAAAATCAGAGAGGTCTGCCATTGGTAGTAGGTTTTCCTCAATGTTCTTAGAATTATGCAAAACAAACAGTTAATTTACATACACTTATCACATGACACAAATAATCAACTACAAAACATTAACATATGTCACGGTTTGCATGTTTAGAACATGTTTGAAGATAATGATGACAACACGTTAGGTGCTTGGTTGAATTATTTTGTCCAACACCAGTATATAAGGAGTGTGTATAAAAGCCCACCCTGCTGACCACCATTTTTCTTCTGCCCATCTTTACAGTAGGGAGAGGTTGCTGACGCTGTTTATGATTTGGGAGACACTTAGGCCTGTAAACAGAAGTTGCTATGTGCTTGCGCTGAACGCAATTGTTGTGTTCTGTTAGTGTGCAGTGACAGGGAAGGATTTTCTTGTGTGCAGCAGTGCTAGTTATTAGGCTGCCTTATAGCAGTATTGCTGTGTGGACACAGCTGTTGTGATTGCTTTTACACAGCACTCCTACTTTTATTTTGTTTTTCTGCAGTGAACGAACGTTCATTATTTCACACACCATATAGAGCTGTACGCTCCTCACACACTACCGTGTACCGGATGGTATCAAGGAGAAATACATGCTGACTATCTGTATGAGACTACGGAAATATATAGGGAGATTAACATTTTCGATTACACTATATACACCTGGTATTTGATGAAACAGTACCTTAGTTCTAAATTTTTTCTTATGGTATAATCCATACTCAGTGAGCGTGTGTGCTTTACTCATTCAATATATACGGAGAAAAACATTTTACCCTATACTCTATACACCTCCTATCTTGTGATACAGTACCTTTGTTAGACATGTTGTCTTACGGTCAATTCCTTACTGGGTGACTATCTGAGGGGGACTATGGAAATATATACGGAGATTTACAATGACCCCTACACTGTATAAAGCTGTACACTTCTGATACAGTAACATATATCTGCTGGTATTTTGGTTCCATTTTCACAAAAATTAGGAAGTATGGTGTAAGAGGCTGCAGACGTGGGCATGGGTGGCTAGCTGGTCCTGATGGTGGTGGTGGTGCATCTGCTGGTAGTGCCAAAAGTACAATACCAGGTAAGGCAGGAGGGGTTTAGACTGCAGCATGGTCTTGCTCCTGAAGGCCTGGAAGGCTCCCTTTTCTCGGAGTAGGTAAAACGCTTTTAAAGCCGGAGCATCAGGAACTGGTTTTGGCTTACATTGCTGAAACAGCCTCCAGCTCTATCGCCTCCTCTTCTGAAGTTGCAAAAACTGCAAGCACTGAGTCATCAGTGCAGGATTCTGGTCAGGAACAACCCCTTTCCTTGTGTCCTTCACCCCCACCAAAAGTGAAGGATGCGGCAGGCCACACTTCAGATTACTCCATGGAGCTGTTTTCACATACCATGCCTGGGTTATCAAGTGAAATCCTGAATTCCCCAGTCCAACATGAATCAGAGATGGAGTGCACTGATGCACAGCCACTGCTAGATGATTCTGCTGGTACATTCACCAACAGCACTACATTCCCCTCACACTCTACAGAGCTAGAATCTGACTCTGATGAAACTCAGGTTACCCTTCCCGCATACTATAGCACCTTACACAGTGACACAGAGGAAGGTGCTGATGAAAGTGCGAGTTCCCTGAGCAGGTGAGGGGGCATACTCTTGGGCAATGGCACTGGCACAGGATCCCTCATAGTATGCAAAAGTGTCTCTGCCGGTGGGAGGGCCCACTCACCGTCAGACACACCGGCGTACTATGAGGGGCCCTGTGCCAGTGCCGTTGCCCACGAGTGGGCTCCCCCTACTTGCTCAGGGCCACAGCACTTGCAATACTTACCTCTCCCTACTCCACCGCCGTGACATCTTCCGCGTTTCATGACAGTGACATTCAGGTCAGAGAGCACGATGACATCACGTCTGTATGCCCTCTGCCTAAACAGTCTAAGTGCAGAGAGCTGGAAGATGTTGACGCTGGGGAGTCCAGAGTAGAGCAGTGCCCAGCGAGGAGAGGTATTTAATTTTTTTAAAGGTTGGGATCAATTTTTGGGGAGCACTATACACTGGAGAATGAGATATGGGGCCCATCATACACTGGAGCATCATCCATGGGGCCCATGATATACTGGAGCATTATAAATGAGGCCCATTATATATGGAGCATTATTTGGGCCCATAAGACACTGGAGCATCATCCATGGGGCCCATCATATACTGGAAAATTCTAAATGGGACAGATCAGACACTGGAGCAGCATCTATGGGGCCCATTATACACTGGAGGATTAGAAATGGGGCCCATTACACTGCATGCAGAATTATTAGGCAAGTTGTATTTGAGAGGATTCTTTTTATTATTGAACAACAACTATGTTCTCAATCAACCCAAAAGACTCATAAATATTAAAGCTTAATATTTTTGGAAGTTGGAGTTGGTTTTTCTTAGATTTGGCTATCTTAGGAGGATATCTGTTTTTTCAGGTAACTATTACAGTGCAGAATTATTAGGCAACTTAATAAAAACCAAATATATACCCATCTCACTTGTTTATTTTCACCAGGTAAACCAATATAACAACACAAAATTTAGAAATAAACATTTCTGACATTCAAAAGCAAAAAAAAAATCAGTGACCAATATAGCCATCTTTCTTCACGATGACACTCAAAAGCTTTCTGGCCATAGATTCTGTCAGTTGCTTGATCTGTTTACGATCAACATTGCATGCAGCAGCCAGCACAGCCTCCCAGACAATGTTCCGAGAGGTGTACTGTTTTCCCTCCTTGTAGAGCTCACATTTCATGAGTGACCGCAGGTTCTCTATGGGGTTCAGATCAGGTGAACAAGGGGGCCATGTCATTATTTTTTCTTCTTTTAGACCTTTACTGGCCATCCACGCTGTGGAGTATTTGGATGCATGTGATATAGCATTGCCCTGCATGAAAATCATGTTTTTCTTGAACGATACCGACTTCTTCCTGTACCACTGCTTGAAGAAGGTGTCTTCCAGAAACTGGCAGTAGGTCTGGGAGTTAAGCTTCACTCCATCCTCAACCCGAAAAGGTCTCACAAGTTCATCTTTGATGATACCAGCCCATACCAGTATCCCACCTCCACCTTGCTGGCGTCTGAGTCGGAGTGGAGCTCTCTGCCCTTTACGGATCCAGCCTCAGGCCCATCCATCTGGCCCATCAAGAGTCACTCTCATTTCATCAGTCCATAAAACCTTAGAAAAATCAGTCTTAAGATATTGCTTGGCCCAGTCTTGACATTTTATCTTATGCTTCTTGTTCAAAAGTGGTCATTTTTCAGCCTTACTTACCTTGGCCATGTCCCTGAGTATTGTGCTTTTTGATACTCCAGTAACGTTGCAGCTCTGAAATATGGCAAAACTTTTGGCAAATGGCATCTTGGCAGCTTGACGCTTGATTTTCCTCAATTCATGGGCAGTTATTTTGCGCCTTTTTTTATCAACACGCTTCTTGCGACCCTGTTGGTTATTTGCCATGAAACGCTTGATTGTTCGGTGATCACGCTTCAAAAGTTTGGCAATTTCAAGACTGCTGCATCCCTCTGCAAGACATCTCACAATTTTTGACTTTTCAGAGTCCGTCAAATCTTTTTTCTGACCCATTTTGCCAAAGGAAAGGAAGTTGCCTAATAATTAAGCACATCTTATATAGGGTGTTGATGTCATTAGACCACACCCCTCCTCATTAAAGAGATGCAAATCACCTGATTTACATAATTGGCAGTTGGCTTTCAAGCCTATACAGCTTGCAGTAGTACAACATGTATAAAAAGGATGATGTGATCAAAATACTCATTTGCCTAATAATTCTGCACCCAGTGTATATATGGAGCATTATTTGGGCCCATAAGACATTGGAGCATCACCCATGGGGACCAACATATACTGTAGCATTTTGTGGAGCTCATCATATACTGTATGGAACATAATATGGGACCAATTATTCTGTATTGAGAAATATATGGGGCTCATTATTTTGTATGGCACACTATGTGGTGGCAATAATACTGTATGGCGTAATATACTGTCTGTTTTTTTAGCTATTGTTGAATTTAAAATAGATATCAGTCATGTCATGTAAGAAGTGAAGTATTTTTCATTGTACTATACCACTATTTCTCTGCCGTATCGGAGCATCATGAATTGTGTTATGTGTTAAAGGGGCCCACTGACACTCTTTGGCCCGGGGCACACGAAAACCTGGAGCCAGCCCTACCCCCCCCACAACTTTAGCAAAATAACCCCCAGTTTTCAATGCGTAACTATTATTATAAAGTAAATTAAGGTTGCCAAGCTTAAGTAATAAGAATTGATGTTGTTGGCATTGAAATGGGCACTGTAGGTGTGTTTACTGTCCTCCACTCCCTGATGACTTTGCTTCCCCATTGACTTGCATTAGGTTTTGTGTCTCAGTCGGACCCCGACTTTTTACTATTTCGTTCGACTCGACTTTTGAGAAAGTCGGGTTTCATAAAACCCGGCTCGACCCTAAAAAAGGCAAAGTCGCTCATCTCTGCCTCTATTAGCTATACCCTGTCTATGATGTGTGAACTCTTTACTTCAGTGGCGCAACTTGAAACTTGTACACCTCAATATAAAATCTCCAACAGAGCCCCCCCACAATCATGAGTCTTTAATACAACTGGATTTCTCCTATGGTTCAAAATGAGCTTTTTGACTCCCCTGGGCTCCAATGCTTGGGTGTGACTGCCTTTTCTGCATCTACTAACGTTATGCCCCTGTCTGATATGTTATATACAAAAAAATTGTCATTTGAGTATGAAAAAGACACTGATTAAAATTGTTTAAAGGAGCAGCAGAATAGATGAGATTAGAGTTGAGCGACTTTGGTCAGATCGGGTTTCATGAAACAAAATTCGTTTCAGATGAAACTGGTCCGACAAGGGCAAAAAAAGTCAGAGTTTCGTCCGAAACCCGACCTGTTGTGAGTTCATTTTCCCCTTCACTACTGAGGCCCGAGGAACTCCCTCTTCTGGTAAAGAAAGGTAGTGAGCCTGATTATCAAACACCTGAGTCTGATGATGATGACTGGCTGAGTGGAGTTACTGACTGGATATAAGGCTGCCGACGCCCTTCTGCCCTGCGGGTGATTTCTCTGGGGGATCCTTGGAGACCAGTCTGAATTCCTGCTCCTCTAAAGCTAAGTTTTCTGCTCGGCCTTTTGCATTTGTGCTTAGACTTTGTTTTGCTTTGTTTTTCTGGATTTCTGCCATTCCCTGCTGGGGTGTGCTGAATTCCTTTAGCTCTGTCTTCTGAAAATACCTGAGTGCTGATTTAGTTTTTGAAGCCTAGCTGCTTCAGGGTCTTTTTCATATCAGCTTGTTGGCTTATGTCTTTGATAGGGTTTTGGCAGATTGCAGACAGCAACCATCCTTTCCTGTTCTGTTTAGCTAGCTTGGGCCCCATCGTTTGCTCAGCCTATCTTTCTATCTGTGTGAGTGTTTTTTCATCTTGCTTCACCGTCATTATATGTTGGGGGCTGCCTTTTACTTTGGGGTCTGCTCTGGGGCAGTTTAGATTTCCTTTTCTGTCTTTAGGCTATTTAGCGCTCCGGCTGTGATCGAGGGGTCTAAGGCATCGTAGGAACCCCCCACGGCTACTGCTAGTTGTGTTGATAGGTTCAGGGGTCTGCAATCTGATAGTTGCCAACTTCTCTGGTTTTCTGGACGTAGCTTCTATTTTTGTGTCTGCCTCCTACGGTGACTCAATCATAACAGAATCACCCGCCAAACCGCAGATCCTAGGGTACTCAATAGCAGGAAAGAATTGTAAAAAAAAAGTGTGTATATTTTTTCCTCTATATCTCTGAGGCCGTAGGGAGAATTTTTTTTCTCTCAATGGAGATAAAGCAATTGTCTGATCGTGTGGAGCAGCTTGCTGCGGAAGTGCGGGGAATTTCCGCCTACCTTGCTCATTCACATGCTGCTGAACCAAAGATTCCTACACCTGATGTATTTTTTGGGGATCGGTCTAAATTTTAGAATTTCAAAAATAATTGTAAATTATTTTTTGCCTTGAAGTCTAACTCGTCAGGGAGCTCTGGGCAGCAGGTTAAAATTGTCATCTCTTTGCTGCGTGGCGATCCCCAGGATTGGGCGTTTTCTTTGAAACCAGATGATCCTATTCTGACTAATGTGAACGCATTTTTTCAGGTCTTGGGGTTGTTGTATGACGAACCTAATGCCATTGATTAGGCTGAAAAGACCCTGCTGGCATTGAACCAGGGTCGTGATTCTGCAGAATTGTACTGTCAAAAATTCCGAAAGTGGGCAGTACTTACTACCTGGAATGATAATGCCTTGGCTGCTCTCTTTCGGAAGGGGTTGTCAGAAGCCGTAAAAGATACTATGGTGGGATTTCCTGTTCCCTCTGGTCTTGACGATTCTATGTCATTAGCCATTCAGGTTGATCGGCGTTTGCGCGAACGCAAAGCTGCACGAGAGGTGTTGCCACCTGTTGAACAAATGTCTGAACCTATGCAATGTTATAGAGTTTTCTCCAGAGAGCAGCGTCAGGAGTTCAGAAGGCGTAATAAGTTGTGTTTTTTCTGTGGAGATGCCTCGCATATTATTTCTGTCTGTCCTAAACGAGAGAAACGCTTTGCACACACGTTTTCTGTTGGTGGTGTTCAACCTAAGTTTCTTCTGGCTATTACTCTGATCTGCTCCCTGTCCACATTTTCCGCCAAGGCTTTTGTGGATTCGGGAGCAGCCCTAAACCTAATGGACTTGGATTTTGCTAAACGTTGTGGATTTCCGATGACACCTCTGCAGACGCCTATCCCTTTGAGGGGGATTGATGCTACTCCTTTGGCTAAAAATAAACCTCAGTTTTGGACCCAGGTGGTAATGCGGGTCGCCCCAGACCATCAAGAAAATTGCAGATTTTTGGTGTTGCATAATCTGCATGATACTATTGTTCTGGGGTTTCCCTGGTTACAAATTCATAATCCAGTTTTGGATTGGAAATCTGTGTCTGTGGTGAGTTGGGGTTGTCGGTGTGCCTTTAGTGAGGCTCCGGTGTTTTCCACCTCTCCTCAGTCGCATGATGTTCCTGATTATTTGGCGGACTTTTATGATGTATTTAGTGAGAATGAGTCTGCGTCTCTGCCTCCTCATAGGAGTTATGACTGTGCAATTGAACTGAGCCCGGGGTGTAAATTTCCCAAGGGTCGGCTCTTCAATCTATCTGTACCCAAGCACGAGGCTATGCGATCCTATATTAAGGAGGCGTTGGAGAAGGGTCATATTAGACCATCCTCGTCACCCTTAGGTGCCGTTTTTTTTTGTAGCCAAAAAGGATGGATCATTAAGACCTTGTATTGATTATCGTGCCCTCAACAAAATTACTGTTAAATATCAGTATCCGTTACCCCTGATTTCTGATCTATTCTCCAGAGTTAAAGGTGCTTGCTGGTTTACCAAGCTTGACCTCAGGGGGGCGTATAATCTTATTCGCATTAAGCATGGGGATGAATGGAAGACGGCGTTTAATACTCCGGAGGGACATTTTGAGTACCTGGTGATGCCTTTTGGGCTCACTAATGCCCCTTCTGTCTTCCAGTGCTTCATGAACGATATTTTCCGAGATTTTGTCGATAAGTTTTTGATTATCTATCTGGATGATATTTTGATTTCTCCAAGGATTGGGATTCTCATGTGGAACATATTCGGACTGTGTTCCGGATCTTGAGGGAGAATTCCCTGTATGTCAAAGGATCTAAATGCCTTTTTGGAGTACAGAGGATTTCTTTTTTGGGATTTATTTTGTCCCCGTCAACTATTGAAATGGACCCGGCCAAGGTACAGGCCATTTACGATTGGGTTCAGCCCACTTCTTTGAAGGCCCTCCAGAAGTTTTTGGGCTTTGCTAATTTTTATCGGAAATTTATAGCAAAATTTTCTAGTATTGCCAAGCCATTGACTGATTTGACTAAGAAGGGTGCTGATGTGTTAAATTGGTCTCCGGAGGCTGTTTCTTCCTTTCAGGAGCTGAAGCGAAGATTCACCTCCGCCCCGGTTTTGCGGCAACCTGATGTCTCACTTCCGTTCCAGGTAGAGGTGGATGCTTCTGAGATTGGTGCAGGAGCTGTTTTGTCCCAAAAGGATCCTGTAACATCTAAAATGAATCCCTGTGCTTTCTTTTCCCAAAAGTTCTCTCCATCTGAACGTAACTATGATGTGGGGAATCGGGAACTGTTGGCCATGAAATGGGCATTTGAGGAGTGGAGACATTGGTTGGAGGGAGCTAAGCATCAAGTCGTGGTCCTCACTGACCACAAGAATTTGATTTACCTAGAGTCGGCTAAGCGCTTGAACCCTAGACAGGCTAGGTGGGCCTTGTTTTTTACACGTTTTGATTTTGTGGTTTCTTTTCTTCCTGGAACTAAGAATGTCAAGGCTGACGCCCTCTCTAGGAGCTTCTTTGCTGATTCTCCTGTGGTGACCAAGCCTGCTACCATCTTAGGCGAAGGGGTAGTTCTTTCTGCCATCTCGCCTGATTTGAGACGTGCTCTGGAAAAGTTCCAGGAGGACAAACCTGAGCGTTGTCCCAGTGGAAAGTTGTATGTTCCTGACCAGTGGAAGAAGAGAGTGATGTCTGAAGTTCATTGCTCTGCTTTGGCTGGTCATCCAGGTATTTTTGGTACTAGAGATCTGGTGAGTCGGTCTTTTTGGTGGCCCTCCTTGTCTCGTGATGTCAGGAATTTTGTGCAGTCCTGTGGGACGTGCTCCCGGTCTAAATCGTGTTCTCGCTCTAGTGGGTTGTTGATGTCTTTGCCTGTCCCCAAGAGGCCATGGACCCATATTTCAATGGATTTCATCTCTGATATGCCTGTCTCTCAAAGGATGACTGTTATTTGGGTGATTTGTGATAGGTTCTCTAAGATGGTTCATCTTGTACCACTCCCTAAGTTGCCGTCTTCCTCTGAGTTGGTGCCCCTGTTTTTACAACAGGTGGTTCGCTTGCACAGGATTCCTGAGAACATTGTATCTGACAGAGGAGTCCAGTTTGTGTCTAGATTTTGGAAAACTTTCTGTTCCAAGCTGGGAATTCAGTTGTCCTTCTCCTCTGCTTTTCACCCTCAGACCAATGGGCAGACAGAGAGAACAAACCAGACCTTGGAGTCATATTTGAGATGTTTTATTTCTGCTGATCAGGATGATTGGGTTTCATTTTTGCCCTTGGCCGAATTTGCTTTAAATAATAGAGCTAGTTCTGCCACTTTGATGTCACCTTTTTTTTGTAACTTTGGGTTTCATCCTCGATTTTCTTCAGGGCAGGTGGAGCCCTCTGCCTGCCCAGGTGTTGACACTGTGGTGGAGAGAATGCACCAGATCTGGGACCAAGTGGTGGATAAGTTATCTCTCTCCCAGGAAAAGGCCCAGCGGTTTTCCAACCGACATAGGACCATTGGTCCCCAGTTTAAGGTTCGTGATATGGTGTGGTTATCAACAAAAAATATTGCTATGAAGGTGGCTTCTCCTAAGTTTAAGCCTAGATTTATTGGACCTTACAAGATTTTGGAGATTATTAATCCGGTCTCTTTTCGTTTGGCTCTTCCTGTCACATTTAAAATCCATAATGTGTTCCATAAATCTTTGTTGAAGAGGTTTGTTGAACCTGTTGTTCCGGGGGTGGCACCTCCAGACCCTATATTGGTTGAAGGTAACATGGAATATGAGGTAGAGAAAGTACTGGATTCCCGTCTGGCTAGACGGAGACTCCAGTATTTGGTTAAGTGGAAGGGTTATGGTCAGGAGGATAATTCCTGGGTCTCTGCCTCTGATATTCATGCCAAAAGATTGGTGCGTGCCTTTCATCGGGCTCACCCTGATCGCCCTGGTGGCGTGGTTGAGGGTTCGGTGACCCCTCCTCAAGGGGGAGGTACTGTTGTGAGTTCATTTTCCCCTTCACTACTGAGGCCCGAGGAACTCCCTCTTCTGGTAAAGAAAGGCAGTGAGCCTGATTATCAAACACCTGAGTCTGATGATGATGACTGGCTGAGTGGAGTTACTGACTGGATATAAGGCTGCCGACGCCCTTCTGCCCTGCGGGTGATTTCTCTGGGGGATCCTTGGAGACCAGTCTGAATTCCTGCTCCTCTAAAGCTAAGTTTTCTGCTCGGCCTTTTGCATTTGTGCTTAGACTTTGTTTTGCTTTGTTTTTCTGGATTTCTGCCATTCTCTGCTGGGGTGTGCTGAATTCCTTTAGCTCTGTCTTCTGAAAATACCTGAGTGCTGATTTAGTTTTTGAAGCCTAGCTGCTTCAGGGTCTTTTTCATCTCAGCTTGTTGGCTTATGTCTTTGATAGGGTTTTGGCAGATTGCAGACAGCAACCATCCTTTCCTGTTCTGTTTAGCTAGCTTGGGCCCCATCGTTTGCTCAGCCTATCTTTCTATCTGTGTGAGTGTTTTTTCATCTTGCTTCACCGTCATTATATGTTGGGGGCTGCCTTTCACTTTGGGGTCTGCTCTGGGGCAGTTTAGATTTCCTTTTCTGTCTTTAGGCTATTTAGTGCTCCGGCTGTGATCGAGGGGTCTAGGGCATCGTAGGAACCCCCCACGGCTACTGCTAGTTGTGTTGATAGGTTCAGGGGTCTGCAATCTGATAGTTGCCAACTTCTCTGGTTTTCTGGACGTAGCTTCTATTTTTGTGTCTGCCTCCTACGGTGACTCAATCATAACACCGACCCCAATGCAAGTCAATGGGGAATAAAAGTCGGCATTGAGTGGATGAATGTCATCTGCTCAATGCTGACTTTTATTCCCCATTGACTTGCATTGGGGTCAGGTTTCGGACGAAACGCCGACTTTTTTTACCCTAGTCGGACCAGTTTCATCTGAAACAAATTTTGTTTCATGAAACCCGATCCGACTAAAGTCGCTCAACTCTAGATGAGATCAATTAAGTTCCAAAAAAGTCTATTTTTGCCACTTTATAACAATATTCAAACGTTTTATCTGCTTCTTAGCTGTTTGACAAATGTAACAGTATATTACTCAATAGTGTATATTTCAATGTTAATTTTTTTCAAGAAACATTTTAGCATTTTGCAATTGTTATATACAGTTTAGTTTTAACTAGATAACTAATTGCTGTAAATTTAGGGTTCTTGTACTTGGGCATTAGCCCCATGATTTACGTGAGAGGTCTGGTTGCAAGCTATAAGATACAGGAGGACCCCCGGAGAAGACAGCAGTAGTTTGTTACTTTACTCTTCTATTTTGCTGGATACATAGCACTCAATGAGCTCTATACTGTGTGCACAGAGGCACTGGTAATGCTAATGCGATCCCGTGATACCTATGGATTGCCACTTCAGCTGAGGATCAACTGAAGCCATCCAACACTGGCAACTTTATACTCATGCAGAAGTAGTAAAAATAATAACAAAATAATTAAAATATTGAAAATAAAATAAAAAATAAACATATTTTGTATAGTCACATCTGCAAAAGCTCTATCTAGCAAAATCTAAAAAATTGTAACCCTTACGTTAAATGGCAAAAAAATCATAATGCCAAAATGCTGCTTTTTGATCCACACTCCACCCCCAAAAATACAACGAAAAGCAAGCAAAACATTGTGCATGTACCACAAAATGATACCGATGGAAAAAACAGCTCGACACACAAAAAAAAAATATTCAAACAGCTCCCTTGATAAATTAAAAACAATGTTTTGGGTAGCACAAACTACTTATCTTTTTTGCAAGTTCAGAATTTTTTTTTCAAAGTCATCAAAATTGTACTGAAATGAAGAGTCATGTTGCCAGGTCACATCAAATGAGGTAAAAGCTGTTTTTTTTCCAGTTAGTCAGTTATAACATCAAATGCAATGAGATGTAAAACATGTTCCACAAAAAACAAGAAGGGGAGGAAAAATAATTCAATTGGCCACAACGTCAAGGGATTAAGAGTGAAGTTTTACTGAAAAAAAAATTTGTATTAATTTATACATCTGGATTATTTTGTAAACTAACAGAGACTCTCATGTGAAGTATTATAGTAATACCTTCTGTCTATGGTGCACAAGACATAATTCTGCGAGTAGTTGAGTTCTCTTCATATGTTCCTATACATAGCCCTATATTCAGATCAAAAGGACCAAATGGGAATACTGATAGAAAAACATTTTCTAATTTCTACTACCATACTCTCAATGATTATCAGGCTGGGAGGTTCTTACCCTAAAAATCCCTTTATTAACTATAATTACATATTTCTTTTTTCTAAAATTATTGGATTTGACTCATTTGAGTTATCAGAACCTGTTGGTAAATAAAGTATGTGGAAAAGTTTGTTTCTAGGACACAAAGTCCAAAGACCAGCTCTGATTATTGAAATAGACCAAAAGGACCTTGAGACTGGATTAAGTTTAAGATCAGATAAGATAAATTAAGCCCAATGCAACATTAACTATTATTGACTGGAATGACGCATTTTTGGCTAGTGGCATCATTTCTAAGTTTTAGAATTTTTCTTCCCAACACAACTTGAACTTTACAAGGTTTTTCCCCCATTGCCTTTGAGATATTATCTCAATTGCCTAAAAGGTTCCGTAACAAAAACATAGCAAGTGCTCATCAAGTAAAATAAGACATAAAATTATACACCCAAAACTACACGGACACGGCATATAGAACTTATGTGACAAATAGTCTTCTTATGGATTTTACAATTAGACAACCATCATACTCGGAATACTAAGCACTATACATGAAAAGAATGCTTTACATTACTTACACCTACCTTTATTTTAGAAATTTATATTCCTGGCAAATTTGCATGAAAGAATATGGAACGCTCGTTAACAATCCATTATGACAAGAGAACTCATTAATAGTAGCATTCTTCCTTATAGAGCACAGCACTCACCTGCCGAACTGCATGGGAAATCACTTTCCCTCCAGTGCCTCAATATGTAATGAATTGGTTATCAGCAGATAACACTTTGTTGACTCATTTAGTTGACTAATGTAGTTATTGCTGGGATCTATGCAGCACCAAGGGGACATTGTCCATGGTTACTTGCTGTTCATTACATGTGTGCAAGGGTGTGCAATGTGTGCGACAGTAACACTCAGAGAGCAAACTATTTCAAATCAATGACAAGCAATATGGAAATGAATAGTCGTAAAATCCAAATAATCTCCTTCTGCATTCAGGGTGCATTCACATGGAGTTATTTTGCCGAGGACTCATTGCAAATCTGCATCAAAATCTTCGACGTGTGTGGAAGTATGGATTTGGATGCAGATTTCACCCCATGCATTGCAGTGAAAATCGGAAGCATAATTGAGATACTGCAAATTTAAAATTCGCACTGTGTATCAATTTTCTGCAGCGAATAGATGAGCTTTGATAAAATGTTATCCTCTTTGCTGCTAATTTAACAAGATATTCAGGAGTAGCGTTGCGCAATCTCCTAGATGTTCGGGTTTGGCCAAACATTAAGAGCAGTACCTGAACCCGAACTGTGACCCAATTCATATGAATGGGGGCCCAAACATCCATTGATTGCCATGCTGTCATCTGCACAACAGCGTGGCAAACATTGCCTGTGATCAACGGTAAGATCATTACCGCCGGTCAGAGAGCTAAGGTTCCCAGCAGCTGTGACCGGCAGTAAAAAGTAGAGATGAGCGACGTTACCTTTTTCGGGTCGAGCCGGGTTTCATGAAACCCGACTTTCTCAAAAGTCGGGTCGAACGAAATCGGCCGATTATCATGAAAAGTCGAAGGCCGACTGAAACACGAAACCCAATGCAAGTCAATGGGGAACCAAGATCGGCAGTGAGTGGAGGACAGGAAACACACCTACAGTGCCCATTTTAATGCCAAAAACATCAATTCTTATTACTTAAGCTTGTCAACCTTAATTTACTTCATAATAATAGTTAGGCATTGAAAACTGGGGGCTATTTGGCTAAAGTTGTGGGGGGGTAGGGCTAGCTCCAGATTTTCGTGGGCCCTGGGCCAAAGAGTGTCACTGGGCTCTTTTAACACATGCCACAATTCATGATCCTCTGATACGGCAGAGAAATAGCAGTATAGTACAATGAAAAATACAGTACTTCTCTTCTTACATCTCATGACTGATATCCATTTTAAATTCTCCAATAGCTCCAAAAACGGACAGTATATTACTCCATACAGTATTATGGCCACTGCATAGTGCGCTATACAGAGTAAAGAGGCCCATATATTTCTCCATACAGAATCATTGGTCCCATATAATGTTTGAAACAGTATATGATGAGCTCCACATAATGCTACAGTATATGTTGGTCCCCATGGATGAAGCTCCACTGTGTTATGGGCCCAAATAATGCTCCATATATAATGGGCCCCATTTCTAATGCTCCAGTGCATAATGGGCCCTGTAAATGCTGCTCCAGTGTCTGATGTCGACCTTTGGTATGCTCCAGTGTACGGTGGGCCTCATATATCATTCTCCAGAGTATAGTGCTCCCCAAAAATAGCTGTCCCAACATTGAAAACAATTAAATAAGTCTCCTCGCTAGGGAATCACTGTACTAGTCTGGACTCCTCGTCGTCCCCATCTTCCATCTCACTGCACTTGGACTGTTTAGGCAGAGGGCATACAGACGTGATGTCATTGCGCTTTCTGACCAGAATGTCACTGTCAGGAAACGCGGAAGATGTCACGGCGGTGGAGCAGGGAGAGGTAAGTATTTCAACTTTGCAAGTGCTGTGATCCTGAGCAAGCAGGGGGGGCCCACTCGTTGGCGACGGCACTGGCACAGGGCCCCTCATAGTACGGCGGTGTGTCTGACGGCAGGTGGGCCCTCCCACCGGCAGAGACACTTTTGCATACTATGAGGGGCCCTGTGCCAGTGCCGTCGCCCATGAGTATGCCCCCCACCTGCTCAAGGAACCTGCACTTTCATCTGCACCTTCCTCTTTGTCACCGTGTAAGGTATAGTATGCGGGAAGGGGAACCTGAGTTTCATCAGGGTCAGATTCTGGCTGTGTAGAGTGCGAGGGGAATGTAGTGGTATGGGTCAATGTACCAGCAGAATCATCTAGCAGTGGCTGGGCATCAGGGCACTTGTGGCGCCCCCAGGAGTACAGTCGACACAGTGGCATTACCTTCCTCCTAGGGAGTGTGATGTCATGCTTGGGAGCAACGAAGGATCTCTCTAGCAGTTAAACCAACACGCAACACAGTTCCCACTCCAGGCCAGCAGGGAGACCTCTGAACCTGACTGCTGAGGAGCTGCTCTCTGTGGTCGGGAGGAAGAAAGTTAGGGTAGTCTGTGAAGGGAAGGGGAAGTGTGTGGACATGAGAAGGGGAGCTGGAGGATGAGCAGAGTTAAGGCTCACGCCTAGCTGGAGCGCATGGTCGGGATTCCGGTCTCTGAGTTTGTAGGGACACTGACGGTCCTGCAGCAGAAACCTTAGGAAGTAGCAGCTGTAAATGCTCTGTTCCCAACTAAGGCTCGGAGGCCCCAGCAGTGATGTGTGTGAGCCAGAAGGAAAAGGCTATGGCTGCCTGCCATACGAGAAAGTTCCAAAAGAGAGTCAACAGGGGGAACTTCAGTGAACTCAGTACTGCGAGTACCTCAGATAAGCGCTAGAACGGAGGCCACACTACCTATCTGCAGAGAAAGAATTCCAAATTTGCTTCCAGGCTGACCAACTCCTCCATCTGTACTCTGGGTCCTGGACGGCACTTACCAAGTACGGGTAAAGGAACTGCACGACTGTGTCTGTCATGTTTCTCCTGCGCCTGGCGCACGGCTCTGCTACATCCAGCACTGCACACCATCTACCAACTCTTTCATCTGCCCTGCGACTACGGCCCTACCTGTGCAGGGCTTCTACATCTTAGCTGCACCACAACATCTGTCCCAGAGAAGCGACACTGCAGCGCGGGTCAATCTGATCAGAAACCACAGGTGGCGTCACATATCATTCACCTATAAACGTTATTCACCCCTTTGCATGGACGCCCAGGGCCACAGAACGGGTCATCACCACCAATGTGACACATCCCTCTGAGACACCGGCCCGGTACCGATTAACCCCACTGCCCTGGCTGGCCACCCACACTCCATGTCAGATTCATCTTGAACTGGGGAATTCACGATTTGACTTGATAACCCAGGCATGGTATGTGAGAAAGAGCTACATGGACTAATGTGAAGTGTGGCCTGCTGCATCATTCACTTTTGGTGGGGGTGAAGGACACAAGGAAAGGGGTTCTTCCTGACCAGGAGCCAGCACTTGACGACTCAGTGCTTGCATTTTTTGAAACTTCAGAAGAGGAGGGCATATTTGCTGGAGTCTGTTTCGGCAATGTAAGCCAAAACCAGTTCCTGATGCTCCGGCTTTAAAAGCGGTTAACCTACTCCCAGAAAAGGTAGCCTTCCAGGTGTTCCGGAGGCAGACCATAACGCAGGCTCAACACCTCCTGACTTAGCTGCTATTGTGCTTTTGCCACTACCAGCAGATGCACCACCACCATCAGCACCAGCTGGTCCCCCCACGCCCACGTCCGCAGCCTCTTCCACCAAACTTCAAAATGTTGCAGAAAATGAACCCAAAATAACATCAGATATATGGTACTGTATCAGAAGCGTACAGCTCTATACAGTCAAAGGATGATTGTCAATCTCCCTATATATACCATCAGTCACACAGAGACGCTCACAGGCTCAGTATGGATTAGACAAGAATATAAAAAGTAGAAAAAGTGTACAGTATCATCAGATAGCAGGTATATATAGTATAGTTTAAAGATTCTAAATCTCCGTAGATATTTCAGGAGGCAGACACAGACGCTCTCAGGCTCAGTATGGATTACAACACAATATAAAAAGCCGTAAAACGGTAATGGATCTGAAGAGTACAGCCAGCTGTACACAGTGTAGGGGTCATTGTTGTCAATCTCAGTATTTATTTCCACAGTCAGAAAATAACTCTCACTTGGTCAGTTTGGATTAGACCAGAATATAAAAAGCAGTAAATGGGTAATGTATCACAAGCGTAGAACTGTATACACTAGTGTTGGGGTAATTTTTAAATGTACATCTAAATTGCAGGAGTAACCCACAGACTGTCACACGCTCAAGATGGATCACACCACAATATAACAAGAAGATCCGCAAGAAATAATCACACATGTGGGACAATGTTCCAGGTGTCAATGATATACTTAGAGTGGTGGGTGGAGGAGGACTTCCTGGCAGAAAGGGTACAGTATCACCAGATACCAGGTATATATAGCAAGAAAACAATTCAACACACACACTAGTATCATACTTTTAGTAATATATAATTATAAAGGAATATCCAATATTTATGATACTATAATCGTGGACAAATAAGGACTGATCGTGAATAAAGATACACACAAAACAAAAAGAACGATCCAAAAGTCCAGCAATTAATGTGAAAAATTCATAAAAAGTTCTTTTTTATAATGGGAACATTATAATAAAGAACTTTTTATGAATTTTTCACATTAATTGCTTGACTTTTGGATCGTTCTTTTTGTTTTGTGTGTATGCAGGTATATATAGCATAGTTTAAACATTAAAAATGTACGTCTACATATTCAGTAGTGTTGAGCCACCCCGCTAGTGTTCCAGTTCGTTTTGGTTTGTCGAACACAAGGCAAGTTCGTCGAATATTTGTCGAACGTTCGACGAACAACGTCGAACACCATTGAAAATAATGGCAGGCAAACACAAACACATGCAAACACATAGAAAACAATTACAAAACACCTTTAAAGGTGTCCCAAAGCAGACAAAATGCTCAGAATACAAAAATAACATATGGAAAACGGCAGCTACATATACATTAGAAAAGAGGTGGAGGAGTAAAAGGAGGAGGAGACACAGATATAGGCACGTCATGCCCTTATGAAGTCAAGAAAGGCTGGAATAAAAATGTAAAATACCAAAAAAACAGTAAAAATCTGAAATCGAAGATGATCATATACCGTCGGATTTCCACCATAAATTAGGCCAACTGCCGATCGGGCGGCGTTATTCCCATGAACCTCCGAACAGCGTCCATAAAGGCAAAGTGTTTGGTTTCCAGGGTCAGAAATGAAGCCTGCGGCTTAATTCGACTCCACCCGGGAAACCTCAACCATGCCAGCTACAGAAAAGATTGACAGATTGCAAGCTAGGTTGATTCTGTGGGTGGTGGTGCTAGCGATTTGTCAGCTTAATTCCATTAACGAACGAGACTCCGGCATGCCCCCGCGGTACGCGTCAAGCTTACTAGAGGGACATGCGAGGCTCTGGCACGCGAGATCGATCAATAACAGGTCTGTCATGCCCTTACATGTCCGGGGCTGCATGCGCGCTACACTGAAAGGTCCAGCGTGTGTCGCTTACAGGTGCAGATAACCCACTGAACCCCGTTAGTGATGGGGATCTGGGATTACAATTCTTCCCCGCGAGCGAGGATTTCCCAGTAAGTGCAGGTCAACCGGAATTCTGGAATTAGGCCTAACCGGCATTCCAGAAAAAATTAAGTGTCCAAACCACAGGTGCTGTAGCTTGCTTAACAGCAGGGCTCCCTATGCTGAGTAGCACGCAGTTCTTACATAAACAGGCGGCATAGCTTGGTTCACTGGTGGGTTCCTCTGCTGAGTAGCAGACAGTGCTACAAGGCCCAAATGGATTTTCTGGACAAGATGCGGTAAAAAATAATTAGAAACACACACGGTGTAGCTCCTTGACAGGTGAACTACACCGCTTGCTACCACACACCGCTACTATGCCATGAAACAGTCTATTAACATTGAAAACCATTATTAATGTGAAAATGAAGTTACGCTTTTGGTGAACGAACCGTTCTCGAACGGAACCTCGAACAGCCGATTTTTAAGCAAAGTGTTCGAGTTCGAAGAACGGCTCGAACACCGCCCAAAACAGCTGGAATTTTAACTTAGCGAACAGGTCGACTCGAACACCGCTCATCTCTAATCAGGAGGCAGACTCAGACGTTCTCAGGCCCAGTATGGATTTGACAAGATTGTAGAAAGTTGAGAAAGGGTACAGTATCACCGGATAACAGGTATATATGTAGCATAGTGTACACCTGAAAAACCTATGTCTATATATCAGGAGGCAGACTTAGAGGGTCTCAGGCCCAGAATGGATTTGACGTGATTGTACAAAGTTGAGAAAGGGTACAGTATCACTGGATAACAGGTATATATAGCATAGTTTAATCATTAAAAACCTATGTCTATATATCAGGAGGCAGACTCAGAGGGTGTCAGGCCCATTATGGATTTGACATGATTGTACAAAGTTGAGAAAGGGTACAGTATCACCGGATAACAGGTATATATGTAGCATAGTGTACACCTGAAAAACCTTTGTCTATATATCAGGAGTCAGACTCAGAGGGTCTCCGGCCCTGTATGGATTTGACGTGATTGTACAAAGTTGAGAAATGGTACAGTATCACCGGATAACAGGTATATATGTAGCATAGTGTACACCTGAAAAACCTATGTCTATATATCAGGAGGCAGACTCAGAGGGTCTCCGGCCCTGTATGGATTTGACGTGATTATACAAAGTTGAGAAAGGGTACAGTATCACCGGATAAGAGGTATATATGTAGCATAGTGTACACCTGAAATACCTATGTCTATATATCAGGAGGCAGACTCAGAGGGTCTCCAGCCCTGTATGGATTTGACATGATTATACAAAGTTGAGAAAGGGTACAGTATCACCGGATAACAGGTATATATGTAGCATAGTGTACACCAGAAAAACCTATGTCTATATATTAGGAGGCAGACTCAGAGGGTGTCAGGCCCAGTATGGATTTGACATGATTGTACAAAGTTGAGAAAGGGTACAGTATCACCGGATAACAGGTATATATAGCATAGTTTAAACATTAAAAACCTATGTTTATATATCAGGAGGCAGACTCAGACGGTCTCAGGCCCAGTATGGATTTGACATGATTGTACAAAGTTGAGAAAGGGTACAGTATCACCGGATAACAGGTATATATAGCATAGTTTAAACATTAAAAACCTATGTTTATATATCAGGAGGCAGACTCAGATGGTGTTAGGCCCAGTATGGATTTGACATGATTGTACAAAGTTGAGAAAGGGTACAGTATCACCGGATAACAGGTATATAATAGTGTACACCTGAAATACCTATGTCTATATATCAGGAGGCAGACTCAGAGGGTCTCCGGCCCTGTATGGATTTGACATGATTATACAAAGTTGAGAAAGGGTACAGTATCACTGGATAACAGGTATATATGTAGCATAGTGTACACCTGAAAAACCTATGTCTATATATCAGGAGGCAGACTCAGAGGGTCTCCGGCCCTGTATGGATTTGACATGATTATACAAAGTTGAGAAAGGGTACAGTATCACCGGATAACAGGCATATATGTAGCATAGTGTACACCTGAAAAACCTATGTCTATATATCAGGAGGCAGACTCAGAGGGTCTCAGGCCCAGTATGGATTTGACGTGATTGTACAAAGTTGAGAAAGGGTACAGTATCACCGGATAACAGGCATATATGTAGCATAGTGTACACCTGAAAAACCTATGTCTATATATCAGGAGGCAGACTCAGAGGGTCTCAGGCCCAGTATGGATTTGACGTGATTGTACAAAGTTGAGAAAGGGTACAGTATCACCGGATAACAGGTATATATAGCATAGTTTAAACATTAAAAATTTGCGTGTATATTTCCGGAGTCCGACAAAGACACTCACAGCCTCAGTATGGATTAGAAAAGAATCTAAAAAGTAGAAAAAGGGTTATGTATTCGAAGCGTACACCAGTATACACTGTTGGGGTATTTTTCAATCTTCATATAAATTTCAGTCTCAGTAAGACAGTCCAGACTCTCCGCAAGAGGAAACGAGATGGATACAAGTACAGACGGAAAGTCGACAGATTACAGAAATTCTGGAATTACTAATCACGGTAAAAACTCCCGGGAAAATTCTCAGAGGCGATGCTGACCCTCAATTACTTTGTCTGTGGAGACAGCGAAAACAGTTCTTGTGAAGAAAGGTTTGCTGTATCGCAGTACCATGGAACCCATCACCGTTACTCATCTCCATCAAATTGTGATCACAGGGACAGATGTAGACATTGTCCTCACTGCCTATCATGATCTGTCAGGTAACTTTGGAGTGCAAAAGACACAAGCCACAGGCCGTAGGCGATTCTATTGGATTGGCATGAGAGGACACATTTAAAAATGTGGGCAGGAATGTCACACATCTGTGAGTCGGAAAACCGTGAAAGCTGATGATAAACCACCACTGCATCTCATTGTGAGTCAACATCCATAACAAATTCAAGCCATTGATCATCTGAAGATAGAGCCCAGCAGGACAGGGCATAGCTACCTCTTAACCGTCATCTATCATTTCACCAAATTTGTATTGGCAGTCCCAGTGAAGTATTTAACAGGCCAGACTACACAGTGGTGGAGCAGGGAGAGGTAAGTATTGCAAGTGCTGGTGCCCTAATCAAGCAAGGGGCCCACTCGTGGGCGGCGGTACTGGCACAGGGCCCCTCATAGTTCGCCGGTGAGTCTGATGGCGGGAGTGCACCCCCACCATCAGAGATACTTGATTCTACTATGAGGGACCTTGTGCCAGTGCCGTTGCCAAAGAGTGTGCCCACCCACCTGTCCAGGGCAACGGCACTTGCATGAGTGCGTGCGCCAGGTGGTGACCCCGGCCCTGTGGGGGGAGGCAGCCCAGTTAGGGAGGTGGAAAAAATGGCATATGTTGATGTTGGACATTCAGCAGCTGCAAATGGAGTAATTGGAGAAGTCCGCGGAAGAGGAGGACAAAAGCAAGCCATTTTTCTGGCAACCTACATGTCAGCAGGGGAGGGTGGGACAAAATCCTTTGAAACACATGCATGGTTCGTTTTAATGAAAGTTAGATCATCAACATTTTGGGTCGACAGACGGGTCCTTTTTTCTGTCAGGATTGATCCAGCAGCACTGAAGATTCGTTCAGATAACACACTAGCAGCAGTGCAAGCGAGCTCCTGTAAGGCATATTGTGCCAATTCAGGCCAGGTGTCAAGTTTACTGGCCCAATAGTCAAAGGGGAATGACCGGTGAGGGAGAACATCGATATGGGAGGAGGAGTTTGTTACCATAGTTGACAACTGCTGTCTCCTGTCACTTTCGATCGATGCAGTATTACCAGTCGTGTGAGCGGTACTTGAAAAATCAGTCCACAACATGGTAATGAAACCCCTGTGTCCAACGCCACTTCCGCTGTGTGCACCACGAACACCTCTTCCATGTTGCCCCCTACGGCTCATTGGAAAAACATCACCACCGCTGTGTGCTGGGAATGCCTCAAACAAACGGTTTACCAGAGTTGCTTGTTTGTTAGCCAATATTAGCTCTAGGTTCTCCTGTGGCATGATGTTTTGGAATTTGCCTTTATAGCGTGGATCCAGGATGCTGGCCAACCAGTAGTCGTCATCGTTCATCATTTTGGCAATGCGGGGGTCCCTTTTTAGGATCTGCAAGGCATAATCAGACATGTGGGCCAATGTTCCAGGTCTCAATAATACACTGCGAGTGCTGGGTGGAGGAGCACTTTCTGGCAAATCAACATCCCTCCAGTCACACACAAACCCTGTACCTGACCTTGCCACACCAACATTTTTTCTTGCCCCCTGAGAAGCGTCCTCTTCCCCAAAATCATCATCCCCATCCTCCTCCTCTTCCTCTTCTTCCTCCACCTCGTCCACGAGACTTCCCTGAGCAGACAATGGCTGACGGTCATCAAGGCTTCCCTCCTCCTCTTCCTCCTCGGCTGCAGACGCCTGCTCCTTAATGTGCGTCAAAGTTTGCATGAGCAGAGGCATAAGTGGGATGCTCACGCTTATGATGGCGTCGTCTGCGCTTACCAGCCGTGTGCATTCCTCAAAACACTGAAGGACTTTACAGAGGTCTTTCAGCTTCGACCACTGCACACCAGACAACTCCATGTCTGCCTGCAAACTGCCTACCCGTGTATCCTCCCACAAATGAATTACAGCCTGCCTCTGTTCACACAGCCTCTGAACCATGTGCAGGGTGGAGTTCCACCTTGTTGCAACGTCGATAATTAGGCGGTGCTTGGGAAGGTGGAGCAATCGCTGCAGCTTCTGCATACGACTGGAGTGTACGGGCGACCGGTGGATGTGCGAGCACAGTCTTCACACCTAATGGAGCAGGGCTGGTAACTCCGGATAATTATTGAAGAAGCACTGCACCACCAGGCCCAGGAGAGATTACACCTCAATGTAACAGGCTGAAATTGGATGGTGTATGACAAGGTGGAGGGTGTCTATAGGATTGGTGAGAATTTGAATCTCACTATAGATCTGAGGATGCAGAACTATTGTCTCAGGCCCAGGAGAGATTACACCTCAATGTAACAGGCTGAAATTGGATGGTGTATAACAAGGTGGAGGGTGTCTATAGGATTTGTGAGAATTTGAATCTCACTATAGATTTGAGGACGCAGAACTATTGTCTCAGGCCCAGGAGAGATTACACCTCAATGTAACAGGCAGAAATTGGATGGTGTATGACAAGGTGGAGGGTGTCTATAGGATTTGTGAGAATTTGAATCTCACTATAGATTTGAGGACGCTGAACTATTGTCTCAGGCCCAGGAGAGATTACACCTCAATGTATCAGGCTGAAATTGGATGGTGTATGACAAGGTGGAGGGTGTATATAGTATTAGTGAGAATTTGAATCTCACTAGAGATTTGAGGACGCTGAACTATTGTCTCAGGCGCAGTAGAGATTACACCTCAATGTAACAGGCTGAGATTGGATGGTGTATAACAAGGTGGAGGGTGTCTATAGGATTGGTGAGAATTTGAATCTCACTAGAGATTTGAGGACGCTGAACTATTGTCTCAGGCCCAGGAGAGATTACACCTCAATGTAACAGGCTAAAACTGGATGGTGTATGACAAGGTGGAGGGTGTCTATAGGATTGGTGAGAATTTGGATTTCACTAGAGATTTGAGGACGCTGAACTATTGTCTCAAGCCCAGTAGAGATTACACCTCAATGTAACAGGCTGAAATTGGATGGTGTATGACAAGGTGGAGGGTGTCTATAGGATTGGTGAGAATTTGGATCTCACTAGAGATTTGAGGATGCTGACAATGATGCTCTCTGTCCAAGTATGGATGCAGGCAGCCTAATAAGCAGGACTGCTGCACACACAAAAGGGTGGAAAAATGAACGCTTGGTAACTGTGCAGAAAAGAGGAAGAAGAGTATTTTTGCTTTTAAAAAAACAGTTTGCACAGCAGTGTGCAAACAGGAATTCAGCTATCAGGGAGCCTTATAAGGCAGCCTAATAACCAACAGAGCTGATGCACAAAAATAGAGCCTCCCCTGTCACTGCACACAAAGCGTTGTGTTGTAAGTGGAAATCGCTAACGGCAGAAGCAGTTTTTGGGTTCTTCTTCCCTGCCTAATGCTCTCCCTTATTCTGAATCAGCAGCAGCAACCTCTCCCTAATGCTAAGATCGGCGTTCACGCCCTTTTATAGCCCCTGTGACGCCACACAAAGCCAGCCAATCACTTGCATGCCCTTCTCAAAGATGGTGGTGACCGATGCCTATGTCATCGCATTGTCCACAGTGTGCGTCCTCCATCATTGGCTGAAAAAGGGCGCTGGAAGCATCTTTTGAAACGGGACTTTGGCGCTCTGGTCGCCGACCTCAAGGCCGACCTCACGCTATGGTCGGGTTTCGATTCATGAAACCCGACTTCAGCGAAAGTCGCCGACTTTTGAATATGACCGACCCGTTTCGCTCAACTCTAGTAAAAAGTTTACTACCGGTCACAGCCACAGGCCACAGGCTTCAATTGCTGTCGCTGATAACGGCGAGAGTAAGAGCTGCTGATAGGAGTATTCATCAGCAGGCGTTTGCACTATAAATAAATATATTAAAAAAAGTGGGGTTTGTTCTATTTTTGATAACTAGCCATGCAAAACTGATAGCTGTGGCCTGCAACCCTCAGTTGTCAGCTTTATCATGGCTGATTATCAAGAATAGAGGATTCAGATGCTGTGTTTTATAATTATTTGAAATACTGTAGGTATTGGGAATTAATCAAATTATCCTGGGAAGTGCATTCCAAAGAATTGGCGCAGCACATGAGAAGTCTTGGAGACAGGAGTGGGAGGTTCTGATTATTGAGGATTTTAATCTCAGTTCATTAGCAGAGTGGAGGGCATGGGTAGGGTGGTAGACTGAGACGAGGGAGGAGATGTAGGGTGGTGCTGAACAATGGATCACAAGGTGGGTGACAGTGATAAGTTTATGCTGAATTCTGGAGTGGATGGGTATCTAGTGCAATGACTGGCACTAGCTAGAGGCATCGGTGTAACGATTGGTGAGGAATATGATCCTCGCTGCATCATTTAGGACAGATTGGAGAGGGGAGAGTTTGGTAAGAGGAAGACAGATTAATAGAGAGTTACAATAGTCCAGACGAGAATGAATAAGAGAAACAGTAAGAGTTTTTGCAAAGTCGAAAGTAAGAAAAAGGTAAAGGTAAGAAAAGGTTGAATTCTAGAGGTGTTTTTGAGATGTGACATGAGCAAGCGAGTGATCAGATGTAAGGTGTAAACCTAGATGTACCATAATTACTTAAAATACACATGCAACTGTGTTAGCCTTAAAAAAAAGCCTTGCGATAAACTGAAACATTGCACTTTTTAATGACTTTGGAGAATGCTGATGTCCTATTGCAATTTGTTGAACTGCAGGATGGATGCTAACAAACCCTCTTTCTAGGTTTTGCATCTTGACTGGTAATATCGACAAGTAAATGGCTTCAAATAGGCAAAAAGGTGTTTCCAAAAATTCTTAATTTACCAACTTCCTTGAAGCAATGCAGTAAGAGTTACCATTACAATAAGATATTTTTGCATACTGTAATGACAAATTATTTTTAAAAAAAAGCACAAAACTGCAAATGAAAAAATCCACTGAGGAAAAAATTGGATCGATAACACAGGTATGCAAAATTTGGATTTATGAAAATTGTTTCAAATCCAATGCTGATTCACGTGTTTTCTTATGCCCTGAATTAAAAAAAAACACTTCTATTTTTAACTATCACGTATATATTTTCCACAAAATATGCATGAAATTACATACAAGCGAGATGAACAAGAAAAATCTTTATTGTAGCTAAAAATGTTCACTATATTATATAAAAAAAATGTATTGAACATTCAGGTAACTTTAATGGAAGTGAATTCTTGCTCCTTTTCTTTTTCTCTTCAAAGCTTCTCTTGATACCTTTTCTTTTATAGATAGCCTGCGGATCTTCTCTGTGAAGCATCCAGCAGTAGTCCCCCATGATGTTCACATTCCATCTACCTTGATATGTTCATTTCATCTCCTTGATATCCTAATGAAATCTTTCTCCTTGCTCTTTTCTTACAGCACTAAGGTTTTCAGGAAAGTAGTCCAAATTGCAATGTAAAAAAATGTAACTTCAAACTCATCAGACAGCCAAAGGCTTTTAAACGTTTCAGCATGTTCTCCACAATGGACTTAAATTTTGAATCTTTGTTGTTTGGATCTTTGTTGTTACCTAGATATTCCTTCATGAATTCTTTAAAAGAATCTCAAGCTCTTTTCTCAACAGCTTTCATTTTTGTCTCAAACACAATGTCTTTCATGAGTTTTCAAATATCCGAACCAAGAAAAAAGGCTTTCTTCAGTTTGGTTTCGGACAGTCATTGAAACTTTCATAAACTACTTCATTAGACCAAGCTTAATGTCTATTGGTGGCAGGAGAACTTTAGTGGGATCAACTAAACATTCCGCAAATACTGTATGTTCTTAAGTCCAGACTGCAAATATGTTTTCATTGGCCAACTTTTTTGGCTCCAGTGATGTGTCGTATCCCGGCTGTTCCATTCACACAAGAACAATGGCCCATGGAGTAAAGAGAGAACTTTCAGATCACCATATATTGACTATCCTTGAGAGTTGATAAGTTTCTTAAGAATAAAGTCTAAATTCTCATAACTTTCCTTCATGTGCACAGAATGCCCTACATGCATTGAAATATGCTGTGAGGAGCTGACCACTTACTAAACACTAGTGGACGAATGGACGTAGAGTGGAGTCCACAGCTCTACTGGTTGCTGACTTTTTCTAGCACGGAGCACCAGTTGTGTTGATATTATTGTATTTTATTAGAGAATTACTTGCTGTGTTTTATTAGTGATTTGCATGCTTGTCAGTTTAACCTCAGGAATCAATGTTTCCATAGATCTTATGCTTACATAAGGCCAAACCCAAGAGTATTAATCAAGGAACACAAGCATTCCATTGTTCTTCCAGCCAATAGTCCCATTGTGTGGATGGAGATTGTAGACCAAAGGGAGCCATCAATAAAGGGGGTCTGACAAGCAAGCAAATCACTAATAAAACACAGCAAGCAAATCTCTAATAAAATACAATAATATCAACACAACTGGTGCTCCGTGCAAGAAAAAGTCAGCAAATCCAACCAAGGACAACATCTGCAAGGAGTTTGTATGTTCTCCCCGTGTTTGCGTTGGTTTCCTCCGAGTTCTAAGGTTTCCTCACACATTCCAAAGACATACTGATAGGGATTCTAGATTGTAAGCCCCAATGGGGACAGTGATGATAATGTATTTAAAGCACGGTGGAAATAATGGCGCTATATAAATGAGTAAAATAAATAAAAAATAAATAAATGTAGTTCCAAGTGATGGGCTTATGGAATATGCTTCATTCTTTGAGCTAAAAGGAAATATTTAAGGGGGAGGGATGAAAAGAAGCCACATGTTTAGTCAGGCAATTTGGAGAGTAACTTTGAAGGGAGAGGATCAAGGATGACGTCCTAGACACATGGATGGATGATCTATGGAGTTTGGAAATAGGTTATTGGCAGGAGGGGTATCCATGAGCTATGGTCGTGATATCCATTGCATGGAGGAACATAAGCTGTGTCTGCACTATACCGTCCGGAAATACCAAAAGCTGTGGGCCAACCAAAAGTTGGGAGACAGTGGGTATCACCTGGTACGGGGGCAGTGGAACTTACAATTCCAATTCGGGAACTTGTGGTCTGAGAGCATTGCATTTTGGCCATCTACCGTATTTTTCGGACTATAAGACGCACCGGACCATAAGACGCACCCCAATTTTCAGTAGGAAAATAGGGAAAAAAAATAAAATAGGGGAAAAAAAAATGTGTCAAATGGGGGTCCGTCTTACAGTCTGAATTCAGCTTACCTGGGAAGGGATCCGGCACAGGTGGAGAAGTAGTCACAGGGGTCATTCAGTGGTCCAGGCTCGTGCGGTGGCGGCTCTGTGCTGGGGCAGGTTGGTTGTGCTGGGGCAGCTGCGCTGGGGTAGGGGCAGCTGTGCTGGGGCAGCTGTGCTGAGGCAGGGGCAGCTGTGCTAGGGCAGGGGCAGCTGTGCTGGGGCAGCTGTGCTGGGGCTGGGGCAGCTGTGCTGACGCAGGGGCAGCTGTGCTGGGGCAGGGGCAGCAGTGCTGAGGCAGGGGCAACTGTGCTGGGGCAGGTGGGCTCTGCGGTGGTGGCAGCTGTGCTGGGGCAGGGGCAGCAGTGCTGGGGCAGGGGCAGCAGTTCTGGGGCAGGGGCAGCAGTGCTGAGGTAGGAGCAGCTGTGCTGGGGCAGGTGGGCTCTGCGGTGGTGGCAGCTGTGCTGAGGCAGGGGCAGCAGTGCTGGGGCAGGTGGGCTCTGCGGTGGTAGCAGCGGGCGGCGCTCTGCGGTGCGGTGGTGGCAGCGGGCTGTGCTCCGGTGCAGGGGCCGCGGCTCCGCCGGCATTTCTTCGCAGCCCGGAGGCCCCCGCAGTTCCCTTGCTGGCCACCGCCATGTTGCGGTGGCCTCCGGGAGCATGGACGCCGGAAAGATGGCCACCGGTCCGGGGGGACAAGATTCAAATCTCGGCAACGAGATCTCGTCCCCCGAGATCTCGGGACGAGATCTGATCCCGCGCATGTGCCGTCCCCGGACCGGCGGCCATCTTTCCGGCATCCATGCTCCCGGAGGCCATCGCAACATGGGCTGCGAAGAAATGCCGGCGGAGCCGCGGCCCCTGCACCGGAGCACAGCCCGCTGCCACCACCGCACCGCAGAGCGCCGCCCGCTGCCACCACCGCACCGCAGAGCCCCGCCCGCTGCCACCAGCCACCAGGTTAGACCGTGTATTGCGACCATAAGACGCACCCCCCACTTTCCCCAAAAATTTTGGGGGGAAAAAGTGCGTCTTATGGTCGGAAAAATACGGTAAATAGATTTGTTGTACAACGATGGACATAAGGAATAAAAAATAGTTGTATCATTAACCTGCCTAGGTGATTATTACAACCCACAACTTCAGATCTTCACACATACTGCCATTGTGTAGAAGCACAGCTTTCAGACCTTTTGTACTCTCTCACATCGTATTCAATGTAAAATTTTTCCATCAGCCCAGGAACATCATTGCAATACACTACAGCACTGGCCTGGAAAGAATGTAAAGAATTCTTGTTTTCTCCTTCTGTAACATGAAAAACAGGTACCAGGAGCTAGCAGGTTCTTTTCCTTTAGTCTAGAACCTAAAAGTACTGCAGAATGTTTAAGAAGGATCAAGCCCTGACTAAATTATTGAATTTGAGCTATGAAAAAAGCTATGGCTCCTTGGCACTAGCGTGAAAGTCTTAGTCAGAATCCTGCTCTTCATGTTCTGAATCTTCTGAATCAGACATATCTTGAAGTTTATCTGGAGGTAAAGGGACAGGTATTCCTGGACCGCGAAGCACCAGGCAAATTGCTGACAGAAGGTCCTGGTATATCATTTCCTTCTTATTTTTAAGGCTGAATCCCTCCATGTTGCACATACAAAAGTAGCAGTCAGACTGCAGAGACCTGTGTGCGGATGAGAGATGATCTTGGTGCAATTAACTGGGACGATATCCTGAGACATAAAAATACACAAAGAAAATGGGAGACGTTTATTAGCATCCTGAATAGGACCTGTGCACAATATATACCGTATGGGAATAAACATGCTAGAAATAGGAGGAAACCACTATGGCTAAATAGAGCTGTAAGGGGCGCAATAAGTGACAAAAAGAAAGCATTTAGAGAATTAAAGCAAGTAGGTAGTGATGAGGCATTAAATAAATACAGAAAATTAAATAAATTCTGTAAAAAGCAAATCAAAACAGCAAAGATTGAGACAGAGAGACTCATTGCCAGAGAAAGAAAAAATAATCCCAAAATATTCTTTAACTACATAAATAGTAAGAAACTAAAAAATGATAGTGTTGGCCCCCTTAAAAATAGTCTGGGTGAAATGGTGGATGAGGATGAGGAAAAAGCCTATATGCTAAATGACTTTTTTTCAACAGTATTTACACAAGAAAATCCCATGACGGATAACATGATCAGGGATAAAAATTCTCCATTAAATGTCACCTGCTTAACCCAGCAGGAAGTACGGCGGCGTCTAAAAATCACTAAAATTGACAAATCCCCGGGCCCGGATGGGATACACCCCCGAGTACTGCAGGAATTAAGCACAGTCATAGACAGACCATTATTTTTAATCTTTAAGGATTCCATATTAACAGGGTCTGTACCACAGGACTGGCGTATAGCAAATGTGGTGCCAATATTCAAAAAGGGGACAAAAACTGAACTTGGAAATTATAGGCCAGTAAGTTTAACCTCAACTGTGGGTAAAATCCTGGAGGGTTTTCTAAGACATACTATACTGGAGTATCTGGAGAAGAATAACCTCATGACCCAATATCAACATGGGTTTACAAGGGACCGTTCCTGTCAGGCTAATCTGATAAGCTTTTATGAAGAGGTAAGTTCCGGACTGGACCAAGTGAATGCAGTGGACGTGGTGTACATGGACTTTTCAAAAGCTTTTGATACGGTGCCACAAAAAAGGTTGATACATAAAATGAGAACAATGGGGATAGGGGAAAATATGTGTAGGTGGTTTAAGAGCTGGCTCAGGGATAGGAAACAAAGGGTGGTTATTAATGGAGCACACTCGGACTGGGTCACGGTTAGCAGTGGGGTACCACAGGGGTCAGTTTTGGGCCCGCTTCTTTTTAACATATTTATTAATGACCTTGTAGGGGGCATAGAGAGTAGAATTTCAATATTTGCAGATGACACTAAACTCTGCAGGGTAATCAATACAGAGGAGGACAATTTTATATTACAGGAGGATTTATGTAAACTAGAAGCTTGGGCTGATAAATGGCAAATGAGCTTTAATGGGGATAAATGTAAGGTCATGCACTTGGGTAGAACGAACAAGATGTATAATTATGTGCTTAATTGTAAAACACTGGGCAAAACAGTCACTGAAAAAGACTTGGGTGTATGGGTGGACGACAAACTCACATTTAGTGGCCAGTGTCAGGCAGCTGCTGCAAAGGCATATAAAATAATGGGATGCATTAAAAGAGGCATAGATGCTCATGAGGAGAACATAATTTTACCTCTATATAAGTCACTAGTGCGACCACACTTGGAATACTGTGTACAGTTCTGGTCTCCGGTGTATAAGAAAGACAAAGCTGAACTGGAGCGGGTGCAGAGAAGAGCGACCAAGGTTATTAGGGAACTAGGGGGTCTGCAATACCAAGACAGGTTATTACACATGGGGTTATTTAGTTTGGAGAATCGAAGGCTTAGGGGTGATCTTATTACAATGTATAAATATATGCGGGGACAATACCAAGACCTTTCTAATGATCTTTTTACTCTTAGACTTGTGACGGGGACAAGGGGGCATCCTCTACGTCTGGAGGAAAGAAGGTTTAAGCATACTCACAAACGCGGATTCTTTACTGTAAGAGCAGTGAGACTATGGAACTCTCTGCCATATGATGTTGTAATGAGTGATTCCCTACTAAAATTTAAGAAGGGACTGGATGCCTTTCTTGAAAAGTATAATATTACAGGGTATATACACTAGTTTCCTTAATATTGCGTTGATCCAGGGAGCTAGTCTGATTGCCGTATGTGGAGTCGGGAAGGAATTTTTTTCCCCAATGTGAAGCTTACTGTTTGCCACATGAGGTTTTTTTGCCTTCCTCTGGATCTACATGTTAGGGCAAGTTAGGATAGGATATGGGTTGAACTAGATGGACTTAAAGTCTCCCTTCAACCTTAATAACTATGTTACTATGTTACTATGTAAGCAGTACCTTCCTGCCTCCCACAAATCCCGTAATAACAAAACACTGACAAGCATGGATGGGTTGAACAGGTCGGTCACAGTTTATTAATAAGCAGAGAGAGGAAAGTACAATTCGCAACGGTCTCTTAGCTGGAAGTCCCGTCGCTGACCGCTGGGCAAGGAAACTGATTTGTCCCTGCAGTCTGGCAGGCACGGTACTGTATAAGGAATGTGCATCTGACTGCAGAGCCCCCATGTAATTAGGTTAGAAAAGAACTCTGTGCAGTGCTGCCTCCCCCTCCCACTACTCCCCCCAGGTGATGCTATAATTAGGACGCCCAACTGACCAACAGGAAGAAGGAGGAAGGGGCGTCCGGCCACACCCTCAGGGGTTAAATTCAGGTGCTAGGGTCGGGGACTTCCTCTTCCTCCCCGACTGACCCTTAAGGGGGTTTTACACATAGCGAAATCGCTAGCAATATCGCTAAAGCATCACCGATTTGGTGACGCATCGCTGTGAGATCTGCCTGTTTGGCAGCTCACTAGTGACCATTTAGCGATGCACCAGCGATCCTGACCGGGTCATATCGTTGTCGGGATTGCTGGTGCATCGCTAAATGTAAAGGGGCCTTTAGAAGCTTTTAATGGCATCACCTGGGGGGAGTAGTGGGAGGGGGAGGCACTACACAGAATTTCTTTCTAACTTATTTACATGGGGGCTCTGCAGTGAGATGCACGTTCCTTATACAGTACCGTGCCTGTCATCACTATGATTTTGTGTTTCCCTCCAGATCATAGGCACACCATAACGAAAGCTCTTTTTCTTTCCTTTAGACCACTGTCATAGTTACTCTACACAGACAGAACACACTGGAGTCCACAATTTGTCCTGATCACCTTGTTTTACACCAAAGTATGTGTTATACCCTTTTCTAATCAAGTCCATGATGTTCCTTTGTTTTTTCATTACTACAAAACAACCGCAAAAGTGGTCAGGTGAATTACGACACCCCCTTATAGCTATTTTCTATCACTTTGTTAAAAACAGAAGCTCTACAACCACTGAGTCCTGAAAGCAATGGTGGTAAGTACACCACCACACTCTTATGAACTTTGAAAAAACAAAACGGAGTGACAAAAACGGAAATACCCCTGGTCGCTAATGAGTTAAAAAAAACTAACAGGTCTTTGAGCCATAATTCTTGCTGGTGGGTAAGTAACCAAATACTTATTTCAAGCAATAAAATGCAACTTAATTATTTAAAAATCATACAATGTGATTTTCTGGTTTTCATTTTTAGATTCTGTCTCTCACAGTTGAAGTGTACCTACGAAAAAATTACAGACCTCTCCATTCTTTGTAGGTGGGAAAATTTGCAAAATCAGCAGTGTATCAAATACTTATTTTCTCCACTGTATAAAAATCACCTCTTACTTTTAAAACTATTTTACGCTTGCAGACCTGTGAGTTACATGTGTGGCGCCCCTGAGGGCTCAGTCGCCACAGAGGTACTGCACCTCCTCCTGAGGTGTGGTACCACACCATTCAGGTAAGGTGGAGACACCTGACCACACTCCAACACCTGCATCCCACACAACATAGTAGTGTAGCAAAGCACCTTTGGTGGCTCCCTGCTTGGAACACGAAGAGTGCTGGGAGGTGGGTGGAGCTTAGTTGCACAAGTGAGCGGGAGATTATTAGGACTAAGTCAGTCTGTGAGAGAAGATCACCTGAGTGGGATGGATGGAAGGAGGTGCTGCAGCAGTCTCCTGTGACCTGGAGCTGCTGGCACTGGAAAGAGATATAGAAAGCCTGATTCTCCATAAGGAAGAAAGATTTGTACGGAACATAATGAGAAGAAGAGAACTAAGGATTAGAGTTAGAGCAGAGCCCTTCCTCAAGTTCTCAGCGCATGGCCGGGGTCCGGTCCCCGAGGTTGTATGGATACTAATGGTCCTGCGACAGACAACGGAGGAATAGAAGTTGTCACCACTTTATTCCCACACAAGACTTGGAGGCATAACAGCAACGAGAGTGAGCCGGGACTTAGTAGCAAGGAGTCCCCGAAGCAGGCTACAGCTGTCTGCCGTACAAGTAGAGTTCTAAGAACATCTGAAAGGAGGAACTCCAGTGTAACTCATTACTGTGAGTACTTCAAATAGGCGCTAGAAGGGAGACGTTCAGAAAAGGCAATATGTTGGCGGAGTGATGGAACGGAGTACTTCATCTTGCCTGGAAGTTGGCTGAGCCCCTGACCCGGAGGACACGGCATGGATGCGGGCACCTGTATGCACAACAGACTGTGAGTAATGCTTTGGAACTACATGCCCTGGTGTCCTCCGCTTATTCCTGCGCCAATACCCTCAGCACTGCTACATCTCTGTGCCTGACACTGCACCACCTACGTCTCCCCCTATCCCTTCACCTACACTGCCCTGGGACTGCTGCCCTACCTGTGGAGGGCCACAACATCATTGCTGCACCACACCATCTGTCCCAGAGGATCTGTCTGCAACGTCGGCTTAACATCTTTATTGCCGAACACCACAGGTGGCGTCACGAATCATTCAATGAACATTTCCGCCATTCACAATGGGCGCCCAGGGCCACGGGCCGGGTCATAGCTGCTGTGACAACAGCAATCCCCCTCTTGGACATCCGCGGGCCCGGTACCGAGTACCCCACAGCCCTGGGAGGGCGACCCACATGACTCTTCTAAGTGACATGATGTATATTTGTGATTACACTTTTTAACGTCCTTATGTTTTTATAGAAATGAAGTATAGAATACTGGTCCTTACTCTGTTGCTCTCCAACTGTTGAGAAATACTGTAATGTCGAATACACCTGGAATTCTACAATGTACTGAGCACCTTATGGACGTGTTTGGCATCCTCATTATTGCTCTGAAGCATGGAGCAGTTAGGATTCCTTCTCACAGCCTGTTCCACACAGTTCTTCCATGTCCATGACAGAAAGTATAGGAAACTGTTGGATTCACTTTATTGATGCCATAAACGTTACTACATCCAGAGTACATACTACATAACATTTGCATACTGTACATATGGTGCAAAACGTTAATTGACCAATATTGATATTGGACTTAGTCTGTGGGTGTGTATGTCTGTGTGTGTACTGAGTAAAATTAAGATAATGCTATGGAGTAGTGACTCATGTGAGTAAATACAATCAGGAAAAAGTAGAGAACAAACTAGCAATACCAATAAACTAATAATTGTAAGTACCGTAATGTAAGCATCAAGACTTTCTAAAGACCCATTATGAAAACACATAAATGTGCATTGCCATGACTGCAGTATTGTAGAGGCTTTCCTTTCTTAGAAGTCCCCTTCATCACCAGACCCAATATTCCCAAATTCTGCCAAATAAACAGACGAAACACCAATTTGGATTAAATTTGGCCAAATCGGCCTTTATTACAACAAATATAGCCGTAATAGATAACTTGGGGTAAGGAGGTTCATAGAGCTCCAAAACTGGGGTGGAACCCCTAAATATACTGTATACAGTTGAAGCCTAAAACATAGGAAAGCCATCTAGCTTACTTTATTAGTTCAAGAATGTTAAAGGTGACTGTGATACTGCTGTTCCGGTCATCAAACAATGTTGACTATAGTAACATAGTTAGCAAGGCTGAAAAAGACATTTGTCCATCCAGTTCAGCCTATATTCCATCAGAATAAATCCCTAGATCTTCTTCCTTCTAAAGAACCTAATCACTGTAAGATACAATATTGTTAGTGCGATCTGACACTGATGTTCCTTGAGCTTGAAGTTCACCTTTAATCTGTTTAGAAGTTTTTCTGGGCTCTTTTGTTACCATTCATATTATCCGTCTCTTTGATTTGTCATCAATTTTCCTCCCTGGCCACAGCCCTGTAGAGCTTACATTTCTGAATAATATGTGCAACTGTAGTCACAGGAACATCACGTCACTTGAAGATGGTCTTATAACTTTAACATGTTTATCTATAATTTTCTTTCTAATCTCCTGAGACAACTCTTTCCTTCACTTCCACTGGTCCATGTTGAGTGTGATACACACCATGTCACCAAATAGCACAGTGAGTATCTGTAGCCTTCTATACAGGCCCACTCACTGATTCCAAGATTGTAGACACCTGTGATGCTAATTAGTGGTCACACTTTGATTTAACATGTGTTAGGCATCGGGTTCCTGCAGCGGTTCAACAGGAATCCAGAGCCTCACATTCTGCGGTCTCCCATTGTCTTTCAACCGCAGAGGAGATTGCTCAGCAATCCCGGTTTTCCAGACGCTCTGACCATACCTGCTCTGTGGGGCTGGCTATTGCTGCCACCTTTTGGCCAGCAATGACAATGCAGGCTGCTCAGCAGCAAATCGCGCCAGAGGCCAAGTCCTTCTGTTGCTCCACAGAGCATGCTCACGAGACGATCTCCCATTGGAGATCGGGAGCCACATGTCCAGGTCCTTCTCCAGACCTGATTGGTCCATCTCAGGGATCTGGAAGCTTCCGGAAGGTCCTGGCTATAAAAGGTTTGCATGGCCACTCGGCCATGCGCTAGTATAGTCTCTAATTGCTACTGTGTGAATGGTGATGGATGCATGAACCTGTGAATGACTCATTAAGATCCCCTCCCTCTGATATTACGAGTGTGTATAGGGACTTAGCTATAGAGTCAGCGCCAGCCAGTGGCAAGCTACAAGCCACTACAGCATCCTCCACAGTGCTAGCATCCGACAGTGAACCTACTTCCGGGCATTGTCGACTAGCGGCAGTGTCTGTCGCCGCGCTGCAGTTTGCAGCTCCTCTTGGCGTCTGCAGTTGCGATGCTGTACGCACGGTAGGTCTAGACGGACGCAGACCCTCTGCCTAGGGCCCAGCTCCTGCGACCATATACCGTGCGTGCACTTCTCTGAGACCTGTGACGTCAACAGGCTCAGCCTTTTTGTGTTTTTCACTTAAGGCATCTCTGTGAGTAAACAAAGATCGCTCCGCGCACCTGGGTGACATTCAACCCGCCTGTGTAATACCGCCATATTGTACGTCCGCCATTAGCTAGCAGCAGTTTTAACACCTTCTGCATGGTGGACCCCGGGAGGCGAACGCACTTTACGTTATTTTATATTTAGTGCGTTCCACTGTCCCTAACAACATGTCCCTTTTGTCACATTATTTTCAGGGGTACCATCATTTCTGTCCAGGCCTATTTCATGAGGGTTTTTTTTTAAATTCTGTGGAAGCATGGTTGAAAAGCAACGTCTGACTTTCATTTACTAATTTTCATAGATTTTTTATTTATTATTTCTTTTGTCAGATTCAAGTTATTTCTGTGACCATTGTGGGTTTTCTGTCATTAAACGAGGGGTTCCAACAATTTTGACCACGTGTGAAAACAATAAATAAAAAAAAAAAGATACATGGTTTTCTAATTATTCTAAAAATATAAATCTGAAAATTGTGACATGTATTTGTATTCACCTCCCATGTAGTCTGATGCCCTTAGATAAAATTCTGAGTGACCAATTGTCTCTAGAAGTCACATATTTAGTACATTGAGTCCACCTGTGTGTAATTTATTCTCAGTATAACAATTTTTCTATGAAGGCCTCAGAGCTTTTATGAAAACTTTAGGGATCAAACAGCATCATGAAAACAAAGGAACACACTGGACAGGTCAAGTATAAAGTTGTGGAAAATAGTAAAACAGGGTTATGAAAAAAAATAGCCCAAGCTCTGAACATCTCACAGAGAACTGTTCAATCCATAATCCAAAAATGGACGGAGTATGGAACAACTGCAAAATCTACCAAGATATGGTCATCCACCTAAACTGACATCCCAAGAAAGAAGAGCATGAATTAGAGACAGTGGCGGATTAAGTGGACCATGGGCCCGGGGCTGTTCATAAAACCTGGGCCCCAGTACCCCCCTTCCCAGGAAAACATTTTCTGTCAAAATTTTGTGGCTCTTCTCACAAAAACACTGCATATGCTGATTTTTAGGTATACAAATTGTAACATTTATTAGACCATAAAAACAAAGAAAAATTACTTTTTTCTCACAAGAAAATGTATTGTATGGTCAAACAATATAAATAATATTAAATATTCCTCAAAATCAACAGTCAAAATATATAATGTGGTATATACTGGCCTGTATTTCTTCATACAAGATAAATATAAGCAGTGGCGGATTAAGTGGACTATGGGCCCGGGGCTGTTCATAAAACCTGGGCCCCTGTACCCCCCTTCCCACCTGAGCGCTGCGGTCCCCGTACGGGAATTGACAGCCGTACGGACCGCAGCACTTGGTTTGCTGCGGGTCCATATGGAAAACCCGCCACCATTCCACCACGTGTGGACATGGCCTAAAAAGACGTTGCACATAAGCTGTAGGCCTACGGCCAATACGCACAAAATCGCCCAACGTGATCCGGGCCATAGGGGATCCACTTTAATGTCCCCACTTTAATTTGAAGTCCCCTTACTTCATCCATTGCAGTCCCCTATCACCCACTCACTTCATCTGCAGTGCCGCTTCATCATTTGCAGCCCCTTATCCCCCCTTCCATTTTATCATGTGCAGTCCCCTTCCCCCCCAACTTCATGTGCAGCCCCACTACCCCATCATCATGTGCAGTTAATTTTACCCCCACATCATGTGCAGTCCCCCTTACCCCCAATTCATCATGTGCAGCCCCACTCACCCCCCCTTCATCATATGCAGCCCCACTCACCCCCCCTTCATCATGTGCAGCCCCACTCACCCCCCTTCATCATGTGAAGCCCCCACTCATCCCCCCTTCATCCAGTGAAGCCCCCACTCACCCCCTTCATCCTGTACAACCCCAGTCACCCCCCCTTCATCATATACAGCCCCCAGTCACCCCCCCTTTATCATATACAGGCCCCAGTCACCCCCCCTTCATCATATACAGCCCCCAGTCACCCCCCCTTCATCATATACAGGCCCCAGTCACCCCCCCTTCATCATATACAGGCCCCAGTCACCCCCCCTTCATCATATACAGGCCCCAGTCACCCCTCCTTCATCATATACAGGCCCCAGTCACCCCCCCTTCATCATATACAGGCCCCAGTCACCCCCCCTTCATTGTGTACAGCCCCCACTCACCCCCTCCCCCATTTAATTCATTTTATAAATAAAAAAAAATAAAAAAGTTCCCCATACTTACCTCACAGCCGGCTCGCTCCCCAGCAGCGCCTCTGCTTTCAGCATCCTCCGGGACATGTCGGCGCGTGCACGATGACGTCATCGCGCACGCCCGACATCTGACCCGGAAGTACAGCCGGAGCTGAGCAGCCGTCAAGGTGACGGCCGTGCATAGCTCTCGGCCCCTCATAGAATGTGACGCGGGCGGCTGTCTGCTGCCGGCGGCATCACAGCACAGAGCACGGCCGGCCCTGTACAGGTGCTGGGGGAGCGGTCCGGGGGGCATTTGCCTCTCTGCCACCCGGCCCAGCCCGCCCCTGCCCCTGGGCCAGAGGCGTATCTATGCTTTCTGGCACCCGGGGCAAGAATTTGGTTCGGCGACCCCCCCCCCAAGTACATATGCGACTTGCACAGTTAGTCATGTACCCACGAGCTGCTCTCCCTAATGCTCTCAATGTTCAGTAAAAAACTGAAAGCAGGAAGAGAAGCTCGTTGTCACAGGACCATAACTATGAAAATCGCATATGAGTGAGGTGTCCATGTGATGAGTACTGGAACCTGCAGAGCTGAATCCTGACATTGCAGCTTCTGAATTCTCACAACGAATGCACTGCACACATTTAGGATTCTCCCTTGCCGATATACAGTCATGTCAACACAAGTATGTGATTTGTATACTTCTGGCCACATTCCAAATAGACGTGCCCGGCCTCGCTCCGTTCACTTTCATTGAGTGAGGCCACACATGTCTAGTCAGCATGTGACCGCATGTATGTAAATTACCAGCACGAGAGAATCCTGACAGCATTCAGTGAGCACTGTGAGAATTCAGAAGTCTGCAGTCACATAGAATGTCTGCAGACTCAGCACAGACCTGGACAACCCCTGTAATGCTCCTGACATAAATAAAAAACATGAGAATTAGTCAATATCACAAATAATATTTACATCCAGGTACCTTATAGATGACGTCATCTCTGGAGTCGTTCTCCTTTTCTTCTTCTTGTCCAGACCCCATGATGAGTTTGCTTATCCACATCTCGTCTCTGCAGACTTCCATCTTCTCTGGTCTTCTGCAGCAAATCTCCACACGATCCCCTTAAAGATAGAAGTGTCATTATAATGCCCCTAAATACAAATATCTGCAATATACTGTCTCCTCACACTATTCCCCTCCCTCCTCATACTGTCTCCTCATATATTTACCCCCTCACTCTCTATACTGTCTGCTCACACATATCCCCGACTCCCCATACTGTGTCCACATGCATTCACCCGTTCGCACCCCTTACTGTCTGCACCCATCCCCCATACTGTTTCCTCATACATGCCCTCATACATACTCTTCATTTTGTGTCCTCAAATCTCCCCACATACATTAAATACCATCCCCACTCCAAATCCACCCCATCCCCAATCCCCCACACACATTAAGTACCCCCCATCCCCACTCAATAACCCCTCGTCCCTACTCCCAAATCCCCCCACACATTATGTACCCCCACTCCAAATCCCCCCACACATTATGTACCCCCACTCCAAATCCCCCCACACATTATGTACCCCCACTCCAAATCCCCCCCACACATTAACCCCCATCCCCACTCATTAACCCCCCCACTCATTAACCCCCATCCCCACATTAATCCCATCTCCACTCATTAACCCCCGCACATTAATCCCCATCTCCACTCATTAACCCCCATCTCCACTCATTAACCCCCCTCTCCACTCATTAACCCCCATCTCCACTCATTAACCCCCACCCCCACATTAACCCCCCTCTCCACTCATTAACCCCCATCTCCACTCATTAACCCCCACCACCACATTAACCCCCCTCTCCACTCATTAACCCCCATCTCCGCTCATTAACCCCCCTCTCCACTCATTAACCCCCACCCCCACATTAACCCCCCTCTCCACTCATTAACCCCCATCTCCACTCATTAACCCCCCTCTCCACTCATTAACCCCCATCTCCACTCATTAACCCCCACCCCCACATTAACCCCCCTCTCCACTCATTAACCCCCATCTCCACTCATTAACCCCCATCTCCACTCATTAACCCCCATCTCCACTCATTAACCCCCCTCTCCACTCATTAACCCCCATCTCCACTCATTAACCCCCACCCCCACATTAACCCCCCTCTCCACTCATTAACCCCCATCTGATCTCCACTCATTAACCCCCCTCTCCACTCATTAACCCCCATCTCCTCTCATTAACCCCCACCCCCACATTAACCCCCCTCTCCACTCATTAACCCCCATCTCCGCTCATTAACCCCCATCCCCATCTTCGGTGGTTCTTCAGCTCCACAGAGGAGCACACTTACCACCAGCGTTCGCTCTGGGCGCCGGGAGTGACGTCAGCAGCGTGATCACATGACCTGATCACGCTGCGGACCTCGCTCTGACCCGGCGGTCAGAGCTTCAATTGTACTGGCGTCTATAGACGCCAAGTACAATTGCTGCCTGGGAGTCGGCGCGGCCTCCTTCTCTGCGTCGGCTGTCAGCTTGACAGCCGACACAGAGAACCACCGACTCCCAGGACTGGTAGCAGCAGAACGCAGCCGCCGGGGGGGGGGGAGGGAGATACTGGCATACTGCGGACCGCTGCATTAGGCGGCCGGGCGGCTCGACTGCGCCCCCCTGCTGCCTGCCCCCCCCCTGGATACGCCACTGCCCTGGCCCCCCAAAAAACCTTGGGCCCGGGGCGACCGCCCCATCCGCCCCTATTAAGATCCGCCATTGAATATAAGGCTACATTCACCGTACCACATGTAAGTGCAAATAAGAACATGTAAACATAATATTAAACAATAATTCAACATAATTATTTATCTATACAGATATATATCTGTGTGGGTGGTAGCCTAACAGGAAAAGTGCAATGAGCAAAGGCAACAATTTCTTAATGGACTAGAAACTCGGATTTTTTTTGACACTGAACATCATAAACTGCTCGCAGACTTTTTCGGCGAGATTTTTTGGTGCTAAAGTTGTTGATGATTTCTGAGAGGTCTAGACTCTTCAAAAGCTCTTGTTCAATGCTCATTAAAGAGAGATGATTGAGTCTGTCTTGTCCCATTTGACTCCTCAACTCATTTTTAATTTGTTTAAGTTTTGAAAAGGATCTCTCACCTGTGCAGTTTGAAACCATCATGCATAAATACAGCTAGCTGAGCGCTGCGGTCTCCGTGCGGGAATTGACAGCCGTACGGACCGCAGCACTTGGTTTGCTGTGGGTCCGTACGGAAAACCCGCCACCATTCCGCCACGTGTGGACATGGCCTAAAAAGACGTTGCACATAAGCTGTAGGCCTACGGCCAATACGCACAAAATCGCCCAACGTGAACCTGGCCATAGGGGACGTGATGTGAGGACCTGAATGGGTTACGTTACATAATGCGTGCAGTGCACTGCTCATTGGTCCGAGGCTGTTCCTCAAGTCTGGGCACCCGGCACCCCTCTTGACCAAGGCCCCCCCCTGCCCACCCCCCACATCCACATAAAGTAGGTGAGAGAAAGATGTGGTAGGCAACTAAGGGCTAAAACACGTGTGCCGGCGATCAAGGACGGAGGCCCAGATGTTATGCGGTGTACTCTTAGAGGGTAATCATCAATAGGCAGGAAATGTACATTCAGTTTATAATATTTAATGAGCAATCAACATAGGGCTAAAATACATGTATAACAAAGAGTGTTTTTCCCCACCTGCGACTATTGGGGGAAGCCAAAATTGCGCTGCGGCGGCTCTGGATTGGCCCCTGGGCCCCCAAAAAACCTTGGGCCCGGGGCGACCGCCCCATCCGCCCCTATTATGATCCGCCACTGATTAGAGAAGTCACTAAGAGGCCCATGGTCACTCTGGATCCACAACTCAGGTCGGATAATCTGTCCACAAGAAAACTATTAGTTGTATGCTCCATAAAGCTGGTCTTTACAGAAGAGTGGCAAGAAGAAAGCTATTTTTGAATACAAGCCATAATAAGTCTAGTTTGCAGTTTGCAAAAACCACGTAGAGGAAACATCTAGCATGTGGAAGAAGGTTCTCTGGGTGATGAGACCACTGTAGACCTTTATGGGCTAAATGCAAATTTCTATGTGTAGTTGAAAACTAAAACTGCATATCACTCTGAAATCACCATCTCTACCGTCAAACATTGTGATGCCAGCTTCATGCTTGGGATGGTTTTCCTCAGCAAGGAAAGGGAAGGTGGTCAGAGTTGATGGGAAGATGGATGGAGCTAAAAGCAAGAAAACCTCTTAGAGGCTGCAAAAGACTTGAGACTGGGGTATTAGTATCTTTCAGCAAGACAACGACCCTAACCATATTAACAGAGATACAATAGAATGGTTTAGATGAAAGAATATTCATGTGTTTGAACAGCTCAGTCAAAGTCCAGGCCTAAATGCCGTTGAGAATCTGTGGCAAGACTTGAAAAATTCTGTTCACAGAAGACTCCATCAAATCTCACAGAGCTATATCTACTTTGCAGAGGAGAATGGGCAACAGTTTTCAGCCTCTAGATGTGCAAAGTTGGTGGAGACATACCCCAAAAAACTTGCAACAGTAATTACAATGAAACAAGGTCCTACAAAGTATTGACTCAAGGGGACTGAATAGAAATGCACATCACAATTTTCAGATTTACATTTTTTAAGTAATTAGAAAACCATGTATCCTTTCTTTCACCTCTCACAAATACTTGCTACTTTGTGTTGGTATAGCACAGAACATACCAATAACATACATATAGGCGTAACGTGAAAAATGTTGAAAAGTACATGGGTATGAATACTTTTTCTAATAACTGTGAATAAGAGGTTAAGACTGGCAATACTGTGATTTTGATGTAACAGCTCATAATTCCCTCCACCTTGATTAAAGCCCCATATTTAGTTTAGTTGGACCATCATTTATTTTTCAACAGGACAATGACCCCAAACACACCTCCAGGCTGTGTAAGGGCTAAATGACGAAGAAGGAGAGTGATGGGGTGCTACGCCAGATGACCTGATCATTCCACAAAAAACTCCAAAAATGGGCCAGACAAAAGTATTGGCACCCTCAGCCTAATACTTGGTTGCACAACCTTTAGCCAAAATAACTGCGACCAACCGCTTCCGGTAACCATCAATGAGTTTCTTACAATGCTCTGCTGGAATTTATGACCATTCTTCTCTGGCAAACTGCTCCAGGTCCCTGATATTTGAAGGGTGCCATCTCCAAACTGCCATTTTTAGATCTCTCCACAGGTGTTCTATGGGATTCAGGTCTGGACTCATTGCTGGCCACCTTAGAAGTCTCCAGTGCTTTCTCGCAAACCATTTTCTAGTGCTTTTTGAAGTGTGTTTTGGGTCATTGTCCTGCTGGAAGACCCATGACCTCTGAGGGAGACACAGCTTTCTCACACTGGGCCCTACATTATGCTGCAAAATTTGTTGGTAGTCTTCAGACTTCATTTGCCATGCACACGGTCAAGCAGTCCAGTGCCAGAGGCAGCAAAGCAACCCCAAAACATCAGGGAACCTCCGCCATGTTTGACTGTAGAGACCATGTTTTTTCTTTGAATGCCTCTTTTTTTTCTCCTGTAAACTCTATGTTGATGCCTTTGCCCTAAAAGCTCTACTTTTTTCTTATCTGACCAGAGAACATTCTTAGAAAACATTTTAGGCTTTTTCAGGTAAGTTTTGGCAAACTCCAGCCTGGCTTTTTTATGTCTCGGGGTAAGAAGTGGGGTCTTCCTGGGTCTCCTAACCATACAGTCCCTTTTCATTCAGATGCCGACGGATAGTACGGGTTGACACTGTTGTACCCTCGGACTGCAGGGCAGCTTGAACTTGTTTGGATGTTAGTCGAGGTTCTTTATCCAACATCCGCAAAATCTTGCGTTGAAATCTCTTGTCAATTTTTCTTTTCCATCCACATCTAGGGAGGTTAGCCACAGTGCCATGGGCTTTAAACTTCTTGATGACACTGCGCACGGTAGACACAGGAACATTCAGGTCTTTGGAGATGGACTTGTAGCCTTGAGATTGCTCATGCTTCCTCACAATTTGGTTTCTCAAGTCCTCAGACAGTTCTTTGGTCTTCTTTCTTTTCTCCATGCTCAATGTGGTACACACAAGGACACAGGACAGAGGTTGAGTCAACTTTAATCCATGTCAACTGGCTGCAAGTGTGATTTAGTTATTGCCGAAACACCTGTTAGGTGCCACAGGTAAGTTACAGGTGCTGTTAATTACACAAATTAGAGAAGCATCACATGATTTTTCGAACAGTGCCAATACTTTTGTCCACCCTCTTTTTTATGTTTGGTGTGGAATTATATCCAATTTGGCTTTGGGACAATTCTTTTTGTGTTTTTTCATTTAAGACAAATTAAATGAAGATAATAATACCAAAGAATTTGTGTTTGCAACCATTTTCAGGAAGAAACTGAGTATTATCTGATAGAATTGCAGGGGTGTCAATACTTTTGGCCACAACTGTAAATGTCTTATCCGGTTTTTGGATCAGGAATAAGGGAGAGTAGAAGCCTCTACCTCTCTCCGATTCCAGAACCTCCATCAGGACATTTTTCAGGCACAGGCTTTTTACTTCTGCCTCTAAAGCAGCCTGTTCAAGGGGCGAAGATCTTAAGGGAGTTAGTTTAAAGGTATCCCATGGCACATAACTGAACTCACACCTGAGCCCGGTGGATATTACTTTCCACACCCAGTCACTATTGGTGATCTGCAACCATGGTGGGAGGAAGGCTGACAGTCTACCCCCCAAGGGAATTGCTAGTCATTGGCTCGGTTTCTTTCGCTCTCATGAGGAACGCCTGAACATGAAGCCCGTACCTCTTCTCCTTCTATCTTCCCATCTGGGACGGTCTCTATTAGGTGAAGGATTGCGTCTTCTCCCCTGACCGAATCTCCTTCTATTGAATGGACGTTGGTAGGATGCGGACCACAAATTCGGGAACTTTTTCTTATCGTCCCCGGCTTTCTCAAGCAGCTCATCCAGGACTGCTCCGATCAAATATTCCCCCTCACACGGGATAGTACAGAGTTTTGCTCTGGATTGAATGTCTCCCTGCCAGCACTTTAGCCACAGGGCTCTACGAGCCGCATTAGAGAGTCCTGCTGCCCTGGCGGCCATTCTTACCGCATCAGCAGAGGCGTCCGCTAGGAAGGCTGCGGCCTCCTGGATTACTGGTAGGGCCCCAAGAATTGTCTGTCTAGATGTCCCCTGTTTCAACTGTGATTCTAACTGTTCCAACCAGATCATCATGGACCTGGCCGTACATGTTGAGGCTACTGCTGGTCTTAAAGAACCGGCTGCCATCTCCCAGGTACTTTTAAGGAAGGTATTTACCTTCCTATCTAAAGGATCTTTAAGGGACCCCATGTCCTCGAAAGGTAGTGAGGACCTTTTTGATGCCTTCGCGATTGCCGTGTCTAATTTGGGGGCCTTGTCCTAAGTGTTCACCGTCGGATCATCGAAGGGGTATCTACGTTTGAGGGCTGGTGGTAGTGAACCTCTCTTATCTGGTTTCTTCCACTCTGTACGGATTAGATCTTGAATCTTTTCGTTCAAGGGGAAGACCCTTCGCTTCCTCTGCTCCAGCCCACCGAACATGACATCCTGCATGGATAACTGAGGTCTGGGCTCCTCCACTTCCATTGTTCCTCTCACCGCTTTTACCAGCTTGTCCACTCGGTCAAGCGGCAGACAAAACCGACCCGAATCCTCCTCCTCTGAGGAGGATGAAACATGGGAGACCTTGCTTCTCCTCCATTCTACCGAGGAATCTGACTCCACAGGGTCCCCACCCCTTAAGCTTTCCGGTTGGGACAGGGATTTCAGGGTTTCCCTCATCTCTGCCCTGACTATATCCTTTAAGCTTGCAGCTACTATGGGCGATTCCTCCGCCACTGTCTGCTGGATACAGGGGGGACACAATCTTTTGGAGCATGAGTCCGGTAACGGGCATGCACAAAGTGCGCATTCTCTGTGTTTTGTTTTACTCGTAGATTTCTTCCCCTAGAAATAAAACATAGAGGGAGGTCCCGTCACTGAGTGAACATTCACGTAGATCACTTACCAGTGCCGCAATTAAGTACCGGAGAATGAGGGGGATTTTCCTCAGTCGATGCTCCTGTCCGTCTAGAGGAGCTTTTATGACTGGATTGGTCACTTTGCCCCGCACGTTCCTTACTGTCACGGGACTCATTTTTCTTTTGTTTGACCTGCCGAAGGTCCTCTAGGGGCGGCAGTGATGATTTTCGCTGCTGCCGCCGCTGCTGCTGCTTTTGCTGCTGCTCCTGATTGCTCTACATTACTGCGTGCAATACATTAATGTGGCCAAAGCATGGAACCCATGTAGGGCCCTGCTTATATACCCCTCCTCCGGACAGCAGCTACCTGCCGTGCCCCCCCTAATTGGGTCCCCCCCAGCTGGCGCTGATAGTGGCCGGTGGTCCGGCGCCTCTCCCGATGGGCGCCGCCATCTTGGGGTCCTCGCGTCTGCGCAGTGGCGCCGCAACCCGGAAGCGCCCTCAGGCTCCACCCCCGACGTCACCGCGATCCCGTGCGTGACCGGAAGTTACTCGGGACGCCCGGGCGTTCCCTTACACTGCGCTCCCCGGTCCCCGGCACCAAGCAGCTACGCCACCACCGACCACGCAACCTCGTCGCCGGGGCCAGAACCCGGGGGACATACTCACCTGCAGCGACTGGTCTTTTTCCATGGAGACGGACATCCTCCGGACGCCGCTCCCTGCTGTACACGCCACCGCCATGCGCCCATCCAGGACCACTGTGGCGTCTTCCAGGAGCTCCACACCTGGCCGAGGTAGGAGACCCCCCCGCTACCTCCACCGGCCGGCCAGCCTGGGATCCAGCATTCCGTCTGTAGGATCCCGTCCCCTCAGGAACAGGAAACCAACTGATGATGCATGGGAGAGGTGCCACCCTTTTGTATCTGTAGATTTCCTGTTCCTGAAGGGCGGATCCCCTCTCTCGTGGTGCTGTCATGGGAGTCCGAATAAATGATTCTTCTTGGTATGATTTTTTATGTAACAAAACCCTGGCATTTTTACAGGAGTGTGTAGACTTTTTATACCTACTGTATTATAAGAGCCCAATCAACATATGCATATTTGTCTTTCTACTAGTAAAATGTAATGAACTATTCAAATACGGAATATATGAATAACATGCTTGCTGCAAATACAAATGTGATGCTCTTAACTAGAGTTGAGCGATACCGTCCGATACTTCAAAGTATCGGATCGGAATGGATCGGCCGATCTTAAAAAAAAGTATCGGTATCGCCGATTCCGATACCGGAAGTCCCATTCAAGTCTATGGGACTTCCGGTATCGGAATAAGAAAAACCCTGTTTTTGCCTTGTACAGCCTCTCTGGGGTCTGTACGGGCCTTTCGGGGGGCTGTGCCGGCCTGCCAGGGGGTCTGTGCAGGCTCCGGTGGTCTGTGCCGGCCTGCCGGGGGGCTGTGCCGGCCTGCCGGGGGGGCTGTGCAGGCTCCGGTGGGCTGTGCCGGCCTGCCGGGGGGCTGTGCAGGCTCCGGTGGGCTGTGCCGGCCTGCCGGGGGGCTGTGCCGGCCTGCCGGTGGTCTGTGCAGGCTCCGGTGGGCTGTGCCGGCCTGCCAGGGGGCTGTGCCGGCCTGCCGGGGGGCTGTGCAGGCTTCGGGGGTCTGTGCAGGCATCGTCCGATGGGACTACAAGTCCCATCGGGCGATGCCTGCTACCATGACAGTGATTGACACATTAGCCAATGATGGGACAGTAGTAGTCCCATCATCCGGCTAATGTGTTGAATGTAAAAAAAAAAAAAAAAATTACATGCTACATACATGCTACATTCATACTACATACATGCTACATTCATACTACATATATACTACATGCAACATACATACTACATATATACTACATGCATGCAACATGCATACTACATATATACTACATGCATGCAACATGCATACTACATATACACTCACTGGCCACTTTATTAGGTACACCATGCTAGTAAGGGGTTGGACCCCCTTTTGCCTTCAGAACTGCCTCAATTCTTCGTGGCAGAGATTCAACAAGGTGCTGGAAGCATTCCTCAGAGATTTTGGACCATATTGACATGATGGCATCACACAGTTGGCGCAGATTTGTCGGCTGCACATCCCTGATGCGAATCTCCCGTTCCACCACATCCCAAAGATGCTCTATTGGATTGAGATCTGGTGACTGAGGAGGCCATTTGAGTACAGTAAACTCATTGTCATGTTCAAGAAACCAATCTGAGATGATTCGAGCTTTATGACATGGCGCATTATCCTGCTGAAAGTAGCCATCAGATGTTGGGTACATTGTGGTCATAAAGGGATGGACATGGTCAGCAACAATACTCAGGTAGGCTGTGGCGTTGCAACGATGCTCAATTGGTACCAAGGGGCCCAAAGAGTGCCCAGAAAAAATTCCCCACACCATGACACCACCACCACCAGCCTGAACCGTTGATACAAGGCAGGATGGATCCATGCTTTCATGTTGTTTACGCCAAATTCTGACCCTACCATCCGAATGTCGCAGCTGAAATCGAGACTCATCAGACCAGGCAACGTTTTTCCAATCTTCTACTGTCCAATTTCGATGAGCTTGTGCAAATTTTAGCCTCAGTTTCCTGTTCTTAGCTGAGAGGAGTGGTACCCAGTGTGGTCTTCTGCTGCTGTAGCCCATCTGCCTCAAAGTTCGACGCACTGTGCGTTCAGAGATGCTCTTCTGCCTACCTTGGTTGTAACGGGTGGCAATTTGAGTCACTGTTGCCTTTCTATCAGCTCGAACCAGTCTGCCCATTCTCCTCTGACCTCTGGCATCAACATGGCATTTCCGGCCACAGAACTGCCGCTCACTGGATTTTTTTTCTTTTTCGGACCATTCTCTGTAAACCCTAGAGATGGTTGTGCGTGAAAATCCCAGTAGATCAGCAGTTTCTGAAATTCTCAGACCAGCCCTTCTGGCACCAACAATCATGCCACGTTCAAAGGCACTCAAATCACCTTTCTTCCTCATACTGATGCTCGGTTTGAACTGCAGGAGATTGTCTTGACCATGTCTACATGCCTAAATGCACTGAGTTGCCGCCATGTGATTGGCTGATTAGAAATTAAGTCTTAACACACAGTTGGACAGGTGTACCTAATAAAGTGGCCAGTGAGTGTATACTACATGCTACATACATACTACATATATGCTACATATATACTACATGCATGCTACATACATACTGCATGCTACATACATACTACATATATACTACATGCATGCTACATACATACTACATATATACTACATACATACTACATGCATGCTACATGCTACATACATACCACATACATACTACATACATACTACATACATACTACATGCTACATACATACTACATATATACTACATGCATGCTACATACATACTACATGCTACATATATACTACATGCTACATACATACTACATGCATGCTACATACATACTACATACATACTACATGCATGCTACATACATACTACATGCTACATACATACTACATATATACTACATGCATGCTACATACATACTACATGCTACATATATACTACATGCTACATACATACTACATGCATGCTACATACATACTACATACATACTACATGCATGCTACATACATACTACATGCTACATACATACCACATACATACTACATATATACTACATGCATGCTACATACATACTGCATGCTACATGCATGCTACATACATACTACATACATACTACATGCTACATACATACCACATATATACTACATACATACTACATACAATACATTCATACAATACATACATAGACATACAGTACATATAACATAGAGTAACATACTTACCAATACTTGTCACATTGTTCCCCGAAGCCATTGTCTTTTAAAGGAATAAATATTAACATAACAAACCACAAAAATACTCACCCACGATCCGAAGCAGTCCACGAGTGTGTCCCACGACGATCTTGGGTAGAGAACTGCAGCATCAGCTGATGCCGCCGTTCTCTACGGGCTGCAGGAATCCAATGACGGAAGGTAGGTATCCTTCCGCACTGTATTCCTCCGCCACTTAAAAAAAAAAAAAGTCCCTAGTCTCACTTTATGCCATTGCTGCGTGGGAAATTCCCACACAGCAATGGCATAAAGTGAGACTAGGGACTTTTTTTTTTTTAAGTGGCGGAGGAATACAGTGCGGAAGGATACCTACCTTCCGTCATTGGATTCCTGCAGCCCGTAGAGAACGGCAGCAACAGCTGATGCTGCAGTTCTCTACCCAAGATCGTCGTGGGACACACTCGTGGACTGCTTCGGATCGTGGGTGAGTATTTTTGTGGTTTGTTATGTTAATATTTATTCCGTAAAAGACAATGGCTTCGGGGAACAATGTGACAAGTATTGGTAAGTATGTTACTCTATGTTATATGTACTGTATGTCTATGTATGTATTGTATGAATGTATTGTATGTAGTATGTATGTAGTATATATGTGGTATGTATGTAGCATGTAGTATGTATGTAGTATGTATGTAGCATGCATGTAGCATGCAGTATGTATGTAGCATGCATGTAGTATATATGTAGTATGTATGTGGTATGTATGTAGCATGTAGTATGTATGTAGCATGCATGTAGTATATATGTAGTATGTATGTAGCATGTAGTATGTATGTAGCATGCATGTAGTATGTATGTAGTATGTATGTAGGATGTATGTGGTATGTATGTAGCATGTAGTATGTATGTAGCATGCATGTAGTATATGTGTTATGTATGTAGCATGCATGTAGTATGTATGTAGTATGCATGTAGTATGTATGTAGTATATATGTGGTATGTATGTAGTATGTATGTAGCATGCAGTATGTATGTAGCATGCATGTAGTATATATGTAGTATGTATGTAGCATGCATGTAGTATGTATGTAGCATGCATGTAGTATGTATGTAGCATGCATGTAGTATGTATGTAGTATGTATGTAGTATGTATGTAGCATGTAGTATGTATGTAGTATGTATGTAGCATGTAGTATATATGTAGTATGTATGTAGTATGTATGTAGCATGTATGTAGTATGTATGTAGTATGTATGTAGCATGTATGTAGTATGTATGTAGCATGTAGTATGTATGTAGCATGCATGTAGTATATATGTTATGTATGTAGCATGCATGTAGTATGTATGTAGTATATATGTGGTATGTATGTAGTATGTATGTAGCATGCAGTATGTATGTAGCATGCATGTAGTATATATGTAGTATGTATGTAGCATGTAGTATGTATGTAGCATGCATGTAGTATGTATGTAGTATGTATGTAGTATTTTTTTTTTTTTTTTAACATTTAACACATTAGCCGGATGATGGGACTACTACTGTCCCATCATTGGCTAATGTGTCAATCACTGTCATGGTAGCAGGCATCGCCATATGGGACTTATAGTCCCATCGGACGATGCTTGCACAGACCCCCGGACATCAGCACAGCCCCCCGGCAGGCCGGCACAGCCCCCCGGCAGGCCGGTACAGACCCCCACAGGGTGCACAGACCACCGGCAGGCCGGCACAGCCCCCCGGCAGGCCGGTACAGACCCCCACAGGGTGCACAGCCCCCCGGCAGGCCGGCACAGCCCCCCGGCAGGCCGGTACAGACCCCGGGCAGTCCACACAGCCCCCCGGCAGGCCGGCAGAGACCCCCGGAAGGCCCGAAATGACGGCGCGTCATGATGCGCACACACCGCGCATCATGATGACGTCAGGCTGTCAATCAACTTTGAACTTCCGATTCCGATGCCGACTTCCAATATTGAAAAAATATCGGAAGTCTGTATCGGAATTCCGATACAGCAAGTATCGGCCGATACCCGATACTTGCGGTATCGGAATGCTCAACACTACTCTTAACACATAGTATTAGTGATCAATGTGAATGAGCCCATCTGTCAACATCTTTAAGATGGGACAAAACACTAAATGGACTCATTTCCTCTTGTGCCTAGGCCCCAAATAAACAGACGAAGAATAGGATCAAGCTATATCATCTTTTAATTAAATCAGGTTTGGATAGATGGGTGATTAATTTTCATGTGTGCTTTTTTCATAGAACAGTCCCAGCAATAAGTAACACCTTCACCGCATCATGATGACGACTCAGAACCCATTTATGACCTTAACCCCACCTTAGCTTTCCAAGTCATATCCCATTTAATCAGTGTTTCAAAATATAGCAAATTTTGGAAAATCATGTCCATTGTGAAATTGAGAAGCTTTTTGAGATTTGTAGTACCAACAAGAATTGAAGACTATATGTGTAAATCCTTTCCCCCCGCCCCACTGAATACAAACACTGCACACATATAGCCTCTTTCACACATCAGTTTTTCCACATCAGTCAAAATCCACCAAAATTTGAAAATGGCGGATCCGCTTTTCTTGTGGCGGATCGCCATTTTTTTCCATTGAAATACATTAGTGGCGGATTTTGGCAGATGGTCGTCCGTTACGTCCGCTATTCGGCGGATCCGCCAGATTTCTGGCGGATTCTGTCTGAGGTGAACGGAGTTTGATACGTTTTTTGGCGGCGTCAAAATGGCGGGAAACGGCGGATCCGCCGCCGTCCGCCATTTGATAGAATGGCCGCCTATGGGCGGCGGATCCGCCGGGATCCGCCATTTAGCGGAATCCGCCAGCTGAATCCACTTTTTCGCACTGAGCATGCTCAGAAAAAAAAGATAAAAGATACTTTTACAGACAGTCCAAAAACTATATAAAGGTGGGCTAATGACTCATTGGGCCCAGACATCCGGCACCAGCAAGAGAGACAAGATATCAAGACAGAAGATAAAGAGACAAAACCTGCCAGCACCTGCAAGAGGAGCACCTGCCCAGCACCAAGCCATGAGCGAGAGGCCTGCCAGTGCCAGCCAGCACCAACACCCTGCCAGCAAAGCCTGCAATTGTGAGTATAAAACCTATTTGTTTGGGGCATGCCTGTGTGTGTCTATGGCTGCGTGTGTGTGTGTGTGTGTGTGTGTGTGTGTGTGTGGCCTGCCTGTGTGTGTGTGTGGCCTGCCTGTGTGTGCGACCTGCCTGTGTGTTTGTGGCCTGCCTGTGTGTCCGTGGCCTGCCTGTGTGTCCGTGGCCTCCCAGTGTTGCATGTCTGTGTGTGTGTATTTTTATTATGCTTTTTTTTCATACTTTAATTGTTTTTCTGTTGTTGCATGTGTACTGCATTTTATTTTCATACTACTGTAATTTTATTTGAATATTTGCAAGTGTTCCTTGACTGTGTTATGTGTGTACTGTATTGTATGTGGTGTGAATGTAGTATGTGTTCAGTGTTTTTTTTTATTTTTCATGTACTGTAGTATTTAAAATAAAGAGCATAGTAGCTCCAACTTGTTAAAAAAAAATGAAAACAAATAAAATTCTAATAAATAAAAACTGTCTCCAAAAACTGTCCGTAGTATCACTGTAAAACCAGGTAACGTTAAGTGTGGGTATACGTACAACAAGGTAACATTAAGTGTTGGTATTGGGTATACATGCAATACCTAAACAAGGTCACATTAAAGTGTGGGTATACTCTCACTGAGAGATTCTCAGTTAACTCTATCAGGGAATTACACACATGAAATACCAAAACAAGGTCACTTTAAAGTGTGGGTATACTCTCACTGAGAGATTCTCAGTTAACTCTGCATCAGGGAATTACTCATGCAATACCAAAACAAGGTCACTTTAAAGTGTTGGTATACTCTCACTGATAGATTCTCAGTTAACTCTGCATGAGGGAATTACACACATGCAATACCAAAACAAGGTCACTTTAAAGTGTTGGTATACTCTCACTGATAGATTCTCAGTTAACTCTGCATGAGGGAATTACACACATGCAATACCAAAACAAGGTCACTTTAAAGTGTTGGTATACTCTCACTGATAGATTCTCAGCTAACTCTGCATGAGGGAATTACACACATGCAATACCAAAACAAGGTCACTTTAAAGTGTGGGTATACATACAATACCAAGGTTTGTTTTTTTTAAAGGGTAACATGAAGTTTAGGGTTGGGAAGGTTGCGCATTTCACATATCAACATTCAATTTTTTGGGGTGGTTTTGCAATCAAAATATATCTTAACTTTTTTTATCTTATTAAAAGTGTGTTTATACTTGCAGATCAGTTCAGGAAGTACCGCAGAGCCATCAGTTCACAGCAGAACAAGATAAAAGAGTGACATTTTCTCAGTAAGTATAAAGGCCTGAAAGCTTTTCTTATCCTTTGTATAGTAGCTTAACAACTGTTTTTATACTTGCAGATCCAGTCAGCCAGGCCGCAGCAGACCCACCAGCAAGGCCTCAGCAGACCCGCCTATGAAGACACTTCAGTTTTCCCAGTAAGTATAAAGGCCTGAAAGCTTATTTTATCCTTTGTATAGTAGCTTAACAAGTGTCTTTATACTTGAATATCCTGCCAGCAAGGCCGCAGCAGACCCAAAAGCCAGGCCGCAGCAGTTTAATATGTCTTCTTCTAGGAGCTCCCCCTCACAGCATCAACGAACTGAGGTAATATAATTATTTTTTTTTTTTAAGGTTATTTTATATATTTTTTCATTAACAATATATGCATGTATTATATTTTCACAGGAAGCTGAATCTGAGGAGCTTCCAGGAGGAGACATGCAGGGTGGAGAAATGCAAGGAGGGGGCGCGCAGAGTGTAAGTTTAGCAGATACAAAAACTCACATACATACATAATGCTGCACCCAACACAAACATTCATCACAGCACACGCAATAAGTATGCATCCATCCAACCACATACCTTTTTTTGTTTTTTACAGTCTTCACAATCCGGTGCCCGCACTAGAGCGACTCCCAGGACATCCCAGCGTCGGCGAGGTGATGCTTCTGGTGGTCGGCGAACAGTAAGTATCCCTTTATTTGGGTGATTGATTAATGAACCTCATGTGTCTGAATTTAATATTACTTTTTTTTTTCTCACAGGTTTCACAGCGTGCTCCCGACAGTTCAGTTAAGAGACCATCATTGATGTCGACACCCTCATCGAGGCTGTGCAACCGCGGGAGCCGCTGTGGAACATGGCGACTACCAACCACCCGACGGCTATGGGATAAAGTGTGTTCAGAGGTTGTAGAGAACTGGAAGGAGCTCGATGCGAGGGCCAGGGATTTAGTGCGTAAGTATTCCAATTTCAGTAACTTAATATTACAGCATATGAAGTGTTGAATACTAACCACTTTGGGTTTTTTTTCCTTCACAGGTGACAGGGTTATCATATGGTGGCGGTCGCTCAGGGATCGCTTCAAGAGGGACTTCAACAAGGAGATGCAGGCCCCGAGTGGATCGAGAGGACGGAGGACCAGCCAGTATAAACACTACAGAGCCCTGTCGTTCCTCCGGTCGACGATGGTGAGCAGAAGGTAAATATTCCATACACCATTTCTGTAGTACAAATGTTTACATGTTTAACCTATTTTTTTTTTTCAGCAAGGCCAAATGAAATATCAATATATTAATATATATATTTTTTCTGTTTTCTAGCACCATCTGCAGCACTCAGGAGCCTGCTTCTGAGTTGCCTCCCTCTGGAGGGATCCCTTCGGAGACCGCCACCGGTGACCACATCGAGGTATCCGACCCCTCTGTACCTTCCTGTCTCGTCCCTCTGTCCCCTGCACCAGCACTGGAGCAGCAGGGCAGTATTCATCACATGAAGCTGCAGGTGACGATTTACAGTACCCTTTTCCCCACCCCTCTGACACTGCCACAACATCTCTACCAACTTTTGGTTCTGGACGGCAGCATCAGAGCTGTCAGGAAAGGATGACTTTGTCTGACTGTTTGAATCTGACTTCAACCGTTCAGAATGCATTCCGAATTGTGGAGCAACAGTTAACTTCTGGGTTGAACATGATAAATCAAAGTATCATGGATCTCAGAAGTTACATGGAATGGATGAATTCAGAGTCAAACCAGGCACCGAGACATATTTGTTTCAGTCAGTTGTCCGGCAAATGGAAGATTTAAATCCTCACCTACAGATGCATGTGATGCAAGCATGTCACAATGCTCTAGTGACTGCAGTATCTCAGGCCTCCCAATCTACCCATGCACCTATTCCATCACCTCATTCCACCGTCCATCCTCCCTCGTACATCCTTCCACTGTCCATCCTTCCACTGTCCATCCTACTACCACCGTCCATCCTCCTACCACTCCTTCTCCTTTCTCTAGTTCCCCATTCCATTCTTCCCAGCACCTTCCTTCCCCATTGCATTATACCCCAATGCCCTCACCATACCCTCCCCCACACACACCTTCAATGTTCCCACAAACATCCTCTGTCCAACTCCCGTCCCAAACTCATGTTTTCAACCCCCCTTCCACTTCTGATCCTCACCAACTCCATTCCCTGTCTTCCCCCCCCCCCGATGTGGTCAACCCTGTTAACCCCTACGTTGATATCTCCACCCAACAATACTGGCATCTGTAATTTTGTACAAAATTGTTAAAATAAATTAAAAAATTTTTATTTAAAAAATTGCTAAAATAAAGATTTTTTTGTTTCAAAAGAATTTTATTGTGTCGTTTAATTTTTTTCTTTAGTGTTTAAAGTAAAACAACAAGCGGTTGGTGTACAGGTGGTAGTACACAACACTTCTTGGTAAAGGTTCAAGGTACACCGGTGGTGTACAGGTGGTAATACACAACACTTTTTGGTGGTTCAAGGTACACCGGTGGTGTACAGGTAAAAATACACAAACATTTTTTGGTAAAGGTACTGAAAGGTTAAGGTACACTGGTGGTGTACAGGTAAAAATACACCACGCTTTTATTTCACAAAATTGGTGTAAAGGTATCAAAACTATGAAAGAAAAAGGAAAAATTACAAAAGTTTTTCTTATACAAAAAAGGAACCTTGGTATAAAATAACAAAAAAAAATTATACCATGTCATCTTGCCAGTCAACTCTTCTTTCTGGTGACAGAAAATAATCAGCAAATGTGTCCCTCATTCTTGTCACTGACACAGTACTCCGAACACTTGCCTGGTGATAATCCCACAAGGTGGTTTCACAAACATTTTCTTCAATGGAAACAAGTTTCTTGGAAATTACAAAATTGTGCAGAACCACACATGCCTTCACCACCTCATCCACAGTCTCAGTTTTCATTTTAATGGCAGTTAACAGCACTCTCCATTTTGATGTTAAAATCCCAAAAGCACACTCCACCACTCTTCGCGCTCTTGTCAATCGATAGTTAAAGATTTTTTTTGTGTGTGTCAATCCATGACTTCCATATGGCTTGAGAAGATGTTTAGAGAATTGAAATGCATCGTCTCCAACACACACAAATGGCATTCGTGGGCCTGTTGTTCCAGGGAGTGGTCTTGGAGGTGGGAATTCAAAATTGTCTCCATACAAACGACGGCCCATTGCAGACATCTTGAATACCTGCGAATCATTGGATCGACCATACGCACCAATGTCGACCTCAATAAATTTGCATTTTGAGTCTGCAATGGCCATCAATACAATGGAGAAGAATTTCTTATAGCTGAAATATTCAGATCCAGATCCAATGGGTTTCACGATCCTTATACAGTATGCTTCCCATCCACTGCACCAACAAAATTCGGAAACTGGCAGATTTCTTGAAAGTTGTCAGCAATCTCCAGCCAGCTTTCTTGTGTTGGCTGTGGGATGTACTCCTCCTTTAGACAATCCCACAATGCCCGGCAGGTCTGTTGGACTATTCCAGAGATTGTCGATATCCCAAGCCGGAACTGGTAATGGAGGGAGGTGAAGGATTCTCCAGTTGCCAGGAATCTGTTAAAAAAAAGGGTTAAAAGTAAAATTAATACAAACTACAAGCAAGAACATGACAATAAAAGTCTGCAGAATGCAAAACTTTTAAAAAAAAGATAACTTACCGAAGGGTCACCATCAAACGCTCCGCCGGTGATATAGACAAACGCAAGTAGGTGTCCCTTCTCTGGATTTGCGCTCCGACACACTCCACCAAAATTTCAAACAAGCCCTGTCTCATCCGCACATAATTAAAGAACTTGTCCGGGTTATCCTTCAATTCCAGATAAAGTGTTGAAAAAATGCCAAGGGTAAACCTCTGTGCAATTATAGGATGAATCCACTGCGTCTCTTCCTTCTCCGACGCAGGATTCGCAGTCTTGTTTTCTCCCTCTGCAGAGCAATAATTGCCAAAACGATTGCATTGAAAATCAAAATCAACACATGCTGTTAATATTCGCTATTACTCCTTCCATCTCTGCCACTAGCTCTACAACCTTTCAAAGATATTGTTTTACAACACCATAGATATAGTTTTCCCCTAGTTTCCAGGATCCAATCACGTTTGGGAGCTTTTTGGCAACAGCCAATCATATTTGGGAGCATCCCATTTGGAAGGTTCTGGGAAAACGGATCCGTCAGAAAACGGACACAACGGATGGCAAAAATGGATGCCAGCGGATGGTACGGATCCGTACACAAATCCGTATAGCGGATCCGTCAAAAAACGGATCCGTACCATCCGCTTGCATCCGTTTTGACACATTTTTAGCGGATCCGCCATTTTCAAATTTTGGCGGATTTTGACTGATGTGGAAAAACTGATGTGTGAAACAGGCCTATAGGACGACTCACGAATAAACAATGTTGTTAGGCAGCACGGTATAATAAGAGGCAGATAGGAGCTATATGCTGCAGGAAGACAGGTGTGACTGCCAGATAACAAGAATCTCATTAAAACCTATATTTACTAGGCAGATATAGCTAGCTGCACAGGTTAATGAATTATAAGATTTTTTCGGCGGATGTTTATGGCTTTTTCTAACTTGATAAAATGCTGCTTAACTTTTATAATATACAGGTAATAATACAATAAAATGCTAATAAAATAATAAGCTTAATAATATCAATCTAATAACTGATGTACTGGTACATTCAGCCATCCGGTATTAATGATTGAGCTGCCAACATATGGTGCCATGTATTAATACTACTGCTGGCAAAAAAAATAGCAGATTGGTTTCTAATTGAGTTCTATGGTCTACAACATATAAGTTAGTCACTTAACAAGTCACAGATTTATCATATACAGTGGGGAAAATAAGTATTTGATACACTGCCAATTTTGCAAGTTTTCCCACCTACAAAGAATGGAGAGGTCTGTAATTTTTGTCGTAGGTACACTTCAACTGAGAGAGACAGAATCTAAAAATAAAAAACAGAAAATCGCATTGTATGATTTTTACATAATTAAATTGCATTTTATTGCATGAAATAAGTATTTGATCACCTACCAACCAGCAAGAATTTTGGCTCTCACAGATATGTTAGTTTTTCTTTAAGAAGCCCTCCTACTCTGCACTCATTACCTGTATTAATTGCACCTGTTTGAACTTGTTACCTGTATAAAATATACCTGTCCACACACTCAATCACACTCCAACCTCTCCACCATGGCCAAGACAAAAGAGCTGTCTAAGGACACCAGTGACAAAATTGTAGACCTGCACAAGGCTGAAATGGGCTACAGGACAATAGACAAGCAGCTTGGTGAGAAGACAACTGTTGGCACAATTATTTTTGAAAATGGAAGAAACACAAGATGACAGTCAATTTTCCTTAGTCTGATGCTCCATTCAAGATCTCGCCTCATGGGGTACGGATGATTCTGAGAAAGGTCAGAAATCAGCCCAGAACTACATGGGAGGACCTGGTCAATGACCTGAAGACAGCTGGGACCACAGTCTCAAACATTACAGTTAGTAACACACTGCGCTGTCATGGATTAAAGACCTGCAGGGCACACAAGGTTCCCTGCTCACGCCAGCACATGTCCAGGCCCATTTGAAGTTTGCCAATGACTATCTAGATGATCAAGAGGAGGCATTAGGAGAAGGTCATGTGGTCAGATGAGACCAAAATAGCACTTTTTGGTATCAATTCCAATTCCATTTTCCATGTTTGTAGGAAGAAGAAGGATGAGTACACCCCAAGAACATCGTCCCAACCATGAAGCTTTACGGGGGAAACATTATACTCTGGGGTTGTTTTCCTGCAAAGGGGACAGGATGACTGCACCATATTAAAGGAAGGATGGATGAGCTCATGTATGAGATTTTGACCAACAACCTCATTCCCTCAGCATTGAAGATGGGTTATGGCTGAGTCTTTCAGCATGACAATGACCCGAAATACACAGCCAGGGTAACTAAGGGGTGGCTCCACGGGAAGCATTTCAAGGTCTTGGAGTGGCCTAGCCTGTCCCCAGATGTAAATCCAAAACAAAATGCTTGCAGGGAGCTGAATCTTAGTGTTGCCCAGAGACTGCCCTGTAACTCGAAAGATCTGGAGAAGATCTGTATGGAGGAGAGAGGAAGGGGCCAAAATCCCTGCTGCAGTGTGTGCAAACTTCGTCAAGAACAACAGGAAACGTCTGACATCTGTAATTGCAAGCAAAGCTTTCTGTACCAAATATTAAGTTCTGTTTTTCTATTGTATCAAATACTTATTTCATGAAATAAAATGAAAATTAATTATGGAAAAATTATACAATGTGATTTTCTGGATTTTGATACAATTCTGTCTCTCACAGTTGAAGTGCACCTTGATAGAAAATTACAGATCTCTTCATTACTTGTAGGTGGGAAAACTCGCAAAATCGGCAGCGTATCAAATGCTTATTTTCCCCAGTGTATGTACTGTTGCACAGATTGATCGCAGAAGAAACTTGAGAGTAGATTATATGGTGTAATTCAAGTTTTATCTTCCCAGAACATGAGGTACATGCATCAGCTTCTTAATACAACATAACAGGAAGTCTGAAAGGACCTTTTACCAGAAAGTGAAACCAAAGTACAAGTATATATGCATTACATTCAACTAAGCATATAATAGTAACAACATCACCATCTACTGTTAGAAAAGTGGAAACTCCTCCTGCACACAAATAAGTCTGTATCTGTTGCATATCTGCAAACACTACTACATTCAAGTGCTCACATAGCTGCAAGGTCAGGAACTGTGCAAAAACACTGAATGGGTGGCAGCTCTGCTGCACTGCTGAAAGTGATGTAAAATCCTCACAATACGCAATCATTTCATTACATGAAAATTCCCCGTGGAGAAGGTTGATCTTTAAAAAGTATTTTTATAAGGGATCACTCAACCAACCGTATCTTTGGCTGAATACTGTCTGTGATAAAAAAAGGGGGGACAGAACTCTGACCAATGTTATTTAATGTAGGTGAGCAATTTCTTTCGCTGACAATCTGCATGTAAACAAAAAAAAATTACTTATGGAGCCACAGTATAGCAGTTATGTAGTGTATGAAACTGTGAATGGTCTTGAAAATTATCGTAATAGTTGCTGCTAAATAAGAAAAACAAATGTTATACAGACTGCACATGGATGATACGTGAGGAAAAAAAATCATCTTTCTTATTTTGGATGAAACTTGGTAATGGATGGCACTTATTGTAATATTAATATTGTGGCATTTTATTAATGATCAGTATTGTAGTATTCAGTCACTATGTGGTGGTAATTTGTGGTCTGGTCAGAGTGTGGCATTTTCTCTTGTATGTGGTATTCGGTCTCTATGTGGTGGTAATATGTGATCTGGTCTTGGTGTGGTGGTATTTGTCTCTTGTATGTGGGTATTCGGTCACTATGTGGTAGTAATACGTGATCTGGAAAAAAAAAACAGAAAAAGAAACAGCCTTACCAATTCCAGGTCAGAATACAAAGTGCGTTTGGTAAGGCTGCTTTTTTTTTTTTTTTTATGTCTTTTAATGAGCTGTTATTGATTTTCATGTTAGGACTTGCAAACGTGAGGACCCTTGATGTGGGTTATGAGCTTGTGTATTTTGGCGAAAATATTGACCCGTACCTCATGTACAGTTGTGGCCAAAAGTATTGATACCCCTGCAATTCTGTCAGATAATACTCAGTTTCTTCCTGAAAATGATTGCAAACACAAATTCTTTGGTATTATTATCTTCATTTAATTTGTCTTAAATGAAAAAACACAAAAGAGAATGAAGCAAAAAGCAAAACATTGATCATTTCACACAAAACTCCAAAAATGGGCCAGACAAAAGTATTGGCACCCTCAGCCTAATACTTGGTTGCACAACCTTTAGCCGAAATAATTGCGACCAACCACTTCCGGTAACCATCAGTGAGTTTCTTACAATGCTCTGCTGGAATTTTAGACCATTCTTCTTTGGCAAACTGCTCCAGGTCCCTGATATTTGAAGGGTGCCTTCTCCAAACTGCCATTTTTAGATCTCTCCACTGGTGTTCTATGGGATTCAGGTCTGGACTCATTGCTGGCCACCTTAGAAGTCTCCTGTGCTTTCTCTCAAACCATTTTCTAGTGCTTTTTGAAGTGTGTTTTGGGTCATTGTCCTGCTGGAAGACCCATGACCTCTGAGGGAGACCCAGCTTTCTCACACTGGGCCCTACATTATGCTGCAAAATTTGTTGGTAGTCTTCAGACTTCATAATGCCATGCACACGGTCAAGCAGTCCAGTGCCAGAGGCAGCAAAGCAACCCCAAAACATCAGGGAACCTCCGCCATGTTTGACTGTAGGGATCGTGTTCTTTTCTTTGAATGCCCCTTTTTTTCTCCTGTAAACTCTATGTTGATGCCTTTGCCCAAAAAGCTCTACTTTTGTCTCATCTGACCAGAGAACATTCTTCCAAAACGTTTTAGGCTTTTTCAGGTAAGTTTTGGCAAACTCCAACCTGGCTTTTTTATGTCTCGGGGTAAGAAGTGGGGTCTTCCTGGGTCTCCTACCATACAGTCCCTTTTCATTCAGACGCCGACGGATAGTACGGATAGACACTGTTGTACCCTTGGACTGCAGGGCAGCTTGATCTTGTTTGGATGTTAGTCGAGGTTCTTTATCCAACATCCGCACAATCTTGCGTTGAAATCTCTTGTCAATTTTTCTTTTCCATCCACATCTAGGGAGATTAGCCACAGTGCCATGGGCTTTAAACTTCTAGATGACTCTGCGCACGGTAGACACAGGAACATTCAGGTCTTTGGAGATGGACTTGTAGCCTTGAGATTGCTCATGCTTCCTCACAATTTGGTTTCTCAAGTCCTCAGACAGTTCTTTGGTCTTCTTTCTTTTCTCCATGCTCAATGTGGTACACACAAGGACACAGGACAGAGGTTGAGTCAACTTTAATCCATGTCAACTGGCTGCAAGTGTGATTTAGTTATTGCCAACACCTGTTAGGTGCCACAGGTAAGTTACAGGTGCTGTTAATTACACAAATTAGAGAAGCATCACATGATTTTTTGAACAGTGCCAATACTTTTGTCCACCCTCTTTTTTATGTTTGATGTGGAATTATATCCAATTTGGCTTTAGGACAATTCTTTTTGTGTTTTTTCATTTAAGACAAATTAAATGAAGATAATAATACCAAAGAATTTGTGTTTGCAATCATTTTCAGGAAGAAACTGAGTATTATCTGACAGAATTGCAGGGGTGTCAATACTTTTGGCTACAACTGTAATGCATTTATCATATACATTATTTTTCATCATTCATTTTTTATTGCATGCTTTTCCATTTTTAGAGCATGCAGCCAGGCCCTTTAATGTTGGTTGGGTGAACTGAGGCATCTGTCCTTGTGGGGTACACTCATAATGCTGGACAGCCCACCTGATCTAATTGTACAGGCTTCATTAAAAGGCTGCAAAGCAGACACTGTGCATCACACAAATCTGTGTGACTGGTGTCCTTTGCAAGCCCCATTTGTGTGCATTTTTTACTAAGCTGCCACCCCCTCCATGAATTGGTAGGTTTGCGAATGGCTGCTTCCATCAGTACTTTGAACCTGTGCTGTCCCCGCCTTTATCATGGGGGTCTGGTGCATCTTGCTAGTGCATTTTGTATTCTGACTTGGTGTTGGTAAGGCTGTTTCTTTTTCCATTATCTTTTTTCTTTTTTTTTAAATTTATGTAATTTAGTGATGTGTAATATGTGATCTGGTCATAGTGTGGTCATATAAGTCCCTTGTATGTGGTATTATTTGGTAACTATGTGGTGGTAATATGTGGCCTGGTCATGTTGTGGTGGTGTCATGATACCAGTGCTGGTGGACTGGCACTTCTGGGGTTAATGGTTTGATCTCAGTGCAGACTCTTACCTGCACACATGGGACTTATTATGGTGGCCTCTCATTGGTTCTGGGAAAGCTTCTTATTGCCCCAGGAAGCTCCCATCCCCCGTCAGTTATACTTTCACCCTTGGCATTGTGTGGTGACCCCTGAGTGTGTTTGTGCTGTGTTCTGGTTGCTTGATACTCTGTGTACGACTCGGTCTGTTCTCTGGATATTGCTTGTTGGATTCTGCTTGGTACCTTCTATGTCTGTTTGGTTTTGACCCCTGCTTGGCCCCGACTATCCGTTCTGTCTCATCCCTGGTACTTTACTGATATCTCTGTGTATGACCTCCGTTTTGCCTGACTCTGAGTATTTCTGTATAGTGTCCTGCCATCTCTGAAAGCAGGACGCTAAGCCCCGCCCCCTTGCAGTCACATGACCGTGGGTCCTTCACTGCTTGCTAAACTTCAGCGTCCACAGGTCCTGTGTATCTGTACTTTCCGGCTGTACCTGACCCTGGGCCCCCCTACAGTGCGGGTGAGTCCCTGCTCAGCGGAGGCTGCACGCTGGCGCTGGCAGGATCCTGACATTCTAACTGACCGTTAAGTTTTTGGGGTTTTTTTGTACAGAGAGTTATGGATCCCATACAGTCTCTGGCTGACCAGATGAAAAATCTGAGTCAGATGTTTCAGGGTTTATCTCTGGAGCAGCAAGCTCTGGCTCGTTCTCAGCAGCAGATTTCTGAGACAGTGTGAGGGGCTTTATCTGCTGGGTATCCGGGGGCTGGGGCGAGGGATGTTGTTCTGGTGTCCCCGGAACCACCTGTTAAATTGCCTGACTTTTTTTCTGGGAACAAAAAGGAGTTCAGGGTCTTCATGGAGGGGTGCAACCTTTTTTTTAGTTTGAGACCACGTTCCTCTGGGGATGAAAACCAGAAGGTAGGGGTCATTATGTCTTTATTAAGAGGGTCCCCACAAGCTTGGGCTTTCTCCCTTCCTCCCACTGCCCCTGAGTGTCTGTGAATGCATTCTTTGAGGCCCTCGGGCACATTTATGATGAGCCTGACCGAGTGCGATTGGCAGAGGACATGGTGATGAGTGTCTGTCAGGGGAAACACTCGGCTGAGTGGTTTTGTACTGAATTCTGCCGCTGGGCCACAGAGATTTCTTGGGACGACGCCGCACTCCGAGGACTCTTTCGCAGAGGCTTGTCCGAGCGGCTGCAGGATGCCTTGACGTTACATCCCCCACCTAAGTCTCTCGAGGACGCCATGACCCAGGCCGTCCGGATGGACCGCAGGCTGCTGGCCAGAGGGGTGATGCAGGTGGAGACAACATTGTTCCCCAGTGGAAAATAGACTGCCCCTGAGCTCATGGACGTAGGCGCCCTCTCCCTGAAGGATATGGAGAGGAAACGCCGGAAGGACAAGCAGTTATGCTTTTACTGCGGTAAAACGGGACATTGGAAAAAGGAGTGTCCTGATTGCCCATCTTCGACCCGGTCGGCGGGAAATGACTAGGTCTGGGTAGTCAGCGGGGAGACTACTCAGATCCTCAGGTACGCTTTTCCTCGTTTTCTAAAGTATTACTGCATGTGGAACTGTTGGTGGACGGTTGTTCTTTTCCCTCTACAGCCTTCGTGGACTGCGGATCATCGAATGATCTCATTGACTCCCAGTTGGTCACACACTGCAAGATAGGGACAGTTAGGCTCAAGGTTCCGATCAAGGTGGTGGCCATTGACTCCTCTCCCCTCACTAAGGAGGGAATTCTCTTTATGTCTGACTTGTTTTCGCTCAGAGTGGGCGCTACTTATGTGGAAAACCTAAGTTGTTTGGTTCTGGACAATCTACCTGCAGGGTTGGTGTTGGGCATGCTCTGGTTACAACACTATAACCCAGTTATTAACTGGAAAATGGGGGAGATTATTCAATGGGGGTTTAATGATTTTAAGTTGTGTGATAAATCCGCACTGCTGGTTGAACCCATTAAATCTGTGTCTGTATCATCTGTCGAGCTGGAAGGTATTCCGGAATGCCTGAAGGACTTCGAAGATGTATTCTCTGAAAGCGAGGCCGAGACGTTACCGCCACATAGACCCTTTGACTGCGCTATCGAGCTGGTCCCGGGGGCTAAATTACCTAAAGCCCGTCTGTTTAATTTATCCGGCGCTGATCGCTTGGCTATGAAGGAGTACATTTCTGAAAGTCTGCGCAAGGGACACATACGTCCTTCAGTCTCACCTGTGGCGGCTGGTTTCTTTTTTCTAAAAGAAAAAGATGGCGGGTTACGTCCCTGTCTCGATTTTCGGGAGCTTAATCAGATTACTGTACGGAATACGTACCCCCTTCCGTTGATTCCCGATTTGTGTAACCAACTATCAGGGTCAAAGTGGTTTTCTAAACTGGATCTTCGGGCGGCATATAATTTGATAAGGGTCCGGGAGGGGGATGAATGGAAAACTGCGTTCCTCACGCCTGAGGGACTGTTTGAAAATTTAGTCATGCCGTTTGGTCTTACCAATGCCCCCGCCATATTTCAGAATTTCATCAACGTGGTATTCTCGGATCTCATTGGTCGTTTTGTCGTTTTCTACTTAGATGATATTTTGATATACTCCTCCGACAGGCATTCTCATCTGGAACATGTACGAACTGTTCTCCAAAGACTGAAAGAAAATCATCTGTATGCCAAATTGGAGAAATGTGTGTTTTGTGTTCAAGAATTGTCTTTTTTGGGATTAATTGTATCCTGTAAGGGTTTTCGCATGGACCCCAAGAAGGTGCAGGCCATTGCAGATTGGGTGCAACCCCGAGATCTTAAGGGTCTTCAGGGCTTCTTGGGGTTTGTCAATTATTACCGCAAATTTATCTGGGGGTTTTCGCAGGTGGTCAAACCTCTCACGGATCTAACATGCAAAGGTGCGGATGTGAGAAATCGGTCCTCGCTCGCAAAAGAGGCCTTTGCGACTCTGAAAAAATGTTTTATGTCTGCTCCTGTGTTGGTACAGCCAGATCCGTCCAAACCATTTGTGGTGGAGGTGGATGCCTCCGAGGTGGGGGTGGGGGCAGTGTTCTCCCAAGGGCCTGCCACTCTTACCAACCTCAGGCCATGTGCTTTCTTTTCCAGGAAGTTCTCTGCTGCTGAAAGAAATTATGATGCAGGCAATAGAGAGCTTCTTGCGGTCAAGTTGGCGTTTGAGGAGTGGAGGCACTTTTTGGAGGGGGCCAGTCACCCGGTTACTGTGATTACTGATCACAAAAATTTGTCATACATTGAGTCTGCTAAAAGACTTACGCCCAGACAGGCCCATTGGTTGCTTTTTTTTTCTCGTTTCCAGTTTACTATTACATTCCGTCCAGGGTCAAAGAATGTCAAGGCTGACGCCTTATCTCGTAGTTTTCATCCTGTTTCTGCCCCTGAGCCACCGTCCTCTATTCTGCACCCTGGGGTGGTGGTAGCAGGGATCTTGGCTGAATTGGAAAGGGAAATTGAGGGGGCCCAGTTGCTGGCTCCTGCGGCCAAGCCAGGGGGCAAGTTGTTTGTCCCAGAGCAACTTCGCCTTAAACTCTTGCAAGAGTTCCACGAATCCAAACTGTGTGCTCACCCTGGTATATCAGCCACGCGACTGGCGGTGGCTAGGATCTTCTGGTGGCCTACCCTTGGTTCTGATATAAAGAAATTAATTTCTGGTTGTGGGGTCTACGCTCGTTCTAAAAGCTCTCATAGCCGGCCGGCGGGGGAGCTGATGCCCTTGGCAGTTCTCGAAAGACCATGGACCCACCTGTCCATGGATTATATTACCAATCTTCCCTCTTCCAGGGGTAATACGGTGGTATGGGTAGTGGTGGACAGATTTTCAAAGCAGGCTCATTTTATACCCCTGTCCGCATTACCTTCTGCTGAGACCTTATCCAGATTGTTTGTGCATCATGTGGTCCGCTTGCATGGGGTACCCCTGAATGTGTTGTCTGATCGTGGTGTGCAGTTTGTGGCTAAGTTTTGACGTGATTTCTGCAAAAAATTAGGGATATCTCTGTCCTTTTCGTCTGCATACCATCCCGAGAGTAATGGTCAGACGGAACGCACTAATCAGTCTCTGGAACAGATCCTCAGGTGTCTGACTTCTGCTAGACAGAATGACTGGTGTGATATACTGCCGTTGGCTGAATTTGCCTTCAATAGTCGGGTGAGTCAATCCACTGGTATGTCCCCTTTCTTGATCAAATATGGGTTCAGTCCTCTTTTTGGTGAGTTTTCTCGTCTGGATTCGGGGAGTCCCGGGGCTGAGGACTCTGTTCGGCGGTTAAAAGATACATGGGGCAGAAGTCCAGCGGCGTATATCTAGGTTTCAAGGCAGGTATAAGCTTTTCGTGGTCAGGAAACGAACACCTTGTCCCATGTTTCAGGTTGGAGAGAAAGTTTGGCTATCCACGCGAAACGTTAAGTTAAAGATTCCGTCAGCCAAGTTGGGCCCCAAATTCATTGGCCCATACAAGATTGTGGAAAAAATCAATCCAGTGGCGTATAGGCTGTGCCTTCCACCCTCTTTCAAGATCCCTAACGTCTTCTATAGATCTCTACTGAAGCCTTTTGAAGCAGTCCGGGGAGAATCCGAGTCCGCTGCTCCTCCAGTTTCGGTTGAGGGACATGTGGAATATGAGATTGGTCACATCGTAGATTCCAGGTTGGTACGGCAGTCAATACAGTACCTAGTTCATTGGAAGGGGTATGGGCCGGAGGACAGGTCCTGGGTGCCGGCCCAGTTGATGCATGCGGATCGCCTGGTTCGGGCTTTCCATGCTAGGTACCCAGGCAAGTCTGGGGGTCCAGAGGCTCCCCGTTGAGAGGGGGTACTGTCATGATACCAGTGCTGGTGGACCGGCACTTCTGGGGTTAATGGTTTGATCTCAGTGCAGACTCTTACCTGCACACATGGGACTTATTATGGTGGCCTCTCATTGGTTCTGGGAAAGCTTCTTATTGCCCCAGGAAGCTCCCATCCCCCGTCAGTTATATTTTCGCCCTTGTCATTGTGTGGTTACCCCTGAGTGTGTTTGTGCTGTGTTCTGGTTGCTTGATACTCTGTGTATGACTCGGTCTGTTCTCTGGATATTGCTTGTTGGATTCTGCTTGGTACCTTCTATGTCTGTTTGGTTTTGACCCCTGCTTGGCCCCGACTATCCGTTCTGTCTCATCCCTGGTACTTTACTGCTATCTCTGTGTATGACCTCCGTTTTGCCTGACTGAGTATTTCTGTATAGTGTCCTGCCATCTCTGAAAGCAGGACGCTAAGCCCCGCCCCCTTGCAGTCACATGACCGTAGGTCCTTCACTGCTTGCTAAACTTCAGCATCCACAGGTCCTGTGTATCTGTACTTTCCGGCTGTACCTGACCCCGGGCCCCCTACAGTGCGGGTGAGTCCCTGTTCAGCGGAGGCTGCACGCCGGCGCTGGCAGGATCCTGACAGGTGGTATTTGTTTCTTGCATGTGTTATTATTCGGTCACTATTCAGAGTGGGGTCGTTGCGTAGTCTGCGGCATGGAGGTGTTTTTGGTGGTGGAGATGCCCTCAAGCTGGAGATGCTCTCAAGCTGAAGGTTGCAGCTAGGGGTAATTCCGGAAGATTACGATATTTGGATTCAGTCAGGCCTTTGGAGTTCCGAGAACCACTTTCAACCCAAATTTTTATTGAAATAAAGGTCAATTTGATCAATTTAACCCAACCGTTGGGTCTCTATTTCATAAGGGGCTTAAATGAGTGTCAATAAAAAATAAATGTGTTGGAAGGACAGCCTCTATAATGCTTGAGTCATTTACTTGGTTGGTACTCCTTGGTCTGAAATCAGCCTTTCTAAATGGGGCATAAACAAATCATCATCCTAGTAATGTGTCAGTATCTAAATATGCGTAATCTATGTGTGCGCATATATCAGACTTCAAATGACAATGAAAAACCTATTTCTCCGTAAAACTGTATGTATTCTATTTTTCAAGCAATTTACCACATTTACCAAAATATTTTTATTTTAATTCAATTAAAAAGAAAATAAAAAAACAACAAGATATATAGCAGCTTCTTGGTCCATTACACATTTATTCAATATTTTATATACATTTCAATCACACAAAATACATTCACAAATTACATTCGAGTGCAAAATGAAACATGGTAAATAGATGCTACAGCATGAAATATACCTGGTTTCATTAATGTCCCGCCTTTGTAGATATAAGAAATTATAACAACCATGTTCAATAACTCAGAATTTTTTTTTTTTTTACATTCAATCAGCAATGTAAGTGAAATAGCCCCTGTCCTAGGTGGAAGGGAAAAAAAAAAAAAGAAAGTAATCTCGATAGTGCCACATTTTTCGGGAAGCCAAAAAGGCTCAAGTATCTCAGGTGAGCAGCACCGGCTGGGAGTGAATTTTTATTTTTCTCCCACTACACAATACATGAAAAATAGTAATATACTTTTTTTTTTAATATAACTTTCACCAGCAAATTTCTTCAATCAGTGAATCTAAGACTCCATTTCATCATCAGCTTTAATCAATTGCTTACAATGAAAGTGAAGTTTACCATGAAATTAAAAGTGGACTGGCACCTGTTCTGTATAATATAGGGCTCACCCTCAGAATTATTTTCCCTATTCGACCCAATTAACTACAGTCTGACATCTCCTATGTTGCGGTCTGACAAAATGTATCCTAGAAAGCTTCCTCCAACTCCTGGGATCTCCATTGAATTCAAATAGGGCTCATTCTGAAAAACACCACATCACTGCAAAATGAGGAACGACATAGCCTTTCTAGATCGAAAACATTACTTTGAGTAAATAAAAACATATATATACAAACGCACATTGCCATAAAGGCCATTACAGCAAAGTTTTTAAATTCCAATGACAAAATAAAAAAAAAAAATGCTCCCTGCAAACATTTTACAAATGATTGCAATAAATTAAGAAATAATTTAAATATTAGCATTGGTGGAGCCTGTTCGCCTCTCGGAGATTACACAGAAACCGATCCGGTGACGATCCTACGGATGTGCGTGTACGATTTTCTTATGGTGACGCTGCTATGATGGGAAACGCCACGAGGTAGGACACATTCCTCAGTCAGTTTTCCAGTCTCGATGTTCCAGCACAGAACAGTAGCAATCACCTCGTTCCTCTCATCTCGACCACCCGTGATAAATATCTTATTACAACATGCAGCGATCCCGCAACTTGCCCGTTCATGGCTAAACTTCGTTACCAGACTCCAAGAGTCATCGAGTGGGTTGTACGAGTACAAAGCCTTCATTGCGCCACCTGTACAAGAAAAAAAAAATTATACTGTAATTTTTTTTTCTTTTCCTATTGCCTGGTATTGCACTGAACTTGGGTAAATGTTTAATTACATTGAAGAAAAACAATTGCATATCGACTACAACTAATTATCTACTGGACTAATATACAATACATACTGTATCTAAGTAAAGTAACTCCCACTTAAAGGGATCCCATCATGTGAAAAAATGCCATTAACCTTAACTTTCTGAAGCTGTGTGGCTGCCAGGAGGAATAGAGGTGTGCCGACTCTGCTTCAGTCACCACTGTAGTGCATCGGGGTTGGTGCAATGCAACAGATAAGGAACTACCAAATCAGAGTTCAAAGCAAAAGGTCTTTAATGTCCAATAAGAAACTCACAAATGGAAAAGCAAATGGTATCCTCTGGATCGCAGCCGGGGTGTCAAGACAGTCTGTATCCGAGACCAGTTGCCATGGGCGACTGCACCGCCGTATCACTCTGAGGGGATTCAGGCATTTTTGCTTCCTTTGGCTCCGAGTTACTTCACACAAGCCGGATGCTGCAGAGCCACCTGCTCTGCAGTTTGCAAACAAAGACGATTTTAAATGGAATCTGTGGCCATGGGCCACTTGTAAGACTCGGCTGGAGGGAGCAAACCGCCCCACTACCATCCTGTAGTTCGCTCCAAAAATAAAAGCTTTTAAATGGATTTTCCTAAACATTGCCTTGGCCAAATAACTTGAAAAAGGTCCACACTTTTATTTTGCACTGCAACAACAGCTATGCCTGTGACTGCTATGCACTCCAGCGGCCTCAATATACTTCTATGTGCATCCCTGGGGATACATATTGACCCTCGCATATGACCCCCCTCACACCACTCAGTACATAATGAGCAGTAATCACATCATCGTGCCCACTGCTCTGACAAATCAGATGCCGAGGCAGACTGATGGGGGATGGGAGCATCTGTTGATACTCCCTCCTCCATCATCATTGCTCGCGCTGACAGCCAGACTCCACTTCCGGCCATCAGTGCGAGCAATGATGATAGAGGAGGGAGTGTCAGCAGGGGCTTCCACCACCATCATTCTATGCGGGTGGGTGCTGTCGGGCAGAGGTGGGCCCGATGCAGGCACTGACACCTGGCCGCACCAGCTCAGAGGCCACATAGCAGTGTTGTGGCCTGCCACTATTGGCTGTAACCTGGCCCTGGCTCAGCAGTGCATCAGTACAGAGATGGCTGTCAGTCAGTGCTGGTGTAGGGGATTGAAGTAGAATATCCCTTTAATGCCACCTCCCCTTTAAGGAGCTCTAATATAAACATATTGTAAATGTTGTACAGATTATGTTCCGGTAAAATATGATTTTTTTATTTTTATGGCTCTACGTTATAAACTTCTGTGAAGCACTTGGTGGTTCAAAGTGTTCATCACACATCTAGATAAGTTCCTTGGGGGGTCTGGTTTCCAAAATGAGGTCACAGTTTAGGTTTCAACAGTTTAGGCACATCATGGGCTCTCCAAAGGCAACATGCCATCTGCAGACCATTCCATCAAAGTCTGCATTCCAGAACGTCACTACTTCCCTTCCGAGCCCCGACGTTGCCCATATAGTAGTTTTCTCCCACATGTGAGATATCAGCGTACTCAGGATAAATTGGACAACTTTTAGGGTACAATTTCTCCTGTTACCCTTGGGAAAATAAAAAAAATTGGGGACTAAAAGATCATGTTTCTGGAAAAAATATGATTTTTCTATTTTCATGCCTGGGCGTTATAAACTTCTGTGAAGCCCTTGGGGGTTCAAAGTGCTCACAACACATCTAGATAAGTTCCTTGGGGGGGACTAGTTTCCAAAATGGTGTCATCTGTGGGGTGTTTCCACTGTTTAGGCACATCATGGGCTTTCCAAACGCAGCATGGCATCCAATCTCAATTCCAGCCAAAAACGTCAAATGGCGCTGCTTCCCTTCCGAGCTCTGCCATGCGCCCAAATAGTGGTTTACCCCCACATGTGGGGTATCAGCATACTCAGGACAAATTGCACAATAACTTTTGGGGTCCTGTTACCCTTGGGAAAATAAAAATTGGGGGTGAAAAGTTCATTTTTGTGGAAAAAATATGATTTTTTTAATTGTATGGCTGTACGTTATAAGCTTCTGTGAAGCCCTTGGGGGTTCAAAGTTTTCACCACGTATCTAGATAAGTTCCTTGGGGGGTCTAGCTTCCAAAATGGGGTCACTTGTCGGGAGTTTCTACTGTTTAGGCCAACAGGGGTTGTCTAAACGTGACATGGCGTCCGATCTGAATTCCAGCCAATTTTGCATTGAAAAAGTCAAACGGCGCTCCTTCCCTTCTGAACTCTGCCATGCGCCGAAACAGTGGTACCCCCCCACATGTCAGGTATCAGCGTACTCAGGACAAATTGAACAATAACTTTTGCAGTCCAATTTCTCAATTTCTGATGTTACCCTTGGTAAAATAAAAAAAAAAAATTGGACCTGAAGTAATTTTTTTTGTGAAAAAAAGTTAAATGTTCATTTTTTTAAACATTCAAAAAATTCCTGTGAAGCACCTGAAGGGTTAATAAACTTCTTGAATGTGGTTTTGAGCACCTTGAGGGGTGCATTTTTTAGAATGGTGTCACTTTTGGGTATTTTCTATCATATAGATCCCTCAAAGTAACTTCAAATGTGATGTGGTCCCTAAAAATAAAATGGTGTTGTAAAAATGAGAAATCGCTGGTCAACTTTTAACCCTTATAACTTCCTAACAAAAAAAATTTTGGTTCCCAAATAGTGCTGATGTAAAGTAAACATGTGGGAAATGTTACTTATTAAGTTTTTTGTGATTTAAGGGCATAAAAATTCAAAGTTGGAAAATTGTGGAATTTCCAAAATTGTCGCCAAATTTCCATTTTTTTCACAAATAAACGCAAGTTATATGAACGAAATTTTACCACTAACATGAAGTACAATACGTCACGAGAAAACAAAGTCAGAATCACCGGTATCCATGGAAGCGTTCCAGAGTTATTACCTTATAAAGGGACAGTGGTCAGAATTGTAAAAATTGGCCTGGTCATGAACGTGCAAACCACTCTTGGGGGTAAAGGGGTTAAACTGTACATCGTCAGCGGTTTTTCACATGACAGGTTCCCTTTATAAGCACCCCAAGGCTAGGCTCATGCATGGTGCTTCACCTATTAGGAACAGATCAATAGGACAGTGTATTTCTTCTGGTACATGCACAGGTTGAGAACCAAGGACTCAGGACACTAATCTAAATATTAAGCTATGTGCACACGGTCTTTTTGCTGAGAAACGCTATTTTTTTTTTTAGACTTGGAGAATCCAAAACCTCCATGTGCCCATAGCCTTAGTTTGATCCTTATGTCAAATGCCACTAGCATATAGTTATTGAAAAAGAGCGAACCTGACACTTTTGTCATAATTTTTTATTTTTTTTACTTGATGCAAATACCGCTGTTCTCTGACTCTGGCCTTGTTTCTTTTGTTCCAGTGTTTCCCCATTCCAGACACTTGGTACCCCTTCTCTGTATGTAAACATAATCTTGGTAGCCCAGCTGGCGTGATTTTCAGCTGTTCACTTTGGAACCACACGCACGAGGATAAAAAGGATAGATTAACATATAGAGAAAAAAACAAGGATTTATCAAGAACAAAAAGGCGCAGGAGCAAAGAGAAAAACGGCAACATTTCTACCAGGCAAACAAATGTATGACAAGTGACAGCTCCTCTTTACCGAACAACAGTACATAGCGGCTAAATAACACCATTATGGAATTAAAGGTATGTGCACACAACATCTTATTCTATCGGATTCCACCTGAAACCTTGCAATCATTATATGGCACTTTGTATTTGCAATTGCTGATTTTGCCTTTCTAGCCAATTGATTCTTCTGCTTTCCATTAGGTTCATGACATCAAGTGTTTAAAAACTGATAACTATGTAGAAACAGGAAAGATGTATATCTTTGTACCGTGTTAGCCAGTAGATAGAAAAATGGGTCGCCCGCCCGGGCCGTGGGGTACTCGGTACCGGGCCAGTAGCTCACAGGGAAGTGTCACAGTAGCGGTGACCCGGTCCATGGCCCTGGGCGTCCATGTGAAAGGGGGTGGTGTTAAGCGTGGCTGATTAAAGTTTATAAGTGGATGATTCGTGACGCCACCTGTGGTGTTCGGCAATGAAGGTGTTAAGCCGACGCTGCAAACAGATCCTCTGGGACAGATGGTGTGGTGCAGCAACGATGTTGTGGCCCTCCACAGGTAGGGCCGTAGTCCCAGGGCAGTGTAGATGAAGAGCTAGTGAGGAGAGCGTAATGGTGCAGTGTTAAGCACAGAGATGTAGCAGTGCTGAGTGGGTTGGCGCAGGAATAAGCGGAGGACACCAGGGCATGTAGTTCCAAAGCTTTACTCACAGTCTGTTGTGCATACAGGTGCCCGCCTCCGTGCTGTGTCCTCCAGGTCAGGGGATCAGCCAACCTCCAGGCAAGATGAAGTACTCCGTTCCAACTCTCCGTCAACATATGCCTTCTCTGAACGTCTCCTTTCTAGCGCTTTTAATGATGTTCGTGTGGTTGTGTGTTAAACCCAAGTTCCTCCTTTAAGATGTTCCTTTGAACTCTACTTGTACAGCAGACAGCTGTAGCCTGCTTCGGGGACTCCTTGCTACCAAGTCCCGGCTCACTCACGTTGCTGTTGTGCCCCCAAGTCTTGTGTGGGAATAAAGTGGTGACAACTTCTATTCCTCCGGTGTCTGCTGCAGGACCATTAGTAACTATACAACCTCGGGGACCGGACCCCGGACATGCGCTTAGAACTTGAGGAAGGGTTCCACTCCGACCCTAGTCCTTAGCCCTCTTCTTCTCCTTACGTTCCGCACCAAACTATCTTCCTTTTAGAGAATCAGGCTTTCTATATCTCTTTCCCGTGCCAGCAGCTCCAGGTCACAGGAGACTGCTGCAGCACCTCCTTCCATCCATCCCACTCAGGGGATCTCCTCTCACAGACTGACCTAGTCCTAATAATCTCCCGCTCTCTTGTGCAACTAAGCTCCACCCACCTCCCAGCACTCTTCGTGTTCCAAGCAGGGAGCCACCAAAGGTGCTTTGCTACACTACTATGTTGTGTGGGATGCAGGTGTTGGAGTGTGGTCAGGTGTCTCCACCTTACCTGAATGGTGGGGTACCACACCTCAGGAGGAGGTGCAGTACCTCTGTGGTGACTGAACCCTCAGGGGCGCCACAAAAATATTCAGAATTGAGAGTCTTCAGTGGATAAGCAGTGAAGGTTTTATTATCCTCTGATTGGGGTCTGGTAATGTGATGCCCCCACAAGGTCTTAGGAGCAAATTCCTTAATTGATGTAAAAAGACATAAATCCATGCGACACATTCATTCCTGTACTGAGTGTGTCAAAGGTCATCATGAGCTTGTACTCCCAAACTTTTCTATCTCTCTGAGATGTGAAGTTATCTTTCAATACAAGTAATTTCATATCCATGTTGCTGTGATCAGGCATACAAAAATGTTTTGCCACAGGTAGATCTATTCTTTTTTCTTTTATTGTGTGGCGATGAGAATTCATCCTTGTTTTCAGTTTTTGCCCGGTCTCCCCCACATACAGACCCCCAGTTGGACATTTAGTACAAATAATTAGGTACACCACATCACATTACCAGACTCCAATCAGAGGACAATAAAACCTTCACTGCTTATCTATGAACTGCTCTAATATTTATGGCCATAACTGTCTATCACTCCCCCATTATGATAGTTCTGCTTCACGTCACTTGTCTTATCTATTGCATTTTTTCTGTGCTGTGTTGTGCATAAATGTGACTCTTCAGATTTTTTATTAGTCAATGCCTGATGAAGAGACCTGAGTAGTCTCGAAAGCTTGCAATGAGATTACCATCTTTTCAGTTAGCCATTAAAAGGTATCAACCACTGAGGACTCTCAATTCCAAATATTTTTCTATGTAGAAACAGAAAGTCTATTTTCCCTGCATGAGTAATGAGTCACTAACAAATCCCTGCCTGGAGGAGGAGGGAGCAGCTGGGACAGGGGTTGAAGAGGAGGATGATAAATGTAGGTAAAAGAGACTTCCTGTTTCTACATAGAGCTAATGGAAAACAAGAATTTACTGTGTAGAAAGGCAAAATGAGCAATTGTAAGTACACAGTGCCATATAATCTGATGACTGCAAATTTAAGAGGATAAAAACTGATGGGAGGAGGAGTGCTTCAAGAACATATATACAGCAATGTCAAAACAACTTTCTATGTATATGTTCCATCTACTGCAACTTCTTTTAACAATTTCAGGCTTCGAAAGCTGTGAAGCTGCTTAAAAAAAAAAAAAAAAAAAAAGGACCCGACCATTCTTTAGGCAGCTTCCACTTTGATGTTGCCTTTATTTTATATATGGAAAAGAACGCCTGCACAAAATATGGTGGGGAGATCAATGGCCGAAAGTCATTTAAGCCCTGAAAAACACCAGAAACTTACTTAAATCTGGGATAATTGGCTATTTGCCCAATTTCATGCCACTTTTGATGCCCACAGCCCATTTAGGCCGGGCTGGAGTGACCTGAATTAGATGTCCCATCCATGTGTGCATGCATTGTGAGACAAGCAGTCCAAACTCATTTAACCCCTTCCATAATGCCCTTCTGTGCCCACTTTGATGCCCATTTTTGCGCCAGTTTTATCATTTTTGTAGCCGCTTTTACGTATATTCATATCAGGGCACCTCGCTGAATTGTATTTTATTATTGTGTTTTTTTAGTTTTGTAGTTAAAACTGTAAGAAACACGCAAAAAAGAATTGGTGAATAAGAAACCAACTTCATGCCCAAATAAACTGAAAGAATAAGAAACCAACTTCAGTATCGTGTTTTATACAATCTGAATAAAACTGCTGTGCAAATAATATGAAGGTTTGTGGTGGATCCTACATTTGTTGCTCCCCTTTACACAGTGGCTGATGTTACCTGTACAATCACATACCCAAAGGCTAGCCCTGACGAGACAATGCCCAAGTGAAGTAGGGGATGAAGGATCTTAAAACCCATGTTATAACAACTCACCCACAACATAGATGTGATCATGGAAGCTTACAGCATTAATACATTTTGCTTCGACAGGCATTGGGGACTTTACACTCCACTTGTTGGTAGAAGGGTCATAGCACTGAGTTTTGTCCGTGGCCAGTTTTCCATTGGGTCCACCCCCAATAACATAGAGCTTGTTGTGGAGACTCGCTGCAGCAAATGAACTCACACTGATTATTAATGGAGCCACCTGTCAGAAAACAGAGAGTTGCTTTCAATAGGATATAAGAACTTGTTCACAAGTAGCGTTTTCACAGCGGGATTTTTTAAACAAAACAGCATTTTACAGAAGAAGCAAAGTATAGGACATTTCTGAAGTCTTGTTCACATGGTGCGTTTGTTTTTTTTTCCTTTTAACTGCAGCTGCATGTCAACTCTTACCAGTTTAAGCTCAATTGAATGCATAAGAATAACGCAAAAATGCTTTAAAAACGTGTATGAGGTATGCAGCGTTTTCCCTGCCAACATTATTTTTTAGGCAGAAAAAAAGACTGCAAAAAGCGCTGTGTGAACATACTGTTAGGCCAAATTCAGATGTCAGTTTTTTATGTACAAGTTCTTTTTGTGTTTTTCACGCATAGAACATGTACCTTATATAGTGCCAGGTTCATAAATTATTGCAGAGCCAGTGGTTGGCACCAGATTAAGGAGGCATGTCCAATTTCTACACGAGTCACAGGCCAAACGCTTCAATGCAAGTCTATGGGCTTGTAAAAAAACATCAGCCAGCATTTGGATGCCATGTAGATTCCAGATTTCACTGAATGTTTGATAGGCTAAATTTACTTGAGAAGATATAAAAAAAAAAAAACTGACTGCCTTTCATCCAGAACAAAAAAAAACAGACTTTTGTCATCTGTTCTGTCATCCATATACAAACTATATGGCATCCATTTTTACATCAACAGTTATTAAATTTCGCAAGTATCAAATATCAGGACGACATGAAAAAAAACAGTCATCTGTTTTTTTGTCAGCAGTAACTGGATTGAGAATACGGTTGTGTGAACAAAGCTGTGTGGCACCATGTTTGTGTACATAAAAATTTCTTGCAGGTTTTACTGCTCAGAATTGCATTAAAAGCACTGTGTGACCTGGCCTTTAGCCTAAATATGAAACCTCAAAGTTTTCTGCAACTATTAATCATTATCAACGTGGGTCAGCAGTTTCAGCCATGCAGTAAGCCACATCGTGTCATCTTACCCTAAGAGAACAGCCATACCTGCAGGTAATAAAGTCCGTGGAGCCTCATTTAAAAGTCTCAAACACGGGACTAGCCAGATCTTCCTCCAGGGAAGAACCCAGCCATGGGATGGCTCCTTTCAGAAACCACCATTACCACCATATTAAGTGGCCCTTTAAGTCAATATCCAGCTCTTTATGAGTTTACAGATATGACAAGGGAAATACCAAGGCCAGGTATCCATCCACAGACAGCTGTTTCAGGGTGTTGCCCCTCATCAGTGTGGAGTAGGATTCTGGCTAGGTGGGAGTAATGCCTAGTAGACCAACATCACGAAATAATCACTGACCTCAGGGAGACCAAGTCAAAGAAAACACTGCGGCAGCCGGCAAAGGCGCTCAATCAGTGAAATCCTAGGTACATTGCTCCCTGGGAAATACGAATATGCAAATAAAGTCCGTGGAGCCTCATTTAAGAGTCTCAAACACGGGACTAGCCAGATCTTCCTCCAGGGAAGGACCCAGCCAAGGAGTAGCTCCTTTCGGAAACCACCATATTAAGTGGCCCTTTAAGTCAATATCCAGCTCTTTACGAGTCTACAGATATGACAAGAGAAATACCAAGGCCAGGTATCCATCCACAGACAGCTGTTTCGGGGTGTTGCCCCTCATTAGTGTGGAGTAGGATTCTGGCTAGGTGGGAGCAATGCCTAGTAGACTGTTAAATGACGCTCCACGGACTTTATTGGCATATTCGTATTTCCCAGGGAGCAATGCACCTAGGATTTCACTGATTGAGCGCCTTTGCCGGCTGCCGCAGTGTTTTCTTTGACTCGTCTCCCTGAGGTTAGTGATTGTTTCGTGATACCTGCAGCTAGCCACAGGGCCAATGCTCCAGTCACTGGATTGTGAAACAATATTGTGCAGCCATAGGCTCCTTATGGGTGGGCAGCATGCCAGCTATGCAGTTAGGCCCACCTTGTGGCCACACTCCCACGGTGCCTAACAAAACAGCTGACTGATAGGCTGGGTTCATATTGCGTTAGGGGGGTGCATTTAACGCATCCGTTACATAGCGGCATTAAGGCTATGTAACAGATGTGTTAACGCACCCATAGACTGCAATAGATGAGCGCATCGCTAACGCATGTCATAATCGGCATGCATTAGCGATGTGCCGTCATTCTGTGACGGACCCTCGGACGCGGTCTGCAGCCTCCAAGGGTCCGTCACTGTTAGCGCAGATGCCATAAAAGGCACGGACTGCCCTAACGCAATCTGAACTTGGCCTATAGCCATGCGGTTTGGAGGGTAAAACAGCTGTCTCCTCTGAGAAATGAAACATTTGTTAACAGGGATGAGCGAGCATGATCACGTGCTAACCGAGTGTCTTCGGCGTGCTCTAATAATATGTTTGAGTCCCCACAGCTGCATGACTCGTGGCTGTTTGACAGCCACAACACATGCATGGATTGGGTGGCACCCCTGAGGGTCCAGTCACCACAGAGGTACTGCGCCTCATCCAGAGGTGTGGTACCCCACTCTCAGGTAAGCAGGGAGCACCACCTTGGACTCGAACACCTGCACCCAACACACACTATAGCACCAGGGCACCCTGGAGGTACCCAAGGGAGGGTAGTCCCATCCCTGGCTGGGTAGTAAAGGGTGTTGGGAGGTTGGTGGAGATGGTAAGGAGAGAGGAGGAGCTTAGAGAGTGGGAAATAGAGTTCAGAGAGTGGAAGGAAAGTGGAAAGATATGTTGTGAAGCAGCTCCCTGTCAGGAGGAGCTGCAGAAGGAGAGAAGCTGAGAGAAGGAAGCTCACAGAGAGCAGAAGGGGTCTTAGGGGCACGGGAAGTGGGGATGCCACCCGTGGGTCCGATCCAGTAGTGGAGAGATGAGGTCAAAGTGGGGGTATCGGCCCCCGAGACTAGTGGAGAAATCACCACACTCAGCTAGCAATCTGGAGGCAGGGGCACCTGTAGGTGCTTCAGCCACAGCCACAGTTATCTTCGCCAAAATGGCAGCCATAAGGGAGCAAGGGGCCGCAGAGAGGACGATACCTGACAAGGTCCGCTGCTGCTGGCTTGGGACACTGACTGTGAGGTGTTGGGCAGGAGAGGCAGAAAGCCAGCACAGTGAGATGGCCAGGTGAGGCATATATTGAGAGGAGTCCTGGAAAGGTGTATCCTGATCTACCTGGGAGTTTGCTGGACCCCTCACCTGGAGGACGCAGCACCAAGCGGGCACCTGCCCACTAGAACAGTGAGTAAAGCTTTGGAAACTGCACCTCACCTGTGTCCTCTGACTATTCCTGGGTCACCTGCCCTGCATCACGTTCACCAACCTCACCTTTAACATCTACATCCAAGCTGCATTGGGATACAGCTCTACCTGAGGAGAGCTAAACCATCTCTACTGCCCTGTCACCATCTCAGAGGACCTGAATAGCAGTGTTGGTCCCCTGATCGAATACCACAGGTGGCGTCATGAACATTTTCTTATAAACATTCTAAACTTTATTCCCTTGTAAATATCCTTTTAATTGGACTCCCAGGGCCACGGATCGGGTCAGCGTTGCCATGACACCTCCCCTTTCTGAACCGGCCTGGTACCGAGTATGCCCAATGCCCTGGCAGGCGATCCAACTGCCTGTTTATTAGCAACCAGACATGCAGCTGTGGGGTCTCAAACACATTATTTGAGCATGCCGAAGCGTATTTAGCTTGCAAAATGCTAGCGTTTTCCAAGCGATCTGTAGCATCACTTGGAGAACTGATTGACACGTTGGTCACACTCGTCAAACATAGTGTTTGACGAGTGTGACCAACTTTTTACTACTGAGGCCGCCTATGCGGCATCAGTAGTAAAAGATAGAATGTAAAAAAAAAAAAAAAAACGGTGTTATTCTCACCCTCCGACGTCCCGCGCATCCGTTCCCAGTAATCCTTTGCGAAAATGCCCGCGATGACGTCAGTTCTCGCGGGATCGCGACGTCTCGCGGTAATTCGCGATGACGTCGCGCGAATGACCGCGAGACTTCGCGATCCCGCGAGAAGGGACGCCATCGCGAGCATTTTCGCAAAGGATTACTGGGAACGAGAGCGTGGAGAGAAGCGGGAAGGCTGCGCGGGACGTCGGAGGGTGAGAATAACATTATTTTTTATTTTAAATTCTATTTTTTACAGGGATATGGTACCCAGGCCCGGAGGACAGTCTTCTCTCCTCCGGACCATGGGTACCATCCGCAATTGTTCTGCTTTCGCATGGTGTGCACAGCCACATGCGGGAAGTAAGCGGAACAATGCATTCCTATGGGTGCGGGATCGCCGCGATTCCGCAAATTAATGAGCATGCTGCGGTTTTTACCGCAAAGCGATTCCGCCGCGGTAAAAACCGCAGCATTAGCACAGCATTGCGGAATCCCATAGGAATGCATGGGATGCTTATTTTTCGCGTTTTCGCGGCAAAATCGCGCGGTTAAAAACGCCGCGTGTGAACGCAGCCTAAGGCCGGGGTCACACTTGCGAGAAACTTGAAGGCGTCTCGCATCCTAATGCTCGGCACTGCCGCCGGCACTTGGGACCGGAGCGCTCAGCTGCATAGAAAAACATGCAGCCGCACGCACCTCTGCTGTCGTGTATTGAGACACAAGACTCGTACGAGTTTCTCGCAAGTGTGACCCCGGCCTAATTGCTAGACGCCACCGACAAAGAGAAAAAAAACAGGCTAGCACATATAAGGCTATGTTCCCACAATGAGTTTTTGATGTTATAATATTATATATTGCCTAATAAAGGCGGCATTTCCAATAAATACATAAATCATACAAAAGAAGAAGGGAAACCATGTGCCATAAAAACAATAGAATTTTATTATGTGCAATTCAATAGTCCATATGGAACTACAACAGCTTCCAGAAAAAATGTAATTCCCAAAATATGAGAATAATGAGGGACTATATCAAATATCATTAGCATCTAAAGCTAATGATAAAGTACTGTACCTGAGTGACCAAGGCACCCCTGACGTGGTGAGACTTTATCTCAAGGAATTGTGCGACGCCGCGTGTCAGGGGTGCCTTGGTCACTCAGGTACAGTAGCTGCCCAGTAGCAGCAGCCATTAACCCTTTTCTCTCCCCCTCTCTGCCAAATGGTTTTCACACTATGTTTGTGAGCAGCTTTTTTAGGCTTTAATGACTGCACTATGCCTCTTTTCTTAGCCTGTTTCACTTGCTGCTTTTAATTTAAGATCTAATACTCACTTATATTGGCGATTGAGGATTTGATATTATGGCTGCATGCCGTCATTTATGTAGGCATCTTTAACATTGGTTTTGATACATTTCTATTTTTTGTATAATAAATACTCTGAACAATGTGTATATATATTAATGCCACTCCATGAGTATGGCTTTTGTGGGCTTTAGATGCTAATGATATTTGATATAGTCCCTCATTATTCTCATATTTTGGAAATTACATTTTTTCTGGAAGCTGTTGTAGCTCCATATGGACTATTGAATTGCACATAATTTATTGTACCTGTTGTATAGACCGTTGTTCTGTTGCATTGTCTCCTTACATGATTGCATTGTACTTCAATGCTTTTATAAATTTATTTATAATAAAATTCTATTGTTTTTATGGCACATGGTTTTCCTTCTTCTTTTGTATGATTTATGCGTTTTTGATGTTGCAGAATTTCTGCACCTATGAAGCGAATTAGGTTATTTGCATCTTTTAATTGCGATTTTGTGTGCATTTTCTTACATGCTTTTTTTTCACTTTTTTGATGTTGCCTTTTTTTGTCTCTTTTTGGTGTGTCATGACTTTGAAACTTCCTCGTATTTGGCTTTGGAAAAACTTTATTGATGCAGTCATGTGCGAATTACATGCGTTTTTCATGTATTTCCACCACGGAAAATGCACTAAGAACACATGTGTGGGTTTTCTTACCTGCAGATTTTCTAAAAGTCTATAGGAAAATCCACAAAGAAAACTCAACTTATCCGCAAGAGAAATTGACATGCGGCGGATATGAACACGCACCGCAGGTCAGTTTATGCTGAGTTTTAAAAAAAAGCGCAATGGGCAGAAGATTTCTATAAATCCCATCTGCTTTGCTGGAAGTGTAAGACGCTGCGCGTTTTGAGGCAGTGAAAATACTTTGCGTCAAAAACTCATCATCTGCACACAGCCTACAATAGACTTAAAAAAGGCGCAAATAGAATAATAAATTGTGTGCAAACAAAAAAAGGATCAAAACTAACAAATAACAGACACTAGTGATGAATCGTGGCCATGTATTTTTTCTTTTAGCCAGTTTTGATGAATTTTATTTCTATAGTCTGACCTGGTACACTAACACAAACCCAAGCAGACTGACAACTACAACGTACCAACAGCCGAATGGCTTACATATACAAGTGGCAGCCAGCCATGAGTCTATGTGCATGTCATACCACCCTATGATTAGCCTCCCAAGCTTTCAAAAGGTTAATGACCCCATTGCATCATTGTGACACAGTTGGATCTTGACGTTTGTTTGCTGTATCCCAGCAGTGACAGATTTGCAGAGGTCCTCGGATCACTGTAGTTCTGTATTCTCAAACCACCGATGCATGAACAGCAAACATCAGCGCTGATAATAATAGGCGCAGGAAAGGCGATGGGCATAATTACATAATATTGGCACCATTGCTGTGCCCATGTCGAATCATTGCCTCTTACAGATGAATGGGGGAAGGGCAGCTGTAATTATTTGAGATACCCCCAGCCAGTGTCAGTGTGGAGGAGGCAATGCATTTTATGCCCAATTATCTGTGTACCGTTGGTATTCCCTGACTCCATTCCACCAGCATACAGTTTTGTATTTTAAGAATATACTAATGTAATTAATAGTGATGAGCGAGCATGCTCATGTGCTAACAGAATGTCTTCGGCGTGTTTGAATAATATGCTAAGTATCAGCGCCTGCATGTCTCGTGGCTGCTTGTCCCAGGGCTGTTCGACAGCTGCAATACATGCAGGGATTGGCTAACAAACAGCCAATCCCGGCATGTTTTGCAGCTGTCTAACAGCCGTGAGACAAGCAGCCGCGGCGACTCAAACATAGTATTCGAGCACGTCGAAGACACTCTATTAGCACACAAGCATGCTCGGATAACACCTTATCCGAGCACACGCGCTCATCACTAGTAATTAACCCATTAATGCTCAATGATATGTCATGCAGTGTGTCAGGGTGTTTGGAGCGGGTTCAGAAACTGAGGCCAGCGAAGCTACATTGCTGGAATATGAATGTTGCAGTAATAAGTGCTTCCACCAATCACTGCTGTGAACCACTTAAATGCCGCTGATAATCCCTGACAGCAGCATTTAATCGCGACAATCTGGCCCGGATGTCTGCTTGGGCGCCCATTTCCCCAAAACGATCCCGGCAACCATTCAGAAATAAGTTTTTCGCATACAAGTGCTATTTATGTTTTTTTACTGCACTTGCAGGCTGTAATGGGATGTGAGCAACAGTAATAGTATCCATAAATCATAAATCAGAACGTCACAGGAATACTTCAAAATTAACAAAATGTGTATAATAAGAAATATAAATACCACACCTCCGTCCAGCAATTGTGGAATGGGTCATAAGCTTCTACACTGTACATTCTCTGGCTGCCATCAAATCCACCAAGAGCATACACTTTGCCACACAGTGCCGCCATCTTGTGCCTCCATCTGCCCATATTTAAATATTCAATCTGTATCCACTTATTAATAGAGGAGTTATATTTCCACACTTCATGCTGTGTTTCTTTTCCACCTATAAAAAGGAACATTTATAAATTACTGAAAAATAAAAAAAAACCTCAACGGGTTCTTGTGTTTAGAATTGCACAAAAACAGGGAATATGAAATTAAAGAGTTTGTCCTAAGATAGTAAGTTGTAGGGGATAATAGGGTTTATAGGGGATAACTTTCTGATCCCCCAATGGTAAGACACCCAGCAATCCTGAGAACGGCTCTGGGACTCGGACTCTACAGAACCCTAACTTGGAGCAGAGGTACATGCTCAACCTCCAGTCCATTTAGGCTAAGTTTCCACAATAAGAATATGGTGAGTTTTTGATGTTGCAGATTTTAGAATTCATATTAGTTATCTTGAGAATAACCCTTCTGGTGGCTCAGTGGTTAGCACTGCAGCGCTGGGGTGCTGGGTTCAAATCCCACCAAGGACAACATCTGCAAGGAGTTTGTATGTTCTCCCCGTGTTTGTGTGGGTTTCCTCCCACATTCCAAAGACATACTGATAGGGAATTTAGATTGTGAGCCCCATTGGGGACAGTGCTGATAATGTATGTACAGCGCTGTGGAATCAGTGGACCTATATAAATGCGTAAAATAAATAAAATATGTGCAATGTAACGTTTCATTTCAACTATGGCAACACTGTAAGGGGCATTGAACATTTTCTAACTGGTTCCTTCAGCATCTGATCACCGGGGATCCCAGTAGCAAAACAACAAGTAATCACTTTATGGCATATAATAAAAATTGATTGTCCAGAATAGAAAGCATTCAAGGCACTCACAAGCTTTAGAGTGGTTGTTCCATGTAGACTGTTTAACATCCACAGGGTAAGAAAGAAATGTGTGATGACTCTGTGTCCCAGCACAGGGAACCCCACAAATATAGGGGTTTGTGAGTCATGATTCTCCTATCCAGGCTTGGACTGGCCCACAGAAGAAAAGGAGAATCTTCTGGCGAGCCCCTATGTATGAGTGAGCCACCACCCTTGTGAGAACACAGCATCATATCTTAATTAACCAGATGTCTATTTTCAGCAAGCCAAGAAGAATAGACCGTTATCTATATGTTGACTTTTGAATGTATGTGTTTTTTGTATGTGTTTTTTCTTCTGTTGGTCAAGAGTCTGAAATGTTGACTCTTCTTTCATGCAGGGTCATGGAACAATGATGTTTGCTGATATGCTGATTACACATTTTCCAGGCCAGTTAGTTTGTTGACTTTCAAAATAATGGAGGAAACTATGCATCTAGATCACCATTCTTCCCTTATACCAAACATCCTGACACACTCCATAACTTATGGAGCATCAGTGGGTTAATTACTAGTGATGAGCAAGTGTGCTCGGATAAGGTGTTATCTCAGCATACTCGTGTGCTAATAGTGTCTTCAGCCAGTGAGTTCATTGGCCGTGAACTCGCAAGACCTGTCTGACGGCACCGGGAGCAGGAGAATTTTCTCACGCTCACAGTGCCCTCAGACAAGGAATAGCAATTCACAGGGAGATACAGATCACACGGTGCTCAGTGTCTACTGGATGACAGGCTGTATGGATGCATCATGCATCCATGCAGCCTTTCATCTAGATGTAGCAGAGCTGGACCTGTCGTGGGACAAATGGATTATCATCATCTCTGCGGAAAGGTGAGGAATAATGTTGCTTGTTTTTTTTTTACCTATTTTGCAGATGACAAGAGCATCGGGGGAATAGGCAAAGTCGTAAGAATGGGTAAATTAAGAATATTAAAGGAGTCTTTTACCACTGCTGCTGCCTCCTCCACTGGCTGGGTTCCTGTCGCTGCCGTTTCCGGGTCCCCCATCGCTGCCGCTGCCCGTTCTCCCGTTGCTGCTCCTGTGTCCTGGCGCACTGTCCCTGCGCGTCCGTGCCGCGCTTCTCCCCAACTTCCGGTCGCACGCTCTGTGGTGAGTTCCTGATGCCTGCACATGCACCCTGGGGCACTTAGAATGCGGGCATGCAGCATCAGTCTCTTATGGACACTAGGTGTATTGACCCGGAAGTCCCTGTCCAGCCAATCAGGGTGAGGGGTAGGGTATTTTAGGCTGCCCCCTCTTAGTCGAGGCACCTGATTATCGTATAGGTTCTGCCTATTAACCACTTGGCCCCCTTGTGTCTCTGTGTGCTGCCAGCAATTACCATATTCGTCTAACTCTGTCTCTCTTCGTAGTTCCCTCCGCTACCGGCTGTTCGGAGTCCTGTCACAGTGCCTTCCGCCGTCGTCCGTCCTGTGCACTGTCCTGCCTGTCTTCCTGGATCCTCATCCCTAGACCCTTGTCCATCCTGAGCCCTGTCCTGCATGCCTTCCTGGATCCTCATCCCTGGTCCCTGTATCCCTTATTTTCTTCCTTCGGTCCCTCTCTGTCTCTTTACTCGTTTACCTCCTGAGCCGCCCCTCTTGGTATCAGCTACTGTGGTCTCAGAGACCTCTGGGCTTGCCCCTAACTGTCCCTGAACTGGGTCGGTCCTCACCAGGTCAGCTTACCCAGGGGTAGGTCGTTCCACAGTCCAGAGGGTCCACTCCAGGTAGCTAGTCTCCCCGAGGCGTCACAGTGTCTGTGTCTTTCTTACAATGTGACTATGGGGTTATTGTAATGTGAGATGACATTACAAAGGTGACATCAACCCCCACACTATCACCCCACTTGCCACCGCTACAGGGCAAGTGGGAAGAGCGAGGCTAAGTGCCAGAATTGGCGCATCTTAGAGATGCGCCTTTACTGGGGCGGTTCAGAGCTGATGTTTTTAGCCTGGGGGGCCAGTATCCATGGCCCCTTCCTAGGCTATTAATATCAGCCCGCAGCTGTCTGCATAGCCTTTGCTGGTTATTAATTATAGGGGGACCTTACATCATTTTTTTTAAGGGTCCCTCATTTTAATATGCAATAAAGGCTAATTATACAGCTGTGAGCTGATATTAATAGCCTGGGAAGCTTCATAGGTATTACCCCCTTCCAAGGCTATAAACATCTGCCTCCAGCCGTCACCTTTCCCTCTGCTGGTTACAAAAATTGAGTGGGAGCCCATGCCATTTTTTTCCAAATTTTTTTTTATTAATTAAATACATGTACAGTAATTTGCACACACACTGTACTAATTGTATTTGTCACTGACATCTATATATCTACATATTTTATTTGTATTTACTGTATGCAATCCATCTCTTCTATCCTGTCAGCTCCTGCAGTGATTTTACAGAACCCGACACATGATTTACTGGCTTTTCTTCAATCTAGGTATCTATGTAACATAATTTTTGCCAGAGCTGTATATGTATTTAAGAGACCACTGCACAGTTTCATAAAAATTAGCTTTCTCTACATGTCTGAAAGCCATTCCATTCCAGTGTCAGTTGGATTCCAACCTGAGTACACCTCATTCTACTTAATGTGCTTCTGATTAGGTGATCACCTACCTGAACCAAATCTTATTTAATGAAGGAAAGTATAAAAAACCCTGCTGTGTTGTTCACAATCCTGTTGCAATAGGACAAGCTGGATGGCAAAACAAGTGCTAGTAATATCCCAAAAGTAATAGGAATGAAAAAATAACTTTTAACCATGCCAAAGGAGTTGAAAAGAAAAGTCTTGAGTGAGGAAAAGAAGGGCTCAATTCTGGCTTTACTAGCAGAGGGATACAGTGAGTGCCATGTTGCCTCCATCCTCACAATTTCTAAGACTGCAGTCCATTACAGCGAGGTCAAGCAGCAGACATTGGGGACAACAAAGCTACAGACTGGCAGAGGGCGAAAACAACTCTCCACTGACCAGGATGACTGTCATCTTATTCGAATGTCACTCAGCAACTGCAGGATGACATCAAGTGACCTACAAAAGGAATGGCAAATGGCTGCTGGAGTGAAGTGCATGGCAAGAACAGTTTGTAACAGGCTCCTAGATGCAGGGCTAAAGTCATGTAAAGCTAGAAAAAAAGACTTTCATCAATCAGAAGCAAAGGAGAGCCAGGCTGAAGTTTGCCAAAGACCATAAGAATTGGACCATAGAGGACTGGACTAAGGTAATATTCTCTGATGAGTCTAATCTTCAGCTTTACCCAACACCTGGTAGTTTAATGGTTAGACAGAGACCTGGAGAGGCATACAAGCCACAGTGTCTTGCACCCACTGTGAAATTTGGTGGAGGATGGGTGATGATCTGGGGATGCTTCAGCAAGGCTGGAATTGGGCAGGTTAATCTTTGCGAAGCATTTGAATCAAGCCGCATACAAGGTTATTCTGGAAAAACAGTTGATTCCTTCTGCTCAGGCAATGTTCCCCAACTCTTGAGGACTGTTTTTTCCAGCAGGCCAATGCGCCATGCCACACTAGGTCAATCAATGGGTGGATGAAGGACAACAACATCAAATCCCTGTCATGGCCAGCCCAATCTCCAGACCTGAACCCCATTGTAAACCTCTGTAATGTAATCAAGAGGAAGATGTATAGTCACAAGGCATCAAACAAAGAACAGCTTACATTTTTGTACCAGGAGTGGCATAAGGTCACCCAAAAGCAGTGTGAAAGACTGGTGGAAAGCATGCCAAGACGCATGAAAGCTGTGATTAAAAATCATGGTTGTTCCACAAAATATTGATTTCTGAACTCTTCCTGAGTTAAGACATTACTATTGTTATTTCTAAATTGATTATGAACTTGTTTTCTTAGCATTATTTGAGGTCTGCAAGCACTGCATTATTTTGTTCTTCTGACCATTTCTCATTTTCTGAAAATAAATACAAAATTTAGTGCTTGGAAATTCGAAGATATGTTGTCAGTAGTTTATAGAATAGAAGAGTAATTTACATTTTACTCAAAAATATACCTATAAAGGGAAAATTCAGACAAACTGAAAATTTTGCAGTGGTTTCTTAATTTTTGCCAGAGCTGTTATTTATGTCGCTGACATCTATATATATTGTATTAGTCTAGCCTGATGAAGAGACCTGAGTAGTCTCGAAAGCTTGCAATGTATTACCATCTTTTCAGTTAGCCATTAAAAGGTATCAACTACTGAGGACTCTCAATCCTGAATATTTTTCTATCTATATATCTATGTATTCTATGTGTACAGGGTGGGCCATTTATATGGATACACCTAAATAAAATTGGAATGGTTGGTGATAACTTCCTGTTTGTGGCACATTAGTATATGGGAGGGGGGAAACTTTTCAAGATGGTTGGTGACCATGGCAGCCATTTTGAAGTCGGCCATTTTGGATCCAACTTTATTTTTTTCAATGGGAAGAGGGTCATGTGACACATCAGACTTATTGAGAATTTCACAAGAAAAACAATGGTGTGCTTGGTTTTAACGTAACTTTATTCTTTCATGAGTTATTTACAAGTTTATGACCACTTATAAAATGTGTTCAAAGTGCTGCCGATTGTGTTGGATTGTCAATGCAATCCTCATTGTCAATGCAATGTTCCTCAGAAGAAATGCTAGAACAGGCTTCCAATACCCGTTGATTCAGATGCTGCACATCTCATGTCTTAACAGCATAGACAATTGCCTTCAGATGACCCCAAAGATAAAAGTCTAAGGGGGTCAGATTGGGAGACCTTGGTGGCCATTCAACTGGCCCACGATGACCAATCCACTTTCCAGGAGACTGTTCATGTAGGAATACTCGGACCTGACACCCATAATTGATGGTATGGTGTGGTATATGGGGTACAAAGATAGTGGGACCATACTTCATCAATGGAAACCTCAATGCCACTGGATATCTGAAATTTCTACATGATGATGTGTTGCCCTCTTTATGCACTGAAGATGGCACGTTCCCTGAGTTTTCCCAGCAAGATGGTGCACCACCACATCATGTGTGTCAGGTCCGAGCATTCCTACAAGGAGTCTGACCCCCTTAGACTAGCATTTCTTCTGCGGTGTTGCTATCAGTGTGTCAAGAGTGGGAGAAGATGGTTGCATTGACAATCCAACACAATGGGCAGCACTTTGAACACATTTTGTCACAATCCATTTATGGATCTGTGTCAGAGTCTGGACTCTCGTATATAAACCTTTCTTTCCTTTCTGGCCCTTGGGGGTTAATATGGGTTACAGCAGCTGGGGTATATTCTGACCCGGAGGGGTATAATCTGGCCTAGGCCAATTTATACCCCGGGGTATAGTTTGGGCTAGGCCATAATATACCCGGGGTATAGTCTAGCCCAGAGGGGTATAAACTGGCCTAGGTCAATTTATACCCCGGAGTATAGTTTGGCCTAGGCCAGAATATACCCGGGGTATAATCTGGCCTAGGCCACTTTAACCCCGGGTATATTTTGGGTGGGGGGTTAATCTGGCCTGTTACACCGGAACTATCGGGACTGTCACCACTGTTGCTGGGGGAGGTTTCTTCTGGAGGGAAGGACCTTCACGCTGGACAGTAGGGGGCATGGGGAATATAAGGAGGACTGGTGTCATGATCCATTTTTGGATCTGTGTCAGATTCTGGATTCTCTTATATAAACTTTTTTCCTTTCAGGCCATCGGGGGTTAATATGGCTTTTTGCCCCCAGTGGCCGGTGGTGTTACTACAAGTTTAGTGAGTGTGCTGCTGGGTCCCCCCCCCAGTGGCCGCTGATGTTACTACATGTTAGTCAGTCAGCAGGTGTGACCACTCCCTCCTTCCTATAAAGGGTCATCAGGTGTTGCACTCACTGTTGGTGATGTTATTCCTCAACCAAGCTGGAGTCAGGAGCAGGCTGTGTGACAGTGGAGCTCCAGCTATTTCCCTTTCTGGTGCCCAAGTCTGCGGTCCGGTGCATAACGGCAGAGGAAGATAAGTTTTGTTGTTCAGTTGTTTTAACACCGTGGTGTCTGTTGTATCTTTCCTTTGTGTTATTGGTGCAGTACATCTTTATTCCCTGTCTCACCTCCTGGGGAGGGGGTTGGTGTTAGGAACGGCGGAACGCACTAAAAAAATAAATAATAAAGTGCGTTCGCCGCTCGGTGTTAACACTGCTGCTAAATAATGGCGAACACTAAATATGGCGGTATTGTTGCACACGGGTTGGACGTCACCCGGTGTGCGCTGGGCGTACTCTGTTGGCTTCACGCCAAAAGCATAACATAAATACTGAGTCTGTTGGACTCACAGGTCTCAGAGAAGTGCACGCACAGTAAGTGGTCACAGGAGCTGAACCCTAGGCAGAGGGTCAGAGTCCGTCTAGACCTACCGTGCGTGCGGCGTCGCAACTGTGGATGCCGAGAGGAGCTGCAGACTGCAGCGTGGTGACAGACACTGCCGCTAATCGACAATGCCCGGTAGCAGGCGCACTGTCGGACGCTAGCACTGTGGAGGATGCTGTTGTGGCTTGTAGCTTGTCACTGGCTGGCGCAGACTCTAAAGCTAAGTCCCTATACACACTTGTAATATCAGAGGAAGGGGATCTTAATGAGTCATTCGCAGGTTCATGCATCCATCATCATTCACACAGTAGCTACTAGAGACTATACTAGCGCATGGCCGAACGGTCATGCGGACCTTTTATAGCCGTGCGCTTCCAGGACCTTCCAGATCTCTGAGATGAACCAATGAGATCAGGAGAAGGACCTGAGCATGTGACTCCCGATCTCCAATGGGAGATTGTCTCGTGAGCATGCCCAGAGGCACGACAAGAGCCTCTGGAGCTTTTTTCTGCAAAGCAACCTGCATTGCTATTGCTGACCCAAAGGTGGCAGCAACAGCCAGACCCACAGAGCAGGTCTGGGCAGAGCGTCTGGGACGCTGACACTGCTGAGCAATCTCCTCTGTGGTCGATAGATAATGAGAGACCGCAGAATGTGAGGCTCTGGATTCCTGCTGAGCCGCTGCAGGAATCCAACGCTTAACAGTTGGGTGTTTAGCTCAGGGCTAAACAGGAGATAGGGACAGGTCGGGGACTTGGGCCTCACTACCATCAAGTGTACCCCCAAGTAAAGGAGAGTCAGGGCACCCCCTTTAGCCTCATGGGAAGTTCAGGGGCCCAGGTTCCATGTTTCCTATTTTCCCCTTACTGCCCCGTGACATTATCACCATCCGTCCCATTTTTTTTTTCTGATGAGCCATGGCCCAAATGCAGACCTTTGTCCAATTGCTGCAGACCCTCACTGAGGAGTGTGGGGTGCTGCAGGGTGTGGTGGAGCAGCAGCTGCAGCAGTTGGAGGGGTACGGGGCCTCAGCTCAGATGCAGGCTCAACCAGAGCCCAAGTTATCTCTCCCTGACCGGTTTTCCTGATGGAGAGAGAATTTTTTGTTTTTTCAGGAGGCCTGCAAGCTACACTTCAGGCTCCACCCTCGTTCATCAGGAAGTGAGGAACAGCGGGTGGGATTCATTATTGCCCTCCTTGAGGGTGATCCCAAATCCTGGGCCTTCTCCCTGCTGGCCAATTCACCATCTCTACAGTTGGTGGACGAGTTTTTTGTGGCTTTGGCAAATATGCCCCCTGGAGTCCTTGCTAGGGAGGAGGACACACTGGTGCAGGCGGATGAGCCCAGGCAGGTGGGAGGAGTTGGTTCGTCATGGTGTGGGGGCATGTTTTAGCTGTTGGCAGACTGGCCATTTTTTTAGGGTCTGCCCAGCGCGCGCCAAATGTTCTGTACCATCTAAGAAGCAGCATCCCCCTGGTCGTGTGGAGGGAGGTGACCAGGGAGTGTATATTTCCTCCATTTTGCCCTCTCAGTGTACTATGTCAGCAGAAGTGGTGGTTAGCGGGGTACCTGAGGGAATACCGGTGTTTGTGGACAGTGGAGCAGGAGTCAATCTGGTCGATGCTCACTTTGTCCGGACCCATGGCCTGAGGTGTAGGACGCTAGCCAAACCCCTAAGCGTCCAGGCCATTGTCTCTGTCCTACTTAGCCAGGGGAGGTTAATCCAAGTCGTGGATAACATACATCTGCGTATAGGGACTCATCATGAGGAGTCCCTGTCATGCTACGTCTTGGAGGGAATGCTAGTACCTATCATTTTAGGCCTCCCGTGGTTGGAAAAACACAACCCGGTAATATATTGGCAGTCTAGGGAAGTAGTCAGCTGGGGTCAGTCGTGTGAGGGCTGCTGCCTGGGGGCTACTGTCTCTGCCGTCATTCTACAACCATCCCCTTCTACTCCAGTGCGGGCAGCAGAGGTGCTGCCAGGGAGTAGGGGCAAGTTTCTACCCTCACCACATGCTAACCTTGGGTGTCTTAGTCCTCTTGGGACGAGGGGTCAGGGGAGGGTGGTGACTCCTTCTGAGCATTGTGGGGGTGTGTGTGACAACATAGGGGGACGCCTCTGTTATCGGTTCTGTGAAGAGTTCACCATCTTGTGACAAACGTGTGCGTGGCAATAAACGTTCAGGTCCGGACCTGTGTGTGAATGAGTATGTATGGGTGTCCACCAAAAACATCTGGTGGAAGTGTGCTGCAGAGGTCTGGAGTTCTCAGGTGATCGGGACGTTTCGAGTATCGGCCATTCCCGGCCAGGGGACTTACCAGCTGGAGGTGCCCCCAGTAATGCCCATACACAACTCATTCCCCAGGTCGGCGCTCTGGAGATTCGTGGCGCCTCCGGAGCATATGTTGCCACCTCCATCAGCCACGTTTGCCATGAACCAGAGAGTCAGGTGGGCGCTGAGGTGAACTCTGGTGGTCCTAGGCGTCCTCACCGTAGGTTTTTTTTGGTGAGGTGCAGTGTTGAGGGTCCAGAGGCCCCTCATTGAAGTAGGGGTACTGTCATGATCCATTTATGGATCTGTGTCAGTCTGGACTCTCGTATATAAACCTTTTTCCTTTCTGGCCCTCGGGGGTTAATATGGGTTTTTGCCCCCGGTGGCCGCTGGTGTTACTACAAGTTTAGTGAGTCTGCTGCTGGGTTCCCCCCGGTGGCTGCTGGTGTTACTACATGTTAGTCTGTCAGCAGGTGTGACCACTCCCTCTTTCCTATAAAGGGTCATCATGTGCTGCACTCACTGTTGGTGATATTATTCCTCAACCAAGCTGGACTCAGGAGCAGGCTGTGTGACAGTGGAGCTCCAGCTATTTCCCTTTCTGGTGCCCAAGTCTGCATTCCGGTGCATGACGGCAGAGGAAGATAAGTTTTGTTGTTCAGTTACTTTAACCCCGTGGTGTCTGTTGTATCTTTCCTTTGTGTTATTGGTGCAGTACATCTTTATTCCCTGTCTCACCTCCTGGGGAGGGGGTTGGGTGTTTAGCATAGAGCTAAACAGGAGATAGGGACAGATTGGGGACTTGGGCCTCACTACCATCAAGTGTACCCCCAAGTTAAGGAGAGTCAGGGCACCCTCTTTAGCCTGAGGGGCAGTTCAGGGGCCCAGGTTCCACGTCTCCTGTTTTCCCCTTACTGCCCCGTGACACATTTTATAAGTGGTCATAAACTTGTAAATAACTCATGAAAGAATAAAGTTACATTACAACCAAGCACACCATTGCTTTTCTTGTGAAATTCTCAATAAGTCTGATGTGTCACATGACCTTTTTCCCATTGAAAAAAATAAAGTTGGATCCAAAATGGCTGACTTCAAAATGGCCGCCATGGTAACCACCCATCTTGAAAAGATTCCCCCCTCCCATATACTAATGTGCCACAAACAGGAAGTTGATATCACCAACCATTCACATATTATTTAGGTGTATCCGTATAAATGGCCCACCCTGTATATATCTATTCTTTTCTAATCTGTCATTCTGCGATTTTCCTGTACGCGGCACATGAATTGCCGGCTTTTCTTCTATCTATCTATTAATATACACTACCGTTAAAAAGTTTGGGGTCACCCAGACAATTTTGTATTTTCCATGAAAACACATACAGTGGGGCAAAAAAGTATTTAGTCAGTCAGCAATAGTGCAAGTTCCACCACTTAAAAAGATGAGAGGCGTCTGTAATTTACATCATAGGTAGACCTCAACTATGGGAGACAAACTGAGAAAAAAAAATCCAGAAAATCACATTGTCTGTTTTTTTTTTCATTTTATTTGCATATTATGGTGGAAAATAAGTATTTGGTCAGAAACAAGCAATCAAGATTTCTGGCTCTCACAGACCTGTAACTTCTTCTTTAAGAGTCTCCTCTTTCCTCCACTCATTACCTGTAGTAATGGCACCTGTTTAAACTTGTTATCAGTATAAAAAGACACCTGTGCACACCCTCAAACAGTCTAACTCCAAACTCCACTATGGTGAAGACCAAAGAGCTGTCAAAGGACACCAGAAACAAAATTGTAGCCCTGCACCAGGCTGGGAAGACTGAATCTGCAATAGCCAACCAGCTTGGAGTGAAGAAATCAACTGTGGGAGCAATAATTAGAAAATGGAAGACATACAAGACCACTGATAATCTCCCTCGATCTGGTGCTCCACGCAAAATCCCACCCCGTGGGGTCAGAATGATCACAAGAACGGTGAGCAAAAATCCCAGAACCACGCGGGGGGACCTAGTGAATGAACTGCAGAGAGCTGGGACCAATGTAACAAGGCCTACCATAAGTAACACACTACGCCACCATGGACTCAGATCCTGCAGTGCCAGACGTGTCCCACTGCTTAAGCCTGTACATGTCCGGGCCCGTCTGAAGTTTGCTAGAGAGCATTTGGATGATCCAGAGGAGTTTTGGGAGAATGTCCTATGGTCTGATGAAACCAAACTGGAACTGTTTGGTAGAAACACAACTTGTCGTGTTTGGAGGAAAAAGAATACTGAGTTGCATCCATCAAACACCATACCTACTGTAAAGCATGGTGGTGGAAACATCATGCTTTGGGGCTGTTTCTCTGCAAAGGGGCCAGGACGACTGATCCGGGTACATGAAAGAATGAATGGGGCCATGTATCGTGAGATTTTGAGTGCAAACCTCCTTCCATCAGCAAGGGCATTGATGATGAAACGTGGCTGGGTCTTTCAACATGACAATGATCCAAAGCACACCGCCAGGGCAACAAAGGAGTGGCTTCGTAAGAAGCATTTCAAGGTCCTGGAGTGGCATAGCCAGTCTCCAGATCTCAACCCTAGAGAAAACCTTTGGAGGGAGTTGAAAGTCCGTGTTGCCAAGCGAAAAGCCAAAAACATCACTGCTCTAGAGGAGATCTGCATGGAGGAATGGGCCAACATACCAACAAGAGTGTGTGGCAACCTTGTGAAGACTTACAGAAAACGTTTGACCTCTGTCATTGCCAACAAAGGATATATCACAAAGTATTGAGATGAAATTTTGTTTCTGACCAAATACTTATTTTCCACCATAATATGCAAATAAAATGAAATAAAAACAGACAATGTGATTTTCTGGATTTTTTTTTCTCAGTTTGTCTCCCATAGTTGAGGTCTACCTATGATGTAAATTACAGACGCCTCTCATCTTTTTAAGTGGTGGAACTTGCACTATTGCTGACTGACTAAATACTTTTTTGCCCCAATGTACTTTTATTAATCAAATGAGTTGCCAAATTAATTTAAAATCTAGTCCAGACATTGACAAGGTTCAAAAAAAAGATTTTTATTTGAAATAATTTCTCCTTCAAACTTTGCTTTCATCAAAGAATGCTCCCTTTGCAGCAATTCCAGCATTGCAGACCTGTGGCATTCTAGCAGTTAATTTGCTGAGGTAATGTGGAGAAATTTCACCCCATGCTTCCAGAAGCCCCTCCCACAAGTTGGTTTGGCTTGATGGGCACTTTTTTGCGTACCATACGGTCAAGCTGCTCCCACAACAGCTCAATAGGGTTGAGATCTGGTGACTGCGCTGGCCACTCCATTACAGATAGAATACCAGCTGCCCGCTTCTTCCCTAAATAGTTCTTGCATAATTTGGAGGTGTGCGTTGGGTCATTGTCCTGTTGTAGGATGAAATTGGCTCCAATCAAGCGCTGTCCACAGGGTATGGCATGGCGTTGCAAAATGGAGTAATAGCCTTCCTTATTCAAAATCCCTTTTGGGGGCGTGGCCTAACTGCAGAGGAGAAAGGGCTTGTTGGCTTGGAGCTCCTCCACATTACCTGCTAAATTTAGGACTTTGAGAGATACTACAGCTGCGGTTTGGCTCTCAGAGCTGAGATAAACCTCTCTGGCACATCTGAGAGTCGTAAATGAGGAGGGAGGCTTGGCCTTAGTCACCCCTGAAGTGCTTCATAAACAAGTAGTGGAGCGTGGCTTGAAGTGACAGGCGCCATCTTGTGAGACTGAGGGGAAGGTGGATTGCAAGCTGCAACGACTGTTGCGAAGGTAACGCTGTTGTGGAGGAGTCACTAGATAAAATCCCGTCAGAGGATTGGTGGCTACTCCGGCGCTCCTGTAGCCCAGCGTCACTTATCCGGCTTACCGTGTGCGGTCCTGCGGCGCCTGTCTGGTGCTGGGCGGCCGGGAGTGTGCGTCCCATCTGGAGCGGCTTCGCGTCCTGCTGGGCGGGCTTCCTGGTGCCGCGGCGGTTGCCCGCAGAGGTCCTCTCATCTGGGACGCGGCGAGTGTTGCTGGGCTCGGTGCCGTTTGCAGAGGCGATCTCAGGGACGTTTCTCTGTCCTCCGGAGGGACGAGGAACGGTGCTTTATGGCCCCTCGGTGCTGGGCGGCGTGTGTGGCTTCAGTGCGCCTGTGGAGGGATCCCAGATCCTCAGCAGCCATCTTAGCTGAGCTCCGGTGGAGGTGGCTGCTGGCTCTTTTCCCCTCCTGCATATTGTGCCTTGCGTTACTACCTGCTGCCCCATACCCATTTGTCAGTAATATTGAAGCAAAGGAGCTTGTGTGGATAACCCTGGGCATCAACTACTTGCAATAAACAAGATTTATATTTGGCGGATAATTGAGCCTTTCCACAGATATCACCATACTCCTGTATATTTGTGCCATAAACAACACGCTAGCTATATACTTATGGTGAAATTTTTCATCCTTTTATTATTACCTGACATTTTCTATATTCTACTAGCACAGTCGCAGTCTCTATATCATTTTGTGCTCCTCTAGTGACCTCCAATGGCCATGTTTGGTACTGCGTTCAAATTCAAGACATAATGCCCTTTTAAACAATTTGTGAGCACAGCCTTCACGTTATCAGAACTCTTATAATGGTTAAATCACAGAAAGAACATGAAAAACTAGCTAATAAAGCAGCAGCAGACGAACAGAAAAAAACACACATGGAGATTTAGACAAATATCTAAACAAAAAAGCCGAAACCTCCCAAACTTCTGCAAGAAGGTCACTCAAAAAATCAACTTCTTTCGAGAATTTGGATGATTCTGAATCTAGTGGTGACGACTTCAACAGCGACTCTATGCTGGAAGATGCCGCTCCCATTTCTAGAGCGTTCATGAAAAAACTGTTAGCTCAAAACATGAAACCCATCCTGGAGGAGTTATCCGGCATGCGGTCAGATCTCCAACACCTGGGTCAAAGGGTTGAGGACTTAGAGTCAGCAAACTCAGAGCAAGTAGACGCTCTTAACTGTCTTAACGAGCAAGTCCTCAAACAACAACAACAACAACTCAATGTAGCTCTATTAGCAGCAGAAGATCAGGAAAATAGGAGCAGATGAAAGAATATCCGTATAAGAGGCATTCCTGAATCTTTTGCACATGACACCTTGGAAAAACTATCCAGAGAAATCTTCGCCAGCATTCTCGGTCAGGACAGAGCCGCCTCTATCACTATTAAACGAGTACATCGTGCTCTGAGAGCTAAGCCAAAGCAAGACGAACCACCAAGAGATGTTATTTGTGGCCTCCTTAGCTATGTGGACACTGCAGACATCCTAGCAAACGCTAGAGAACAGGACAAAATCATGTATGAGAACTCTCAACTGCAACTCTTTCAGGACCTTGCTCCTTCGACCCTAGCTAAGAGACGGATTCTTAAACCACTCCTTTCAGATTTAAGAGCCAAAAATCTTAACTACAAATGGCTATACCTCTTTGGCCTTGCAATAAACACAGGGGGCAGGCAGATTTTGATTCATGCCCCGGAAGACCTACTCAAGGCTTGGGACTCTTTGGGCATTTCACCAATGGACTTACCTTCATGGATGCCGATAGACACCAACTGGAATCTTCCTCCCCTCACTAGACTGCAAGAGTGGTCCGTGAAAAAGAAACATATTTCTCCTAAAACCAAGAAGCAGGATCCCAAGAAACATCCGCCTTGATCTGCAGAAACCTCTGAGTCTTTGAAAATTTCGTCTATTCTCCTGTCTTGATATTACTTTTTCGATGTCTTGGAATATCTTATTAATGCTCTTCCATTTGACCTAGCTTTTCCTTTATTTTATGTTGTCTGAGTTATACACTTTTCTCCCTCAATCTCTAATCTAGCTCACAACTTGGACTACCTCGCCTTTGTTTGGGTTCTTGTACCCTCCCCTGTGGTAGGCGAGTTATTGTTTGTAAAAAGTTTATTGTTTATGATGTTCTTATTTTTCAGGTTTTCAGATGAGACAGGATTCTCTATGAGTTTCATTAACCATGAGTAGTCAGGTGAACCAGGGCTCTGTCACGGTGGCGTCGTTTAATGTCAAAGGACTGAACTCCCCTTCTAAACGCAACCAAGTCCTTAACCTTTTAAAAAAACAGAATGCACAAATTCTTTTCTTACAAGAAACCCACTTCAAATTAGGTAGAGTCCCTAAACACATCTTTCTTTTCTTATCCTATATGCTTTAACAGCTGTAATTCCTCCTCCTCCAAAGGGGTTAGTGTGGCAATAAAAAAAAGGTACCCCATTCGCCCTAAAGGACAGTTTAAGCGACCACGAAGGATGGTATATTTTTGTTAAGGGAATGCTAGCTAATACTATGGTCACCTTTGCTAATCTTTACGCCCCCAACGCTCAGCAAGTGCAATGGATTATAAAAACATTAGACACAATGCAACTATTTAAGGAAGGGCTACTTATTGTGGGTGGGGACTTCAACCTTACTCTTCAACCTGAAATAGTCGCCACAAGTCGTTCTTCTACTATTTCTCAAGCCTTAAGACGTAAACTTTTATATAAATTAGGAACACTTCAACTTATCGATCCCTGGCATCTTCTACATCCCACCACGAAAGATTTTACTTTTTTCTCACCTCCCCACTCCTCATACCACCGAATCGACCTTCTCTTAGTCCAAGCACAAGCCCTGCAATTAATCAAATCTACTAAAATAGGTGTCATTACTATTTCAGATCATGCCCCAATCTTTCTTGAGCTCTCTGTTGACACGTTACCCCGTCCTGCCATGTCATGGTGATTAAACGAATCCCTTTTAGACAAACCAAATATTATCGAGAAATTAAAAACTACTTTAGCACTTTTTTTTTACTGAAAATATTACTGATAATCAACTTACCCCCAATAATTGGGAGACTCATAAAGCCGTCATTAGGGGGGAGCTTATATCAATTGCTTCCTATCATAAAAGACAAAGGGATAAGGAGCTCATGTCACTATTACAACTAATTAGCACTTTAGAACGCATCCATAAAAAAACAAGCTCTCGGACTTCTCTTCAGGACCTCACCTCTCTTCGCAGCAAACTTAAAGATTTATTAAATTTGAACTCTGCAAAATTATTTATGCATTGTAGACACAGATTCTATTTGCATGGGAACAAATGCAGTAAGCTTACGCCCCATCTGCTCAAAAAAACAAAAAGAAAAAACGTTCATAAAGCATGTCTTTACTAAAGCTAACAAGAAAGTGTTTAGGTCCAACGAGATTGCAGAGACTTTTCGACAATACTACGAATCACTCTATAATTTAGATACTCCTGAACCGATGACAGACTGCTCTACTGCAGCAGACAGGATGCAGAAATTTTTATCCCCCCTTTCCCTTCCCAAGGTCCCATTAGAAAAAAGTATAACTCTTCTCTCAAAAATTACCTTCCAAGAAATTCAGGATACCTTACACACTATACCAAACAATAAAAGGCCAGGCTCAGACGGTTTTCCTGTGATTTATTATAAAAAATTTGCAGACATTCTCCTGCCTCACCTAGTTAACTTGTTTAATGCATTTCTGGAGGGGAGGCCACCATCTAGACGGTCACTGGAGGCATACATTACTATTATACCCAAAGAGGGTAGAGACGGCAGCCTCTGTAGCAATTATCGGCCTATTTCTTTACTTAATACCGATTTGAAGTTATGGTCGAAGATTCTAGCCTCTAGAATTAATAGTGTCCTAGAATCATTAATCCACCCTGACCAAGAGGGTTTCGTAAAGGGAAGGGAAGGAAAAGACAATGCTACAAAAACTTTACTTGCTATCTCTCATGCTAAACGCTCTGGCATTCCATTAACCATTCTGTCGACAGAAGGCCTTCAATAGAATTGGCTGGCATTATTTGATTTGCACTTTGCAAAAATTTGATTTTCCTCCTCCTTTTATAGAAGCCATTATGTCTCTTTATACGACCCCAACTGCTAAGGTCAGGGTAAATGGATTATTTTCAAACTCTTTTAAGATTACCAACGGCACTAGACAGGGGTGCCCTCTCTCCCCCTCCCTTTTTGTCCTAGTGATGGAAACATTGATACAGAAAATCAGGCAAGACCCTGATATCAGGGGATTAGTGGTGGGCCAGATTGAATTCAAGATAGCGACTTTTGCAGATGACCTCTTACTTTTGATTACTAACCCCAAAACAGCTTTTTCACACCTCTCAGATTTGTTTATGGAATTTGGAATTCTTTCTAACTTCAAAATTAATATGAGTAAGTCTGAAATTTTGAATATCTCGGCACCAGAAAAAGAGGTCTTGAAGTTAAAACAAACCACCCCTTTTCATTGGCCTCCTGAAAAATTAAAATTTCTGGGGATTTATTTAACCGCTGACCCCTCTACACTATATAAATTTAATTTTCTCCCTATGCTATCCAACTTACAAATTTTACTCAATTCTTACGAATTAACTTTTCTTTCTTGGATAGGGAGAATCAATGTTGTCAAATCCTATATTTTTCCAAAAAAATGTTATGTTATGAATATGGTCCCTATTCCTCTTCCCAATTCCTTTTTCATTATAGTGAACAAATTAGTTTCAAAATTCATATGGAAAAACAAAAGAGCCAGACTGCCTCCCAAAATTGTATTTTTACCAAAAAATAAAGGGGGACTCAGTCTCCCTGACTTCAAGAAATACTATCAGGCCATCCACCTTTCCCGTTGGCTACGCATGGTCAAGACCAACCCTGATCAGAAAGCCCTAAATTTGGAAGTAAGTCTGTTGGGCAATATGGCTGAGGTTTTTCTCTGGTCTTCCTGTACCCCAGCTACTCACTCGATCGATGCCATAACTTATAATAGATTATCTATTAGACGTTCTTTAGTTCCTAATATATTACCTCATTGCTATTTTTTAGACCATATTCCAATAAGAGTCATTCCTTGGCTGACTGACCCGAATTATGTTGACGTTTATGGTCTATGGGATTCTTTACCGAATCTACCAATCTCGCACCTTCTATCTAACCAGGTCCCCTGTACAGAGGACTGGCCAAAAGCCGCCAGAAAACAACCTCGAGACCTTTTACAAAAACTTCATATATGTTTTAATATTACTAAATTTAGATCGAGATACAAACATGGTTCTGACTGGCTATGGCTAGAATTCATGGTAGGTCTCCAGTCTATTCCCCCTAAACTCGTCCCTAAATTCCCGAAGTGGCAGAGCCTGACCTCAAAACTGCCCCAAATTACTACATATATTTTTAATCTTGTCAGATCTAATTACCCATCTTTTGACTCATTTGACTACTTTAACTGATGCACTCCTTACTCCGATTTGTCTTGTCTTTGTAGATCTCCAGAAGGACTACATACGTTCTTTTGGAGCCGTTACTACAAGTTAATACTACCTGAACCTAGTTCTTTCTATTGTTTAGTTCCTTTTATAATTTACATGTTTTATGGTCTCTGCCAATACGTTTTCATGGGAATTTCATTGATTCTCTATCCAATTATTATTTTTTGTCTTATGTAGCATGTGCCGATTAATGGGCTAAGCCATATCTTTCTTGTGTTGTACTGTATGTAAAAATTTTCTTAAATAAAGAATTACAAAAAAAATCCCTTTTACCTTGTACAAATCTCCCACTTTACCAGCACCAAAGCAACCCCAGACCATCACATTACCTCCACCATGCTTGACAGATGGCGTCAGGCACTCTTCCAGCATCTTTTCAGTTGTTCAGCATCTCACAAATGTTCTTCTGTGTGATCCAAACACCTCAAACTTGGATTTGTCTGTCCATAACACTTTTTTCCAGTCTTCATCTGTCCAATGTCTGTGTTCTTTTGCCCATATTAATCTTTTCCTTTTATTAGTCAGTCTGGGATATGGCTTTTTCTTTGCCACTCTGCCCTGAAGGCCAGCATCCCGGAGTCGCTTCTTCACTGTAGACGTAGACACTGGCGTTTTGCGTGTACTATTTAATGAAGCTGCCAGTTGAGGAACTGTGAGGCATCGATTTCTCAAACTACAGACTCTAATGTACTTGTCTTGTTGCTCAGTTGTGCAGCGGGGCCTCCCACTTCTCTTTCTACTCTGGTTAGAGCCCGTTTGTGCTCTCCTCTGAAGGGAGTAGTACACACCGTTGTAGGAAATCTTCAGTTTCTTGGCAATGTCTCGCATGGAATAGCCTTCATTTATAAGAACTAGAATAGACTGTCGAGTTTCACATGAAAGTTCTTTTTTTCTGGCCATTTTGAGAGTTTAACCTCTTTCTGCCATGTGACGTACTATCCCGTCCATGTGCCCTGGGACTTAATTCCCAGGGACGGGATAGTACGTCACAGCGATCAGCGGTGCCCACATGGTGAACGCCGCTGATCGCGGCCAGGTGTCAGCTGATTATCACAGCTGACACCCGGCACAATGTGTCAGGGGCGGTCACGGACCGCCCCCGACACGTTAACCCCTTGCACACCGCGATCAAACACAATCGCGGTGTACCGGGGGTTAAAGGGAAGCATCGGCAGGCATGGGGCTCCCTCCGTGCTTCCCTGAGCCCCCCACAGAAGCGCAATGTGCAGCGCTGCTGCGTGGGCTGCATCCCTGCAGGTCCCCGAATCCAAGATGGCGACGGGGACCTTCGGGGGCCTGCAGGGAGCTGGCTTCCTCAGTGCCTGCATGAGACGTACTATCCCGTCCATGTGCTCTGGGACTTAATTCCCAGGGACGGGAGAGTACGTCATAGCGATCAGCGGCGCCCACGTGGTGAGCGCCGCTGATCGCGGCCGGGTGTCAGCTGATTATCACAGCTGACACCCTGCACAATGTGTCAGAGGCGGTCACGGACCGCCCCAACACGTTAACCCCTTGTACACTGTGATCAAACACGATCGCGGTGTACCGGGGGTTAAAGGGAAGCATCGGCAGGTATGGGGCTCCCTCTGTGCTTCCCTGAGCCCCCCACAGCAGCGCAATATGAAGCGCTGCTGCGGGGGGCTCTTTCCCTACAGGCCCCTGGATTCAAGATGGCGACGGGGACCTTCGGGGGCCTGTAGGGAGCTGACGTCCTCACTGCCTGCAAAGCGCAGGCATGAGGAAGTCTGCAGCAGTGCCTGTGACAGATCACTGATCTGCCACAGTGATCTGTGATGTGACAGATCAGCAATCTGTCACAGGACAGTGATGTCCCACCTGGGACAATATAATAAAGTTAAAAAAAGTGTAACAATAATTTTAAAAAAAATCGCTAAATAAATTAGTAGAAAAAAAAAAAAATATTCCCCAATATATTCATTTTTTGAAAATAAAAAAAAACAATAAAAGTACATATATTTGGTATCACCGCGTCCATAACAGCCCGCCCTATAAAACTGTCCCATTAGTTAACCCCTTTAGCAAACCCCTTAAAAAATAAAAATAAAAAACGAAGCAGAAAATAATGATTTATTATCATACCGCCGAACAAAAAGTGCAATAACGTGCGACCAAAAAGACACATATAAATATCCATGGTACCGCTGAAAACGTCAGCTTGTCCCGCAAAAAACGAGCTGCCATATAGCATCATCCACAAAAAATAAAAAAGTTATAGCTCGCAGAATAAAGTGATGCAAAAATAATTATTTTTTATATAAAATAGTTTTCATTGCATAAAACTGACAAAACATAAAAAAACAACCTAAATGAGGTATCGCTGTAACCGTACTGACCCGAAGAATAAGACCACTTTATCAATTTTACCGCACGTGGAACAGTGTAAACGCACCCCCCAAAAGAAATTCATGAAACGCTGGTTTTTGTTCATTCTGCGTCCCAAATATCGGAATGAACAGCGATCAAAAAATGTCACATGCCCAAAAACGGTACCAATAAAACCGTCAACTCGTCCCGCGAAGAATAAGACCTCACATGACTCGGTGAGTCAAAATACGGAAAAATTATAGCTCTCAATATGTGGTGATGCAAAAACTATCTTTACAATAAAAAGCGTCTTTTAGCATGTGACAGCTGCCAAACATAAAAACCGCCATAAATAGTAAATCAAACCCCCCCGTTATCACCCCCATAGTTAGGGAAAAATAATAAAACTAAAAGAAAATGTATTTATTTCCATTTTCCCATTAGGGTTAGGGCTAGGGTTAGGGCTAGGGTTAGGGCTAGGGTTAGGGCTAGGGCTGAGATTAGGGTTAGGGGTGTGTTGGGGTTAGGGTTGGAGTTAGAATTGGGGGTTTCCACTGTTTGGGCACATCAGGTGCTCTCCAAATGCAACATGGCCTCTGATCTCAATTCCAGCCAATTCTGCGTTGAAAAAGTCAAATGGTGCTCCTTCCCTTCCAAGCTCTGCCATGCGCCCAAACAGTGTTTTACCCCTACATATGGGGTATCAGCCTACTCAGAAAAAATTGCAAAACAACTTTTGGGGTCCAATTTCTCCTGTTACCCTTGCAAAAATAAAAAATTGGGGCAAAAATATCATTTTGTGGAAAAAAATGATTTTTTTATTTTCACGCCCAGGCGTTATAAACTTCTGTGAAGCACTTGGGGGTTCAAAGTGCTCATCACTCATCTAGATAAGTTCCGTGGGGGGTCTAGTTTCTAAAATGGGGTCACTTGTGGGGAGTTTCAATAGTTTAGGTACATCAGGGGCTCTCCAAACGCACATGACTCCCGCAGACCATTCCATCAAAGTCTGCATTCCAAAACGTCACTACTTCCCTTCTGAGCCCCGACGTGTGCCCATACAGTAGTTTTCTCCAACATATGAGGTATCAGCGTACTCAGGACAAATTGTACAACAACTTTTGGGATCGAATTTCTCCTGTTACTCTTGGGAAAATAAAAAAATTGGAGACTAATTGATCATGTTTATGGAAAAAATACGATTTTTTTATTTTCATGCCCGGTGTGAGGTACTCCTGGGGTGGACCCGCTAGACCGTGGCAACGAACCTCCCGGGGGGCGAGCTGACCAGGTGGACCACCCCCTATACAGGGAGTGTTTGGGGCAAGCCCGTGGGTAACTATTACCACGGCAGCTGGTACCCAGGGGATGTATCGACAGACAGACAGGTAGACCCGACTTGGAGACACAGGACTGGCGGGCACGGCTTGGAGACACAGGACAGGCGGGCACGGCTTGGAGACACAGGGCAGACGGGCACGGCTTGGAGACACAGGACAGGCGGGAACAGCAGGCACGAACAGAAGGACACTGGTGCGGGAACAGAGCTGGACGGGACACGACCACGGACCTCCCGAGCCTAGGAGAGAGGACAATGGAAAAGGCGGATGAGCAACGGGCGAACAGGGGCATACATAGAGAGCGGGCCAGAATCACTAACGAAGCGCAGTGATAATCAGGCACCGCCAGCAGGAAGAAGTGGCCTGATATAGGGGAAGTAGTAGGCCTTCCGGGTCGTGACCTCCAAGTGCAGGAGAGGAAGGCGCGCGTCCTCAGGAGGAGGAGGAGGCGCGTGTGTGCCCGGGCAAAGTGTGTGCGCGCGCCCGCCGAGGAGGAGGGGAGGGAGCACGCACCCGGCGCGGTCCAGAAGACCGGACGGACGCGATCGCCGGACGGAGGAGAGGAGCCGGGAGGGACCGCGGAGAAGCCCGAGGCAGCCGGCGCCGAGGCGAGGAGGCCACCGGCGAGCGGGTAAGCTGCGGTCGGGAGGAGGCAATGGGAGGAGTGCGCGGCAGCCGCCGCGTGACAGTATCCCCCTCCTTACGCGCCCCACTCCGCAGCCTGGAAAAAAATTTAGCCAAGATTCGAGGAGCCTGGATGTTCTCCTGGGGCTCCCAGGACCTCTCCTCGGGGCCAAAGCCCTTCCAATCAACCAAAAAAAAGGTTCTCCCCTTTTGCCTCCTCATGGCCAAAATATCTTTAACCTCAAATACATCGTCTGCGGAGACAGGCGGAGGCGAGTGAGGAGCCGTGGAATGGAAACAATTGAAGATGACTGGCTTTAGCAGAGACACATGAAAAGCATTAGGGATGCGGAGAGAGGCGGGAAGCCGTAGTTTGTAGGAGACATCATTAATACGGGACAAGACCTCAAAAGGTCCAATATAGCGGGGACCCAGTTTATGGGAAGGGATCTTGAGGCGAATAAACTTGGAGGCCAGCCAAACTTTATCACCTGGGTGATATGGCGGGGCATCCAGGCGCCTTTTGTCTGCGTGTCTCTTAACCCTGTTACGAACCAACTCGAGAGCGGCCTTGGTCTCCTGCCAGATCCTGGAGAATTTACCGGTCAGAAGATCAGCCGCCGGTACACCCGAGGCAGGAGGAACCGGTAGAGGTACACCAGGATGTTGCCCGTAGACGACAAAGAAAGGGGACTTGCCAGAAGACTCACTGACGTGGTTATTATAGGCGAACTCAGCCCACGGGAGTAATTCAGACCAGTCGTTCTGGTGGACATTAGAAAAATGCCGGAGGTAGTTCACCAAACTCTGATTCGTCCGTTCTGCCTGACCGTTGGACTGTGGGTGGTAAGATGAGGAGAAGTCAAGAGTGACATCCATCGATCTGCATAGGGCTCTCCAGAAGCGAGAGGTGAATTGGACTCCTCTGTCTGAAACAATATGTTGGGGCAGTCCATGAAGACGGAAGATGTGCTGAACGAAAATCTTCGCCAAGGCTGGTGCCGATGGCAAGCCGGGAAGAGGGATGAAGTGTGCCATCTTAGAAAACCTATCTACCACCACTAGGACGACAGTACAGTTGGCAGACTGGGGCAGATCCGTAATAAAGTCCATGGCAATGTGTTGCCAAGGAGACGAGGGTACTGGAAGCGGGTGTAGAAGACCAGAAGGCAGCTGCCTAGGCACCTTGATCTTGGCACAGGAGAGGCAGGAGGCGACGAAATCCCGGACATCCTGGGGAAGAGTCGGCCACCAGTAGTAGCTGGACACCAGGAGAAGTGTCTTTTTAAGCCCGAGATGGCCAGCCAGCTTGGAAGCATGTCCCCAGTGTAGGATTCGTCTTCGGTCCTTCTCTGGCACAAAAGTCTTGCCAGGTGGAGGTGAGAGGAGAGAAAGCGGTGCCACCGTGATGAGCCTGGATGGATCCAAGATATGCGCGGGTTCCTCTTCGACATCTGCGGAAAGAGAGGACCTGGACAAGGCGTCAGCTTTGAGGTTCTTGTTACCTGGACGAAAATGCAGATCAAAATCGAATCGACCGAAGAACAGAGACCACCTGGCCTGTCGTGGGTTGAGTCTCTGTGCAGACCGAATGTAAGCTATATTTTTATGGTCTGTGAAGATTGTGAAGGGATGTGCGGCACCCTCCAATAAGTATCTCCACTCCTCTAGAGCTAACTTGATGGCAAGCAGTTCTCGGTCTCCGATGGAATAATTCCGCTCTGGGGTGGAGAAGGACTTGGAAAAGAAACCGCACGTAACGAGCCTACCAGAGGGAGACTTTTGAGACAAAACCGCTCCAGCTCCAGTTGCTGATGCATCCACTTCGAGGACGAACGGTTTGTTGACCTCAGGACGATGGAGTACGGGAGCCGTGGCAAATGCTCGTTTCAGAGACAGGAAGGCTTCCTCTGCTTCAGGGGTCCAGACGTGCGGGTTGGCTCCTTTACGGATCAAAGACGAGATAGAGCCAGCCAACGAGGAAAAATGAGGGATGAACTGCCGATAGTAATTTGCGAAGCCGAGAAATCACTGAATGGCTTTCACCTCTTGGGGACGTGGCCAGTTAAGCACGGCAGACACCTTCTCCGGATCCATACGCAGGCCAGAGTCGGAGATGATATAGCCTAGAAATGGAAGGGAAGACTGTTCAAAGGCGCATTTCTCCAATTTGGCGTACAGGCGATTCTCCCTCAATCGGAAAAGTACTCGGCGGACATCTCTTCTGTGGGTGGACAGATCGGGAGAGAAGACAAGGATATCGTCAAGATACACGACCACACAGGAGTACAGAAGGTCTCGGAAAATGTCGTTCACAAATTCCTGAAAGACTGCGGGAGCGTTGCACAACCCGAAGGGCATGACGAGATACTCGTAGTGTCCATCCCTGGTGTTGAAGGCGGTCTTCCATTCATCTCCGGAGCGAATACGGATGAGATTGTAGGCTCCACGGAGATCCAATTTAGAAAAGATTCGCGCCCCTCGTAGCCGGTCGAACAACTCGGGGATGAGAGGTAGAGGATAACTGTTCTTGATAGTAATCTCGTTAAGACCTCGATAGTCAATACAGGGGCGGAGAGACCCGTCCTTCTTCTTGACAAAAAAGAAGCCAGCTCCAGCGGGAGAAGATGACTTCCGGATGAAGCCTCTGGCCAAATTCTCCTGTACGTATTCAGTCATGGCCTGGGACTCGAGTGGACTCAACGGATAGATTCGCCCCCGGGGCGGGGTCGAGCCGGGAACAAGCTCGATAGGGCAATCATATTGCCGGTGCGGTGGAAGAGTCTCTGCCTCCTTCTTATCAAAGACGTCCGCAAAGGCCCAGTAGGCCGAGGGCAAATCCGCAGGGCCCGAGACAGGAGACGAGCATTTGAGGGGTTGTACTGGACGAAGACATCTAGTCTGGCAGAAGCGGCCCCAGCGAAGAATGTCTCCGGACTGCCAATCCAGGACAGGTTCATGCATCCTCAACCACGGAAGACCCAGGAGCAAGGTGTGGGATAGAGACGGCAGCACGAAGAAGGCTATTCTCTCACGGTGCAGGACCCCGATCTGTAATTCCAGCTCTTCAGTGACCAGTGTAACGGTCTCGCGCAAGGGAACGCCGTCGACTGAGGCTAACTGCCGGGGAACCTCCAAGGACCTGACAGGTATCCCCAATCTCTTCACCGCCTCGAGTTGGATAAAATTTCCAGCAGCCCCTGAGTCAATATAGGCTATCTCCGAAAAACGTTTGGAACCCTGGATAAACAAAACAGGAAGGGTCAAGGGTAGAGAGGTATCAAAGGCACCTAGGGAGGCCTCTCTTACCTGTCCTAGGCGGAGGAGTTTCCCGGCCTCACAGGGTAGGAACGCAGGAGATCGGAGGCGCTGCCACAATAGAGACAAAGACCATGAGTGAGTCTCTCCTGGCGGCGTAGCTCCGCGGGCCTGAGTCGGTCCACTTGCATGGGTTCAGGGGCTGACGCCGAGGTGGGAGGCCGCGAGCGGGGAGGACTGCGTGTCGGAGGAGAAAAACGAGTGGGCCTTCTCTCCCTGGCGACCTTGCGGGAACGCTCCCGGAAGCGCAGATCAATTCGCGTTGCCAGCGAGATGAGATCCTCCAAAGACGTAGGTATATCCCTGCCTGCCAACTCGTCTTTGATTCGGGCCGACAAGCCACGCCAAAAAGCCCCCACTAGAGCCTCAGTGTTCCATCCAAGCTCAGAGGACAACGTACGGAACTGGATGGCGTACTGTCCCACAGAGAGAGTACCCTGGCGAAGGCAAAATAAGGACTCGGTGGCGGAGACCAGACGGCCGGGCTCATCAAAGACCTTACGAAATGTCTCCAAGAAGGTCGCGAGCTGGGAGACTATCGGGTCATCACACTCCCACAAGGGATTTACCCAAGCCAGTGCCTCACCCTCTAAGTGGGATATCATAAAGGCCACCTTGGCCTGGTCGGAGGGATACTGTAGGGGTGCCAACTCGAAATGCAACTGGCACTGGTTAATGAACCCCCGACAGAGTTTGGGATCTCCGCTATAGCGTGGGGGTTTGGCCAACCGGGGGGAGGAATGAGGAACTGCCACAGGCGCAGGGACAGCGTCCACCGTCTGTAGAGCTAGTAAGCGGTTATCTGCTGAGGCTATATAGTTCAAAATGTGGGCCTGGGTGTCGCGCTGCTGGGCAAGTTCTTGCTGCAAGCCGGAGATTAGGGAGGCAATCCCAGGATCGGAGGTTTGCAAAGAAGAAAGTCGGGACTCCATTGATTTGAGGAACGACATGATCCTCGCCTGATTCTCATGAAGGAACAAAAGTTCCTTTTGGGTCGGGGTACCAGCGGGATCCATGGCCTGATTATTCTGTGAGGTACTCCTGGGGTGGACCCGCTAGACCGTGGCAACGAACCTCCCGGGGGCGAGCTGACCAGGTGGACCACCCCCTATACAGGGAGTGTTTGGGGCAAGCCCGCGGGTAACTATTACCACGGCAGCTGGTACCCAGGGGATGTATCGACAGACAGGTAGACCCGACTTGGAGACACAGGACTGGCGGGCACGGCTTGGAGACACAGGACAGGCAGGCACGGCTTGGAGACACAGGGCAGACGGGCACGGCTTGGAGACACAGGACAGGCGGGAACAGCAGGCACGAACAGAAGGACACTGGTGCGGTACAGAGCTGGACGGGACACAACCACGGACCTCCCGAGCCTAGGAGAGAGGACAATGAAAAAGGCGGATGAGCAACGGGCGAACATAGAGAGCGGGCCAGAATCACTAACGAAGCCCAGTGATAATCAGGCACCACCAGCAGGAAGAGGCGGCCTGGTATAGGGGAAGTAGTAGGCCTTCCGGGTCGTGACCTCCAAGTGCAGGAGAGGAAGGCGCGCGTCCTCAGGAGGAGGAGGAGGAGGCGCGCGTGTGCCCGGGCATAGTGTGTGCGCGCGCGCGCCGAAGAGGAGGGGCGGGAGCGCGCACCCGGCACGGTCCAGAAGACCGGACGGACGCGATCGCCGGACGGAGGAGAGGAGCCGGGAGCGACCGCGGAGAAGCCCGAGGCAGCCGGCGCCGAGGCGAGGAGGCCACCGGCGAGCGGGTAAGCTGCGGTCGGGAGGAGGCAATGGGAGGAGTGCGCGGCAGCCGCCGCGTGACACCCGGGCATTATAAACTTCTGTGAAGCCCTTGGTGGTTCAAAGTGCTCACCACACATCTAGATAAGTTCCTTAGGGGGTCTAGTTTCCAAAATGGGGTCACTTGTGGGGGGTTTCTACTGTTTAGGTACATTAGGGGCTCTCCAAAGGCAACATGACACCTGCAGACCATTCCATCAAAGTCTGCATTCCACAACGTCACTACTTCCCTTCCGAGCCCCGACGTGTGCCCATACAGTAGTTTTCTCCCACATATGGGGTGTCAGCTTACTCAGTACAAATTGGACAACAACTTTTCGGGTCCAATTTCTCCTTGTACCCTTGGGAAAATAAAAAAATTGGTGATTAAAAGATCATGTTCGTGGAAAAAATACGATTTTTTTATTTTCACGCCCGGGCGTTAAAAACTTCTGTGAAGCACTGGGGGGTTCAAAGTGCTCACCACACATCTAGACAAGTTCCTTGTGGGATCTAGTTTCCAAAATGGTGTCATTTGTGGGGGGTTTCCACTGTTTTGGTACATCAGGGGCTTTCCAAACGCGACATGGTGTCCGATCTCAATTCCAGCCAAAAACGTCAAATGGCGCTGCTTCCCTTCCGAGGTCTGCCATACGCCCAAATAGTGGTTTACCCCCACATATGGGGTATCAGCGCACTCAGGACAAATTGCACAATAACTTTTAGGGTCCTGTTACCCTTGAAAAAATAAGAATTGAGGGTGAAAAGATCATTTTTTTTTGGAAAAAATATGATTTTTTAATTCTACGGCTGTATGTTATAAACTTCTGTGAAACCCTTAGGGGTTCAAAGTTCTCACCACACATCTAGATAAGTTCCTTGGGGGGTCTAGTTTCCAAAATGGGGTCATTTGTGGGGGGTTTCCACTGTTTTTGTACATCAGGGGTTTTCCAATCGCGACATGGTGTCCGATCTCAATTCCAGCCAAAAACGTCAAATGGCGCTGCTTCCCTTCCGAGCTCTGCCATGCACCCAAATAGTCATTTACACCCACATATGGGGTATCAGCATACTCAGGACAAATTGCACAATAACTTTTAGGGTCCTGTTACCCTTGGGAAAATAAAAATTGGGGGTGAAAAGATCATTTTTGTGGAAAAAATATGATTTTTTAATTGTACCGCTGTACGTTATAAACTTCTGTGAAGCCCTTGTGGGTTCAAAGTTCTCACCACATATCTAGATAAGTTCCTTGGGGGGTCTAGTTTCCAAAATGGGGTCATTTGTGTGTTGGGTTTCCACTGTTTAGGTACATCAGGGGCTCTCCAAAAGCGACATGGCGTCCGATCTGAATTCCAGCCAATTTTGCATTGAAAAAGTCAAACGGCGCTCCTTCCCTTCTGAGCTCTGCCATGCGCCGAAACAGTGGTTCTCCCCCACATATCAGGTATCAGCGTCCTCAGGACAAATTGCACAATAACTTTTGCAGTCCAATTTCTCCTGTTACCCTTGGTAAAATAAAAAAAATTGAACCTGAAATATTTTTTTTGTGAAAAAAAGTTAAATGTTCATTTTTTTTTAAATATTCAAAAAATTCCTGTGATGCACCTAAAGGGTTACTAAACTTCTTGAATGTGGTTTTGAGCACCTTAAGGGGTGCAGTTTTTAGAATGGTGTCACTTTTGGGTATTTTCTATCATATAGACCCCGCAAAGTGGCTTCAAATGTGATGTGGTCCGTAAAAATAAAATGGTGTTGCAAAAATGAGAAATCGCTGGTCAATTCTTAACCCTTATAACTTTCTAAGAAAAAAAAATTTTGGTTCCAAAATTTTGCTGATGTAAAGTAAACATGTGGGAAATGTTACTTATCAAGTTTTTTGTGTGCCGTATCTCTGTGATTTAAGGGCATAAAAATTCAAATTTGGAAAATTGCGAAATTTTCAAAATTTTTTCCAAATTTCCATTTTTTTCACAAATAAACGCAAGTTATATGAATGAAATTTTACCACTAACATGAAGTACAATATGTCACGAGAAAACGATGTCAGAATCACCAGGATCCATGGAAGCGTTTCAGAGTTATTACCTCATAAAGGGACAGTGGTCAGAATTGTAAAAATTTAAAAATTGCCCCAGTCATGAACGTGCAAACCACCCTTGGGGGGTTAAGGGGTTAATGGAACTAACAAATGTAATGCTCCAAATTCTCAACTAGCTCAAAGGAAGGTCAGGTTTATAGCTTCTCTAATCAGCCAAACTGTTTTCAGCTGTGCTAACATACTTGCACATGGGTTTTCAAGGGTATTCTAACCATCCATTAGCCTTCTTACACAGTTAGCAAACACAAAGTACCATAAGAACACTGGAGTGATGGTTGTTGGAAATGGGCCTGTATACACCTATGAAGATATTGCATTACAAATCAGACATGTGCAGCTAGAATAGTCATTTCCCACATTAACAATGTATAGAGTGTATTTCTGAATCATTTAATGTTAGCTTCATTGGAAAAAACTGTGCTTTTCTTTAAAAAATAAGGAAATTTGTAAGTGACCCTAAACTTCTGAACGGTAGTGTATGAACGTGTGTGTGTGTGTATATATATATATATATATATATATATATATGTGTGTGTGTGTTTTGATGAATATTTCGTTTGAAAATTATGTGTAAATGACAGAGAATTGCTGTATGTAAAAGCTCATAGCAATCGGATAGGAATCGCACTGCATTCGATGGAAATCGGATGCCAGGTGTGAAAAATAGGATTGTACTTGGATGACACTCGCATTGCTCTCCTGCGTCTCTCGGCAGGGAGATTCGGACCAATTTTTCATGCGTTTAGTGTGATTCCGGTCTTCTAGGGATAACTACACTCCCAGATGCTGAACCCTCTTTTGTCAGACATTTATCATATATCTATCAAGATCTATCTCTTATGAACCACTTTAAGAAGAAATATGACTTACGTAGACTACATATGCTGACCTCTGCAACACTATTAGAAATCAACCCCAGCAACTACAAAAAATCAGTAAAAAACCATAATAATTTTAGTCATACTAATTCTAAAGCTGTTTTACGCAAGCATATATGAAAGTCAAGAAAAAGAAGCGGCACCATCACTGGAAGCTTGGTAGGTCATTATGAGTGATTTGGATATGATTCGGTATTGTAGCAGCGTAATTTTTAGGACATTTTTGTATAGGACTTTCCTTATGGAGGCTGCTATTAGTATTAGTTTATATATAATGATACAAATATTTACTACCTGCCCAGTATGAGTGTCGCTTTTGTAGTTCATTTGGGATAATGACTCTGCACTATTGGCTACTTGAAATTAATACATGTGGTTTTATGTAATTTTAAAATTATGAATAAAATTGAAATTTTGCATGTTTATTATACGCCTCTTCTTTTTCTTGATTTTCCATATGCTGACCTCTGAGAGCACATACCTGATATGTAGACCTCATTTTTGAAGGTTATACACGCAAACTCCACCCATTTCTTAAACTCGCTTTCACCGTCTTGCTCGCACGCTCCCAGTTTTGCCACCTCTAGACGACTTCTTCTTAAAGGATCGAGACAAGTGACCTCAGTGACAAACTTCTCATCTTTTGTGCAACCTCCGATTATCATAAACACTTCAGACTGAAATTCATGAATCCGCGGTTTTGTCCGCTCAGAAATTATCTACAAAAAAAAGGCCAATTTCAGTGTTAAAACGCGTTCACCCCATGCAATAGAGATCACTACGTATAAAAGAAACCAATAATAATTCCTTGTAGATTGTGAGCCCTCGCGGGCAGGATCATCTCTCCTCCTGGACCAGTCGTGACTTGTACTGTTTAAGATTACTGTACTTGTTTTTTATTATGTATACCCCTCCTCACATGTAAAGCGCCATGGAATAAATGGTGCTATAATAATAAATAATAATAATAATACAAAAGAAATATTAACAGCAGCTTTACATTTTATTATGCAGCTGCAGCGGTAACTCTAAGCTGTCAGCAGGTGCCGACAAAGGACACAGAACTACATGTGATAGAGACTATAACATCGGATCTGATCCTCTAAGGACTACGCACTAGAAATTTCCCAACGATCATTGCCGGCAGAATAGGCCTGTAGTCAACAAATACCCTCCTGTATGTTCTTAGCCCCACAGCGAAAAATAACAGAAGTCCCAGATAAACCTAATTTTTGACAATTAATGTTCATGGACGTGTGCGCCATGGGGACATAGCCTATTGGAAATTGGCAGAGAAAGAGGCATGGCCTACGTTACAATCCTCTGCGCCAAATTATCAATCAACAAGAAGCAACAGAATGGTACATATTAAGATGATCTAGTGTAAATTTCCATTGTCTAAAAGCTTCAGTGAATCTTCCCTAATGTATCAACACTGTCTCTGCTCACATCTGCATTTAATTCCACGTCTCCTTTTTTATTAAAGAACAGAGAAATAGTTCATCTATAGAATAAATCTGTTTCATAGTGGAAGGAGCCCAGTGATTATACTGAGATCCATAAGTTTCCTTTATGGTGTCCACTGATTTACTGGAACAAAGCAATGGTCTTGTGTGCTATTTTCCCAAAGCTTTGGACCATCTCTGTGGAGCCAGTTGCAGGTATCAGAAAACACTGGATGGACAGGAGTAGATACTGTATATCAACAGTGTTGCACAATGTATTAATTTGATGGGTCAGAGAAAATATCACAAATTTCCCCAAAGTTATCAAAATGGTACCCGCCGATTATATACCAATAATCAAGGGGTATCAGTGAATATAATATCACCCATAAATACATTTGAAGCAACTCACTAGAGATGTTAGATACTTTTGCTGCTTTATGCTATTTTATTGAAAGCGAGAATAGATTGTGAATTCTGCAAATTTGGCAAAGTGATGGCCTATCCGTAGGATATTCCATTTATATCCCATATTGATGGGAGTCAGATTGTCAGTACCCCTAAAGAATCAGCTAGGCCTGTGACACCTGAGACCTCTTCATTGCTTATATCTACTTGCATATCAAACATTAAGGGTGCATTTACTAGTAGTGTGAACAGGTTGCAGACATTCTGACAAACACACTAGGTCATCAGGTGAAATGATTTTTAAGTTTGCTTAAAAATAATCGTTCTCGGCAGCACATTGTCCTGTGTAAACAGTAGAAATGCTGCCGAGAACAATTGCAGCATATTCGTGTAAGGGGGTAAAGCACAAGAACAATCAGAAGGGGGTTACCTCCTCTGCTCCGTGTCCAGAACCACATAGCTGGGAAGCAGGGTTGCCAGGGGGGGAAGACTTTTAGACCTGGACCGACTGCATCATGTGTTTGTCAGAAGCTGTGGGGAAGGTGAAGGGGCGCAGTGCAGGCTGAGGGCACTAAAGCAGAGCGCGCATGTGTCAAAGCAGCCTGTGTGGCAGAGGGAGCAGGACGCAGCCGCGTGCACCAGAACAGAGAGACCTCCCGGTCAGAGGGTTAAGAGAGGAGGATGTGACACAAATACTGCTGTCTGTGAGTACGTGGACGCGGAGTCCCGGTTGACTAGAGGAGTACATCCTCCTGACCGTGCAGAGATACTGACCTGTGCACGCAGCCCTGGTGCCCGCGGTGGCAGGTCAGAGCACCTGATTCTGGCTGAGAGACTTTACAAAGAACAGAACATCGTTCCTGCGGAGAGACTGTTAATTTGAAAGCAGAGACTCAGAGCAGGAAAGACCCAGTTTGCCCAGTGTCCCCCCTGCCTCCCTCTTTAACCCCTGAGGCCCCGATTACCAGCTAACAGGGACTACAGAGATCACAGAGACTACAGAGCTTACAGAGACTACAAGTGCCGCTGTTGACGGTGCCTACGTTGGAGAAGACGACCCTTCAATCAAGATTTCATCAGACTGATAAGTTGCAAGAATACCAGTTAATTACCGTTGTTCTGCTTGACTATTTGATAACTTTGCCTAATTTTCGCATACCGTTAAATCACTACTTCCTTGTCAGTTTAACCCCCACTGTTTTCTCCCTGTGAGGAGATTCTTACCCCTGTAAATAAACCTTTATCTTTTGGTCTGTCTCTGGTCAGTGGTGACATATTCAGCACCTGCACGTTATTACCTTCGCACAGAACAATTGTATTCCTGATTGTTCTGTGTGCATGGGAAGTGCGGTCAGCCTGTCTAAATAGTCAAGTAAATGATAATCATGTAGCCAATCGGTCATTTAACACAAGTTGGCAAGTGTTACCCTACCCTAAGTAGCCCATCAGCACTATCCCATCATTAGCATAGTGCCAATAAGGATACGTCATCCATATTGTCATTCTGGAATTCTTAAATCCAGCCTTTTCTAGATAATTTTGACAACTTTTGTACTAATAACATATGCAACAGAATTCTGACTCATTTTCTATATGACTCCCCTACTGTGTCATAAATGCGTTGTGACTCCACGATAACCAAGATCCAAGTACAATCACGGGACAAATTGGAGTTCATCCTCCAAACCATTTGCTTTAATAAGACCAAATGACCCTGTTGGAGGAAAGTGACCTGATTGTGGACTGGAGAAAGAAATTCTGGAAAATCCCACACAAAAATATCCAGCTGGAAGAGGCATCGCTCTGTGTAATCCCAGAGACCGGGTCAGTCCCTCCTTCCATGCAGATCGCCAGTTTACTGACAGATCTGTTTATGTGCAGATCAGACATGGAGACGAGCTGAATGCTGTCTGGCATCTTTACAGAGCCGCTATCACATTATCTCATATTTCCCTCCTCACACACAAATCTGGAACAAAACGTGATAATTTCCATGGATGGAAAAGAAGAACAGTTGTAAATGGGACATAGAGACGGTTCTGTAAGGGCCGCTGTGATGTTACTACATTGTGTCATGGCAGCGAAGCGACTCCCAACTGTGCCAGCATTCAGCTGTAATAAGAATCGGCAAGGTTAGTAATGCTTATGTATGTTGGCATGAATTGTGCAGGTGAAACCACATCGCTGGTGCAGATGCTATCAAAAGTGCAGTGATTTTTTTTTAACTACATCAGGGCACAATTATTAGGGAATGAGAATTTTGACCATTTCATCATTTTTATGCAGATTTTCCAACTCCGAGCTGTATAAACTTGAATTCTTATTGGAAGAAGCAGATCGGGGATATGTATTTGTGTAACGAGAAGTGTGAGGCCTAAAGACCCAACACCCTTTATCAAGGTGTGCAGAATTGTTATGCAGCTTGTTTTCCTCAGGCAAAATGGGCCAAAAAATAGTGTAGATTTAACTGACTCTGAAAAGTCAACAATCATGAAAAGTCTTACACAAGGATGCAGCGCTGCTGATATTGCTAAGATATTGGGAAGAGATCACAGAACCATCAAAAGGTTTGTTGTAAATAGTCAACAGGGTCACAAAAATGTGTTGAGAGAAAAAACACACATTAGCTGCAAAAGATTTGAAAAACGCAGGCATTAAGTGACCAGGAGCCCATTATCCTCCAGTGCTGCCATAATCCTGAACTGTAACCTCCCTGAAGGCCCAGAACTACAAGGTTGTCAGTGCTCAGAGACATGACCGAGGTAAGTTAGACTGAACCTGATCACCACTGAACAAGCCACAAAAGGTGAAACGTCAAGACTGGGCCATGAAATATCTTCAGACAGTTTTTAAACAGGTTTTATGGATTTATGAAATGAGCGCAACTCTTGACAGACCAGATGGATGGGCCGTAGCTGGATCAGTAATGAGCACCGACCTCCACCGCGACTCAGACATCAGCTGTCATGAGGGTGTCATGTCTCCCTGGAATACCTGGAGTTAGACAGTCACATCAGGTAATGAATCGCAGGTGTTCTTTAGAGATGGTGTGATTTGTGTCCCATATTAAATGTATTTAGCTTCATCAGGGTTTATCAGGTGCATAGGTCGGAGACTTGGGCCTCTCTACCTTCAAGAGTACCCACGTTTGGGGGATAGTTTGGTTCCCAGATCCAGGCACAGTTTGAGGCCCCCATTCCTTACCAAAGACTGTCACAGCGTGACAGTAGCAAGGTGCAGGTGGGGACTGCTATGGGCTGGTGTTAGTAAAGATGAGCTAGTTGGTCCTTTTCGGGTTGTAGACTGACTCCAAATCAACTCCCAAACCAACTTTCAGGTTTTAGAAGATAACTTCTTCAAGCAAAGGTCCATTAAAAAGTCTGCATTTTTCAAGAAAACCATGATTTTTATGCAGGACAATGCTAAATCACAGTATTAGTCTACACTGCTTGGCTGCCAGTAAAGGCCTTAAAGATGGAAGAATAATAACATGGCCCCGTCAGAATAATAACGTGGCCCCTTCCTCACCATACCTAAACTCTATTGAGAACTTGTGAATACTTCTTAAATAGGAAATATACGGTAAAGGAAAACAGTCACTTCTCTGATCAGTGTCTGGGGCTGTTGTTGGTGCTGCTGTAAGGAGGTGGCAGGTTCCCTCAGTTGCACCCTCTCCTCCTTCGTGTGACCCTCTGTGCCCTTCATATATACTGTATATGTTATGCACTTGAATGTACTATGTGTTTATATTATGTATTATGTGAATGTTCCCTTTAATGTGCTGTGTCTGCCATGTATGCAATACACCTATTAGAGGCAGGGACTGCAACAGTTAATATTGTGGACTGGGCCAGCAGCAGAGAGGGAGTAGGAAACTGCTGCTTCCTAGTCAGAACTGCCAGGGTACATTGGACAGAGCAGATGTGTTTCACAGACGGGAGAGGTCTGTTGCCCCAGACTTCAAGGACTCAAGAGACTCAGGAGGGGTCCTGAAGACTACAAGGCTAAAGACTGCAACACGGGCCCCAGGATTCTGAAAGGGCCCCCGCTTCTGAAGGGGGTTATCCCCGGTGTGTGGAATTCCCCTAGTCTTTGGCTGCTGCAACTGCTGTGGGTGCGGTTGGAAGGCGTGATAGCGAGAGAGTAGGAAAACCAGTGTTGTACTGGTGCCTTACTTCCTCATCACTGTTCAATAAAAAGCTATTTTCCCTGTTGGATAACGGCCGCCTTCTGGACTCTTATTCGTCTGGACCGCTGTGACCAGAGGAGAAGGTAATCTGTGGAGAAAGAACTGTGATGGTCCCATCTGTATATGTGCAAGGGACCGGTGGTGCTCACTGATAGGCAGAGTCCACTGAGCACACTATGTACTGTATCTTTAGCTTTATCTTTATCGTTAGCTGTTATGGCCACTATTTTGCTCACTGATTTTTTTTTTGTACATTTTGAGTTGTTTGGTTATTATACTCACTTTAACAGATGAAAATAAACAATTGAGATGGAAAGTTTACGTTTTTCATTTAGTTGCATAATAATACTGCACAGAGATATTCTCCTGAGGGCAGAGTCAGACAGCCGTATAACTCGTGCGAGAATCACATTGCACTGCATTGACTGGCCTACACCTCTATTGACCGGAGCATGACAGCGTGATGGATTACTATGCAGCTGTCAAGCTCAGGTCGGGAGAGCCAACAGCCAGTGCGAGTTTTACCATGCGATTCTCACATGAGAAATACGGTAGTCTGTCTTTGCCCTAAGGCCGGGTTCACATTAGCGTTTGAGACCGCAGTGTGGTGCTGCGGACTTCTTTCCTTAAGCTCTGCCTACTTCTGCATGCGTCCTGCATAGCTATCTTTAACATTGGGTATGCAGGGACATGCTTTGCATGCAGATGCATCCACTTGAGGCGTTTTGATGTGCCCTCCGAACGCATCATGTGGCATTTTCTTGCGTTCGTCAAAATTCGGGCACGTCAAAATGGCGCACACCGACGCATCCGCATACAACGCATGTCCCTGCGTACCCAATGTTAAAAATAGGTAGGCAGAGCAATAAGGAAGTAGGCGGAGCATTAAGGAAAAAAAGTCTGCAGTACCACGCTGCGGACTTAAACGCTAATGTGAACCTAGCCTAAGAAAGACAAAGCCTCACTTTTACTTTCTTAAATGCTCAGGTTTATTAACCTTTTTTTGGATTGACCAACAGCACTGTAGTTGTTCAATAATAAAATTTAATCAAAAATACAAATTGCACACAGTGTATTCATTTATAGGTATGCTAACTTTGTTAAAGTGTATGACTTGTCACTATGTAAGAGAGTGTGACAGAAAGGATGAGGATCCACAGCACAATGCGGCATTGGTGCAGGAATGTTGCCATCTACAGTTTGAGCGGGACCCTGTAGAACTGATTGGAAGAGGGAGAGTTTCAGGAGGGACAAGTGAGGATGGAGCACCAGGTCAGGTGACCCTGAAGACGCAATTCCAAAGTATAAAAAGCCAATGCGCCAAAACGGGTGAGGATTTGGAGCCAAGAGAAGGGATGGGCAGGACGTATGTAAAAGAAGACGCAGAGGACAGGGTGCCAAGCCGTGGTTGGAGGCATGAACCAGTATGTGGTGGCGTGACTGGAACCAGTACCCAGGTGGTGCTACAGGAGATCCGGAGTCAAGGCCCAAATACTAGCACCTAAGATCCGTGAGGATTCCCGATTGTGGGCACGTACCCTAATGAGACACTGATAGTAAAAACAAACACTTACCAAAAACTAATGAACATCTGATCCAAAAACACTAATGAAAATCGTAAAAAATTTTTGTATATGGAAAAAATCACTGACGTTTTAATGAGCCCTAACTTAAAGACTAATATTTATTATTAGATGTTACTATACAGGCGTGTTCACAAGTGCGTATTTTCAGTCAGTGCACGGCCCATAAAAAAACTAACTGGACCAATGTTATTCAGAGGGGAAGTGCAGATGAGCAACATTTTTTTTACAAACTGAATCTGAAAACCGCAGAGTGCTCTTCTATGTATCGCATGAGAATCGTCCATTCAAGTCTATGGGTGCGCAGAAAGATGGACCCCATACAGAACATCCCTATAACATCCAATTTTTTATGGATACATTGCAATTCTGTAACATAGGAAACTGTAAATGGTCATGCAAATTATAAATTGCTTATGCCGTTAAAAAAACAGATTGTATACAAATGACAAGTTAGAAAAAATATTGTCCTTGTTTTCTGGATGAAATTCTGATGATTTGTATGATGCTCACATGAACTGGGGGGGTTGAAATTTTGCAGAATTTAAATGATTTGATAATTGAGCCTAATGTATTAAAATAATTTGTGCACTTTTTATGTCCGGTGTGAACAGCTGTTTATTTGCACCTAAATTTGCCCTTTTTTCACTTTTGGTTTTTAAAATGTAAATGAAATTCAATTTTGGCAAGAGATGAAATGTGCTGAATTATGTCACATGTTAAATGCACCTTTAATAAAATTACTCAATTTGCCCTAAAAATTGATGTGAACATAGAATAAATAAATGCCCATTATTACTAATCTGCTTTGATTAGAATAGTGCAAGTTTTATCTCCTGCAGGATTGCACCCATTGGCAAGAGATGAAATTATGTCACATGTTTAGTGGATCTTAAAAAATTGTGTGGTTTACACCAAAACTGTAGTGAATTGAGTGTGCGCCGCCTACACGTTTGACATACATGTACACCAGTCTGTGCTCAAAAAACATGTTGCACCTATTATAATTTAGAACTCCTTGTGCTAGTCCCATGTTTCAAAAACGTTGAAGAAGGTCCAAATAAAACAAAAAATTGTTATGCCCCTTGCTACGTTTTTATAGCATTTTAAATATAAACCATTAACTAGTTTTTGGGGGGTTTTTTCTTTTTTTTAAGTGCCAACACGGAAAAGAATATAGCTTGAAATAGATTAGGTAATAACACTAAAGAGCAGAAGTCCACAGATGTGCCATCTTCTGCAACATGAACTTCTTTCCTCACTTTGGGAGCCTAAATGACTTCCTTTCAGCTCTGAAACTTATTGCCTAAATTTGTTCAAAAGGAGTAAGAGCTATATCAGCTTATCACAGCTTCTGTAACTATATCTAAGGCCGGGGTCACACTAACCGACGCAAAATACGGTCAGTATTTTACATGCGTCATACGGATGAATGTCCCCTAAACAGTGCTCCGTATGTCATCCATAATCAAGGTGTGGTCGCGTATTTTGCGCATGTAAGCATCCGTATGTAATCCGTATGGTGAGATTTTCTCGCAGGCTTGCAAAATGGACATATAATGGAGCCCTATGACAGGGTTTCTAACAGAAATGAAATAATAGATATAGACACATAGAATGCATATATATATGTATTCTATGTGTATATATCTATTCTTTCGTTTCTTTATTAAACCTGTCAGTGTGAGTTTACTGTATAGCGCACTGAATTGTCGGCTTTGCTAAAAGACACCTGGTGCGTATTTCTCGCAAGTCATATGTGTGGTCCGTGTGTAATCCGTATTTTTTGCGCACCCATAGACTTGCATTGGCGTATTACGGCCGTAGTACGTTCACAATCGCAGCATGCTGCGATTGGCACGGACCGTAGAATATGCCTGAGAAATATACGGCTGGTGCGAGGGACCCCATAGAGAATCATTTGTCCGTGTCTAATGCGTATTCCTCGCCAGTGTGACCCCGGCCTAATTCTCTTCTTCACTGTGGTTGGACTAATATTACCAATGACTTTATGGCTTATTATTATTGCCAAGTTTCTCAGAACATCCAGGGGCCTCCTGGAAGAAGAGTTGGATAATTCTGAAGTTTACTGAAATCTTCCATAGGGCACAGTTAGATGGCCGTACAACACGGACAACAATCGTATCGGCATGCTCGGACTGGCCGGCACCTCTCCTGACCCGAGCAGCACGGTGGCTCAGTGGTTAGCGCTGCAGCCTTGCAGTGCTGGGGTCCTGGGTTCGAATCCCACCAAGGACAACATCTGCAAGGAGTTTGTATGTTCTCCCCATGTTTGTGTGGGTTTCCTCTGGGCACTCCGGTTTCCTCCCACACTCCAAAGACACACTGATAGGGAATTTAGATTGTGAGCCGTATCAGGGACAGTGATGAAAATGTGTGCAAACTGTAAAGCGCTGCGGAATATGTTAGCACTATATAAAAAATAAAGATTATTACCTGAGTGTGACAGCATGCATTTCTATGCAGCTGTCAAGCTCAGGTCAGAAGAGCCAGCGGCCAGTCCGTGCACCGCAATTCATCCATGTTATATGGCCGTCTAACTGCGTCCTAAAACCAGCACTTTTAGGTTTCTTATGCATTAAATTGGGAAGCTCCACCATCATAAGCACATTCTGGGGCAAGACTTCTTAAAGACATAGGAAGTAGTTATACATAATAACGAATTGGTAGCCATCAATTACATAGCTTTGCCCAATATTGGAACACAAAGTACTTATACAATGGCTGCAGTGCCTGTTGGTAAGCGACAAACTAAACTTAATTATTGAGAATTTGGAAGGATTCTCTGGATTCAGAATATTGATTGCCTATCATTAGACCAGTCCATCAATAGCAGATCGGGTGGATGAGCGGGTTCAATTTTCAGTATCCTATAACCCGTTTGAAGCTTTTGTGCAAGTTCCCTCTCATGATTTGCTCTTACTAGTAAAAACAAATTAAAACAGATAAAAGATCATGTGCAAAACATTTATTTTCCATTTTAAAGAGTTTGTTTTTGTGGCTTCAAACTGAACATTTCCATTTGTTCTTTAAATCTATGGTGCTCAAGTTCCCCTTCACAGAGTCATGAATTTGGAAAATTTTATGATGTACCGGTATATAATAAATAGATTCACAGATGTATGATAAGTCAGCTGCAAGAAAGAGGAAGAGACCAGAGTCTAGACGCTTAAAATTTGTGTACCCGCAGGTCACAAATCAAGAAGTGGCAATATTTTTAGAAGAAAAAACCCACACTTTTCTATAATGATTGTGATTCGGGGTAGCACATCTGCTTTATATGGCAGTGTTATATAGCAGACTAGCATCCAAATGTCATGTAAATGAAAAAGGCCAAACCTACCAATACATGGCTCAATCCACTTGGTGAAGATATACCCATTCCACTCAACAGTCACATTTTCCTCCATTTATAACACTTTTCCCTTAAAAATGTCAACCTATAATGCATGGACTATTACTTATCACATTGAAATTAGGACAAGCCTTATCACCAAAAATGATGAAACAATGTCACTTAAGGTCTCATGAGCAAGTGGCCGAATATTCACAAACATTAAATGGGTTTTCCAAGTCTTAATGAGAGCCTGTCACCCAAAAATGACTTTTAGACTAACTAAACAGTGATATTAGAGACTTCACCCCTATGCAAATCGAATTAACACTGTACCTAGTACTAGTATAATGCTTTTGTAAATAACTTTTAATCCATATGCAAATGAGGGGACTTTGGTGCAACCATGGGATGGCCAAGGGCAAGGTACATCATTATACCATTTATATTTGTGACTCGCCCCAGAGGCCGTGGGATACTCAGTACCAGGCCGGTCGTCTTAAAGGGATATGTCAGAGTGGCAGTGACCCGGTCCGTGGCCCCAGGCGGTCATGTAAAATGAAAGTTGATTAGGGATAAAGTTTATGTACTGGTTCGTGACGCCAGTTGGAGTGTTCGACTGTAGGATAGCTGGCACTGCAGATGATCCCTGGGGGGTAGATGGTGATGGCAGTGCAGATGTTTAACCCCCTCCAACCAGGGCTGACCCCCAGAGATTGTGATGGAAGTAGAAGGCACGGAGTAATAAGGCAGGAGACAAGGAAAGTCACTTTATCATTTACTGTAGTTCAGGTGCAGTTCAGAGGAGATATTACAACTCCCACCAGGTGTACAGTCTGCTTTGCAAAATGGGAGTTATCCTTCTCTCTGCTGTGACTTGGTGTAAGCTTCATGCTATTCTGATCCCTTCAGGGACCAAGGCTTCCCGGAGTTTGGAACTTCCAGTATAGCCACTACTCACTGTGTTTTCCTCCTCTGGCAACTTGCAGCTTGGATCCTGTGTGAAGCTTAAGTTCCTTCTTGCACAATCCTTCACTGATCCTAGTTTGCTGCAGTCTTCCCGGGGAAAACACTCTGCTGTTGGTTGTATAAACCAGGGCTGTGGAGTCGTTAAGCAAAACCTGCGACTCCGACTCCTCAATTTCCCTTCCACCGACTCTGACTCCATGACTCCGACTCCAACATATATTGCTTATATTTAAGTGAAAAATTTATTGTAGTACAATGTGAACATCAGACATTTAATCATTTTTATGATACAATAATCAAGACATTTAGATAGAACATAATATATATTGATTGGAATACAACTTTAGAACACAAAAAACTGTAATAAATTGTAAATATGTAATACACTATGTAATATCGATTACATATATATATACAGTATATATATATATTACACTATGTAATAAACTATGTAAGTGGCAAAAAACAGTTTTCAACAAAAACATACTAAATAACATATGTGCAGTCTATGAATTTGTTCTAAGAAATAGAATTGCCTCCATCAGATCCTCCTTCATAGATGACCTCACATCTGACCTAATCATTTTAAGGCCAGAGAACAACCTCTCTACACTAACTTGGGTTGGAGGCAAAGCCGTAACCACATGGGAACATCTGTAACAATTTCCGGGTATAAAGGAATTGCCTCATGCACAGTCAGTTTTGATGAACGGTTGAATTTTTCTATTTCTTTGAGAGCAAGTGAAACATTTTGCTGAAATATGGTCAATCTGCTTGCTATAGGAGACAGAGTGAAATCTTTTTCCTTGCAGCAACGCTTTGCCTGCTCCATGTCATCCAAATACTTGTCAAAGTCAAACTCCTCATCTGATGAGGATGAAGATATGGCAGCAGTAGCACTATCAGGACCCAAGTCCTCTTGCGCCTGGTAGTCCTCCTGTAGGCCACTCATCCTAACTGCTGCCTCAGTCAGAGCTTCTTTTCCTTTAGTAAGCTGTTGATCATCAAGCAATATACGATGACTTAGGTCCACAGTCATAAAGAGCTGCCAGAAAAATTTTATTTTCCAATAGCTGTGTCTCTCTCCGTTTCAATGAAGCAGAAATGTCATCTGTGATTAAATCTCCTCTTTGGGACAGTCAAAATGGCAAGTTCTTCCACTCCCTTATGAAAATGCCAGGAGTTAAATCCTCAGCTTGTAATTTTTTAGTCACGGTAAATAGGTGATTAAGCAATTCCTTCAATTCAGCCACCTGTGTCCATTGACCTTCATTTAGGGTTACCTGAGGGTTCGCCATATCTATAAGAAACGGTTTTAGCCAGGATCAAAACTAAGGGGGGGCAGAACCTCATACTGTTCCGCAGAATCTCATACTGCACACCTCAGCTGCTGCAGAACCTTATACTGCACACCCCTACACATGAAAATAAAGCCTGCACCTTAAGATGTGGTGAATGCAGTCTATTTATTCCAAATATCAATTGATGTTGATGTGCTACAGAAGACGAGCAATGCCTGTCCTGGGCGTCCTTTTGGGCAGCTATGAGGTATACCTGACTGGTGCTAAAAAAAAGGAGTGTTAGTCTGTGTGCTACCCAGCTTTCATTCTTTTTGGTACAGATAAGATATGTATAGACAGATATGGATAAATGGATAGATAGAGCAGATTTCTAATCTGCTTTTGCTATTGAAAACATTATCTATGAGCTCAAAAACCTTTCAGGTGATGCGGTTTTTTAAAAACCTGATCTGCTTTTGCAGCTGAAAAACGTATCCTCAAAAAACGCAGCAAAAACGCTGTGTGTGAATGTAGCCTTAGATCAGGAATAGAACAGCCATTTATTGGACATTTCATAACTTTCCCAAATTCCTATGAAAAAATATTCAGCACATTCTGCATTGAACTACTGTACCCAATTTATTATATATTTTAGGAGTCGGAGTCGGACCATTTTATACCGACTCTGACTCCGACTCCACCAAAATGAGCTCTGACTCCGACTCCACGACTCCGATTCCAACTCCACAGCCCTGGTATAAACCCACACAGTCTTTCTGCTTACCACCCTGCTCTAAAAGCATGGATGACCTAGGGGCTGACTCCCTGATTCTTCTTAGCTTTACTCCTGGAGGGAGCATATGTTATGGCTTCCAGGAGCATTCTCCATCTTTCCTTCACATTCTCCTTCACAAAACAACAACTCGACTCCTCCCCCTCCCAGTTAGGGTATGTCTGCAAATATCTAAGCTTCAGACAAGTAAGGGAGTGAGGTAAAATTGTGTATGTGCAGTGGTCTCCAGCAGAGAAAGCATAACTCCCATTGCTTACAAAACACATACTAAACAGTACATATTTAACCCTTTTGTGGTGACAAAGACACATGGCGCCACATTTGCATCTTGTGGACTGCTCTAGCTTCTAATGGATAGCATTCAATCCCGAAGCGAACATCGCTCATTGTGTGCACATGCGCACTGTTACTGGCTGTGCCGACTACGTGCGCCCACTGTGGCTGGGCAAATCACTTATCCGGCTCTCTGTGGATGCCATTCGCTACATTCCCTGGTATATGAGCTGCATCAGCAGAGAGGAACCAGGAAAGAAAATGCCCCCAGCCAGATAAATGTTCATGCCCATTTTTCTGCCCCAATACGGTTGTGTTGGCCCGTTTTAATGCACCAGTAAACAAGTGCCAATTGACTTCTCTATAAAAGGTCAGCGCTCGCTAATAGGCCAAAAGCAACTAGAGTCAATGGGCTTTTAGATTGCCCACTCAGGTATCTGAGGCCTACTGCCAAGCTCCCACTAAACCTGAAATGTGGTGGATGATTGTGTTTTTCACACACTTATGTAACTATTTTATTCAGGGAACCTGTAGGAATAAAATAAATGTTTACCAAGATAAAATATCAAATCAATCTAAGCAGTATAATATTTTTGTATTATTTCCTTTATGTACCGTTCTGAACTTGGAAATTGATATTTGTCATGATGACTTGAACGGGTTAACTCAACTCCTTTTCTTGGGGTACAGTGCGCTGTTGAAGATTGATAGTTTGGACCAGCAGCATAATCATGCTGCTGGCCTAAACTGAGTGCTCCCCCAGTCTGCTAGCAGAGGTAACTTTACCTCTGTAACACGGGAGAAGCGCAGGGGTACTTATACTGGTCAGATCCAGCAAAATGGTCAGCTTGAGAGTGAAGTGAGCACACTGTAAAGCAACCTTACCTAGGTAATGAGCCAGTCTGACACCGTAGGGTGGCTGGTAACCTAGGTAACACACTGTACACTAAAAAATTTAGAATCTCACCATTGAGAACAGAGAGAATTTTAAATAAAAAATAAATTGCAAAGTTGCTAGTTTTTGTAAGCACTTTGAAATTTTAACCACATAAGAACTTCAGGCAGCCCCTTAAATTTTTATTTTTCATGTAAAAGGCTGTGTAAATGCTACCATGACTCAAAGGGAGGGATCACACATGCGAGAAACTCGGACGAGTCTCGCATGTTAATACCCGGCACTGCCGCCGGCACTCAGGAGCAGAGCGTGCGTCTGCATGTATTGCTATGCGGCCACACACTCCGATCTGAGTGCCAGCGGCAGTGCCGGGTATTAACATGCAAGACTCGTCCAAGTTTATCGCATGAGTGATCCCGGCCAAAGAGAAAGTCTGTAAATCTTGCTTCACTCACAAAGTTTCATTGAAAGCTCTTAATCTTGACAGTCCTGGAAAAAAAACTGTAAAACAATTTACTTTAAAATACTGGACATATTGCACTTCATGGTAGTGTTAAAATTTCTTTGATATGACTTGCGTTTATTTGTGAAAAAATTTTGCAGTTTTCCACCGTTTAATTCTCATGCCCTTAAATCACAGAGATATGTCACACAATACTTAATAAGTAACCTTTCTCACATGTCTACTTTACATCAGCACAATTTTGGAACCAAATTTTTTTTTTAGGAAGTTATAAGGGTTAAACTTTAAACAGCGATTTCTCATTTTTACAACACCATTTTTTTTTTAGGGACCACATCACATTTGAAGTCACTTTGAGGGGTCTATATGATATAAAATACCCAAAAGTGACACCATTCTAAAAAACTGCACCCCTCAAGATGCTCAAAACCACATTTAAGAAGTTTATTAACCCTTCAGGTGCTTCACAGGAATTTTTGTAATGTTTGAAAAAATGAACATTTTTTCTTATTTTACCAAGGGTAAATGGAGAAATTGGACCCCAAAAGTTGTTGTGCAATTTGTCCTGAGTATGCTGAAACCCCATATGTGGGGGTAAACCACTGTTTGGGCATATGGCAGAGCTCGGAAGGGAAGGAGCGCCATTTGACTTTTTCAATGCAAAATTGCCTGGAATTGAAACCGGAGGCCATGTCACATTTGGAGAGCCCCTGATGTGCCTAAACAGTGGAAACCCCCCACAAGTGACAACATTTTGGAAAACTAGACCCCCTCAAGCAACTTATCTAGATGTTTGGTGAGCACTTTGAACCCCCAAGTGCTTCACAGAAGTTTATAACCTAGAGCCGTAAAAATAAAAAAATCATTTTTTCCACAAAAATTATCTTTTTGCCCACAATTCTTTATTTTCCCAAAGGTAACAGGAGAAATTGTACCCCAAAAGTTATTGTGTAATTTGTTCTGAGTATGCTGATACCCTATACGTAGGGGAATACTACTTTTGTGGCACAGTGCAAAGCTCCGATGGGAAGTGGCATATTGGACATCAGATTTTGCAGGAATGGTTTGTGGGTGCCATGTCACATTGGCAGAGCCCCTGAGGTGCCAGAACAACAGAAACCCCCTATGTGTGAACTCATTTTACAAACTAGACTCCCCAATTAATTCATCTATGGGTGCAGTGATCATATTGACACCACATGTGCCTCACAGAATTTTATACCACTGAGCAGTGAAGACAGAATAAATTACATTTTTACCACTAAAATGTTGTTTTAGCCCCAAGTTTTAAATTTTTCTAAGGGCTAATAGGAAATTTTTTCGCAACAAACAGATCCATTTTTTCCTAAGTGCACCAATAACCTACATATAATATAGAGGTTACCTCCCATCACTGAGGCTACATTCCCATTCGGGCTGAGCTGCGGTGAGATCCATGCTAGCACTGTGAGCGCTCACGGTGCTAGTGGGGAGCTCACCAAAGTCACCGCAGTTCAGCCCGGCTGGGAACGGAGCCTCAATGACCAGCGGTAACCTCTATGACGTCACCCCCGGTCACTGATGCTGCATTCCCAGCAGCTCATTCACCTCTAGAGAGAGGTGGATGGGATGTTAACCCCTCTCCTGAAATGTGACTACTGCAGGCACTGGAGGCCGATATTTAAGGAAACCAGCTGTGCTCTATGAAAAAATAATGCTCTCATTGCAGATAGAACAAGCAAGTCAATTGCAAACTTACTTGTTTTCATGCTGTCTAACTAGTAAAAGAAATGTAATAACTTAGGAATACCCTTTTAACCTGGCCATACACATGAGATAGGTGTCAGCTAAAAATTCATTAAACAGATAGCTGTTTCTCCCAAATCCCCCATACATTTGACTACTTAGTTCTGTCAAGTGTTTGTGTATTTTCCACTGTAAGAACACATAAAAACAAAAGGCTCAACCTTTGAAATTTCAAGGCTCCTATCATTCTCTCCCCTAACATCATCTGTCTGTGTAGTGAAGGATGGAACCAAGACACGTCAGATGTGTAGCTGGTCCCAATGAAATAGGCGGATTTGAACAACTTTCAGCAGATGTGTATGGGGGCCTTTAATGGTCAGTTTATCAATGCATGTACCTATTTATTTTATGTATCCAGGTAATTTATAAGTTTGATAATTATTTGCTGTAGATTCACTCACCTCATTACCAGTCAGATAATACATGCGTGCTTCTTGCATTAAATGGAATACATCAGGGCATTCTCTGATCAGTTCATTGGCTTCTACAGTACCAACAAGATACCAGGGATCCAATAAAGGTAGTCGGACACATTCTAGCATTTTTGGTAGAAGAGAAATTCTCTCAGGTTGTTTATATTGGACCCATTTTATTACAGTCTCAAACACTTGCGCTTCCTCTGTGACATACAGCTCATCGCTCTTTAGAATATGATATAAAATGTTGGATGTCAACTCGAGGAACTCTTCGTGATTTAAGACCTGCAAAAAGTTTTGGATGATATAGTTCTGGACCTGCAACTTCAGCAAGTTCAAACAATGTGTATCTGCAAGTCGTAAAATTCCAACACAGTTTTCAGGGTGAAGAGCTTCTATAAGGAAACTGGAACATGCGTCCACCATACGGAGGAACTGAAAAGAAAAACAGGAAGTTGTGAAACCTTAGCAGCTTGTATATCTGTGCATGTGGTGAGATATTATCGCAGAATTTGGTGGATTTCTACTTTACGTGTACAGAGATGCATACTGAGATAAGACACTATGGTGAGCACATGTTGCCATATTTTAGGCCATAAATGTCTGATATAAGTCGATCCTGCCTCTGGAACCTTATGTCATTTTCTCATAAATAGTCCTCTCATGGCGTTCTGCTCCTGCCCCATCTATAACCTGTGCTGCAGGAAGTCTGCTGTAGATAACTGCAGGACATTCATAGAGGTATGGAGTGAATTGCTGCAACCGTAGTGTCCCTTGTTTGACTAAGCATTGTGCATGAGAGAGGATTTGACTAGTTGTAGAGCAGCGCTTACAAGCTCTACCGTACCATAAAGGGCTTGTAAGCACCATGTTCCTTGTTTAGGAGACCAGACACCACTTACAGACTGCAGCGGTGACAAATGACCTAGGAGAAGAGCCATAAATTCTATAGTTAAAAATCCCTCCGTTTTTGAGAATAGTAAAGTAAAGTTAGTTGCTTTTATAAGATCTTTGCAATTTATCCCCATTTATGAAGATGAGACAAACCCTTTAAAGCAGGGGTTCCCATTCCCAACCTATGGCTCAGGAGCCATATGTGGCTCTAAGGCTGAGGTGGACATGTTATTGGTGCAACCTGTTCAGTCTCACAGGGGCTCACATCCACCTCTAAAGCAGGTGTGCATTATGAAGAGCTATTGGACTGTAAGAGACCTATTTATTGTTCTTCCACAGAGGTCCTCTTCTGTCCTTGTCCAATCCTGCTCTCAGGTCCAGGATGTGTGGTTGGCGGCTGTGTGCCAGCTTGGTACATTGGCACTAGGTCTACCCAGCAGATCAAGAGCAGGTCTCCTAATGGTGACCTTTGTAAGTAACCCCGCACAGAAGAGCTGATCTGCATGTGTATATACTGACATAGGGCAAGGAGAAGTATGTGGTAAGCTGGAGACAGGATGATACTGGCAGTTAGATGAGTGCTTGAACCTGGATGTGATAGTGTGGTGAGTGCTCTAGATGTGAGAATACAGAATGGGGTAAATTGGGAAATCCTGGATGTAAGTTGACTGCCTATAAGGGAAGGAGGCACAAGCTCTTGGGGTTCCTATGGCTGTTGTAATGCTAATGGAGGAATCAAAGTGTCACTACCAGGGAAGGAGGTGCAGGATGTGGCTATCTCTCAAAACTTAGTGTGGCTCTCAAGGTAAGAGAGGTTGTGCTTTAAAGGGTATTGGGTACAGTATGTGCACACAGAGCGAATATGCAGCAAATATTTTTTCTGGAGGGGAAAACCCACTTTATATCTTAGTAGCAGAATTGTGGATTGTATTTCTTGAAATCCCACACTACATCTCATTTGCCCTGAGGATCTGCAATCCACAGCACGTCAATATACGTTGTGGATTTTCACAACAAATGTCACTATTTGTAAAGCAAAGGGCGAAAACCGCGGCATTTTGAGAACAATGGTGCGGATTTTGCAGTTGCAGATTTTACTGCTGAATTTCCACTGTGGAAAGTCCGTAGCAGATTGGTCCTATGCGGACTGTGCAGATTTGTGACAGCTTGTACAGCCCTGTAAGTAGATTGATCCATGCTAGCTGTTTTTTAAGCTTATCCCACCCTGCCATAATGACACAACAAGTGAAGATAAGAAAGTGGTGCAGGGGTCCTGCACCAAACACTGGCTGAACACACACAGATAGCAGGAGTGGACCGCTACAGGAAGAGATGCAGGAAAAAGTCAAATATCAAAGGCAATTAATGGGAGTTTTAATTAGTAGAATTCATACAAGTGTTCAAAATGTAGCAGAATGTTAAATATTTGGCAATAATCAAAGAAAAAGAAAAATATATAAAATTAGAGTCCAATGGGATATTAGGCAATTAAGGAACATGTCTACTGGGCTTTTACTCATTATTTAAATACCTGCAATATGTTGTAATTCTGCTTTTAAAGGCATGGTAAAAGCCCGTAAAACTTACAATAAGGGCGCATACTCACGTGCGAGAAACTCGGACGAGTCTCGCATGTTAACATCCAGCACTGCCTCCGGCACTCGGATCGGAGAGCTCAGCAGCATAGAAATACATGCAGTCGCACGCTCCGCTCCCAAGTGCCGGCGGCAGTGCCGGGTATTGATGTGCGAGACTCGTCCGAGTTTCTCGCATGTGAGTATGCGCCCTAATGGTTTTTCTGTATAAAGTTATGCTGCATATACTTGGAAAGAGAGTGCAGTGTAAACAGCCTGCCGATAATTCAATGAATGAGCAAAACACTCATTTATAGAGTGAAATGATCTTTTTGCGCTGCGCGTTATCGGCATCTTCCTGTGTGAACAGAATACGCACAACCAAGAACTATGGCAGCCTAGGCGTCTTATTACAGATCTAGTACAGGTCTTCCAGGGCACATCATTTACATGGTCGGTCCGTGGAATTGGACTATAAGTCAAAAGTTGTAAAACTAGAGCACCAAACACACAGAGACAATCTATACAGTGGGGAAAAAAAGTATTTAGTCAGTCAGCAATAGTGCAAGTTCCACCACTTAAAAAGATGAGAGGCGTCTGTAATTTACATCATAGGTAGACCTCAACTATGGGAGACAAACTGAGAAAAAAAAATCCAGAAAATCACATTGTCTGTTTTTTTTTCATTTTATTTGCATATTATGGTGGAAAATAAGTATTTGGTCAGAAACAAAATTTCATCTCAATACTTTGTGATATATCCTTTGTTGGCAATGACAGAGGTCAAACGTTTTCTGTAAGTCTTCACAAGGTTGCCACACACTCTTGTTGGTATGTTGGCCCATTCCTCCATGCAGATCTCCTCTAGAGCAGTGATGTTTTTGGCTTTTCGCTTGGCAACACGGACTTTCAACTCCCTCCAAAGGTTTTCTATAGGGTTGAGATCTGGAGACTGGCTAGGCCACTCCAGGACCTTGAAATGCTTCTTACGAAGACACTCCTTCGTTGCCCTGGTGGTGTGCTTTGGATCATTGTCATGTTGAAAGACCCAGCCACGTTTCATCTTCAATGCCCTTGCTGATGGAAGGAGGTTTGCACTCAAAATCTCACGATACATGGCCCCATTCATTCTTTCATGTACCCGGATCAGTCGTCCTGGCCCCTTTGCAGAGAAACAGCCCCAAAGCATGATGTTTCCACCACCATGCTTTACAGTAGGTATGGTGTTTGATGGATGCAACTCAGTATTCTTTTTCCTCCAAACACGACAAGTTGTGTTTCTACCAAACAGTTCCAGTTTGGTTTCATCAGACCATAGGACATTCTCCCAAAACTCCTCTGGATCATCCAAATGCTCTCTAGCAAACTTCAGACGGGCCCGGACATGTACAGGCTTAAGCAGTGGGACACATCTGGCACTGCAGGATCTGAGTCCATGGTGGCGTAGTGTGTTACTTATGGTAGGCCTTGTTACATTGGTCCCAGCTCTCTGCAGTTCATTCACTAGGTCCCCCCGCGTGGTTCTGGGATTTTTGCTCACCGTTCTTGTGATCATTCTGACCCCACGGGGTGGGATTTTGCGTGGAGCACCAGATCGAGGGAGATTATCAGTGGTCTTGTATGTCTTCCATTTTCTAATTATTGCTCCCACAGTTGATTTCTTCACTCCAAGCTGGTTGGCTATTGCAGATTCATTCTTCCCAGCCTGGTGCAGGGCTACAATTTTGTTTCTGGTGTCCTTTGACAGCTCTTTGGTCTTCACCATAGTGGAGTTTGGAGTTAGACTGTTTGAGGGTGTGCACAGGTGTCTTTTTATACTGATAACAAGTTTAAACAGGTGCCATTACTACAGGTAATGAGTGGAGGAAAGAGGAGACTCTTAAAGAAGAAGTTACAGGTCTGTGAGAGCCAGAAATCTTGATTGCTTGTTTCTGACCAAATACTTATTTTCCACCATAATATGCAAATAAAATGAAAAAAAAACAGACAATGTGATTTTCTGGATTTTTTTTTCTCAGTTTGTCTCCCATAGTTGAGGTCTACCTATGATGTAAATTACAGACGCCTCTCATCTTTTTAAGTGGTGGAACTTGCACTATTGCTGACTGACTAAATACTTTTTTTCCCCACTGTATATTAATCATGGAATGATTTAAATAAATGCTTTTTCACAGTAAATGTAGCTTTAGTGTCTTTTTTATTTCTTTTTATCGTTTTGCTGTTTTGTCTTAATAACAGGTTTTTCCCACCAAAACTACAGAAGGTAAAGAATTTAGCTTGTATTTATCTTTACTATTATTAATAATAATAATAATAATTTCTTTTTATATATCGCTAACATATTCCGCAGCGCTTTACAGTTTGCACACATTATCATCACTGTCCCTGATGGGGCTCACAATCTAAATTCCCTGTCAGTATGTCTTTATTATTGATCAGATGAGGAAGACAGCTTCTGTCTGTCGAAACGCGTTGTGGATATTTAATAAAGGACTGTAATTTTTTACTTCTAACACCCTTCTAGTGTGTGCGCTCCTTTACACCGGGTTCATTTCTAGCTCTGCATTTTTTTTTTTGTGTATAAATATGTGATTCTTCAGATGTTGTATTAGTCTAGCCTGATGAAGAGATCTGAGTAGTCTCGAAAGCTTGCAATGTGTTACCATCTTTGCAGTTAGCCATTAAAAGGTATCAACCACGGAGGACTCTCAATTCTAAAAATTCTTCTATCTACCGGCTAACACGGTACAAAGATATACATCTTTCCTGTATCATTATTCTATATATGCATTCTATATATAGGTGATAAATTAATTTCTTTGTACAAATTTTTTAAGAAGATATTACTTAGCAATGCATTGACGTTTCTTTGACACCAGAGAGCAGACTGCGGTTCTGTTGTGCAATACAGAAACCAGAAACTCTGCAACATTTGTGATTTTCCCACAAGAGAAATGTTTGCTCACAGTACATGCCTCATGTTTCATAAGGTCTGTGCATAAACCCATCTATTCCAGTGTATACACACAGTTTCTGCAGCTGCAGGTATAAAAGCCTGTCTGGTACAGAAAAAAGACAAAAAATGGAGATAGTATTGGCAGCACTAAATCCAATGCCCAATAGTCAAGGTTCACTTAGGTTACTTTCAATCCTTTTATTAAAAAATATCTACACGTTTCAGGATCGAACCCCACCCTTCGTCATGGCAATTCCCATTGCTGTATTCCATTCACATTTTTAAATGATTAAAATAGCGTTAAATAACTGGCAGGTCAGGACTGTGACATCTGGTACAGAAGTCTCTATATATTGTATGACCCTGACTAAAAGTAATGCTAATTTATCTGCATGGACTGGAGATTTAAGGACACCGTACACCTTAAGGGCCTGTCACACTAAGCGATATCGCTAGCAATATCGCTATAACGTCACTGGATTTTGTGACGTAGCAGCGATATTGCTAGCGATATCGCTATGTCTGATACTTACCAACGACCGGCTCCACCGCTGGTTATCGCTGATCGCACGAGAACGTCCAGGACCGTTTCTCGTCGTCAGCTTCCTGTGGCGCCGACGAGCGACGCGTGGACGCGGGCGGGAGAACGTCAGGATCGCCTCATCTGACAGGTAAGTAGCGACCCCCGATGTCGCTGGTGAGATCTGCCTGTGTGGCAGCTCACTAGCGACCACTTAGCGATGCACCAGCGATCCTGACCGCGTCATATCGCTGGTCGGGATCGCTGGTGCATCGCTAAGTGTGACAGTACCTTTAGACTAAACTCAGACAAACTTACTGATATTGGAGCTTTTGACTGAAAGTCTAATATGTATGGGGACTTCTAATCTCTCCCCCAAGAGATTATGTCAGGGGTTGAAGGATTGGAAAGTTGGAATTCCTACTGCCAGTCCTTTTGTTTGGCACTGAGATAATCCACCACTAGAGGATGCAGGTAGAGTACAAAGGCGCGCCTGGCTAAGCCGTGCATCCCTATGTATTGAGGGAGTTTGGGAGAGATAGCAATTGGCTGAAACATCACTATTAACCTTTCAATGACTAGGCCTAAAAGAGCTTTAATGGCAAGCCATTTTTTCTATTTTTTGCCACTTCTCATTTCAGCAGCCATAGCTTTTAATTTTTTTGAATAAAGCATTGTTGTATTTGTGGGAAATTTTTCTTGGTACTGTTTTTCAGATACCCAATTTTATAGGTGTTTTGTTATTGTTCTATATATTTTATGTATATGTAAGGAGGTGGCGGGCACCCTCACATTCCTTCTCTCTCCTGAACACTGAGCACATGTGTCACGTGCGGCACCCTGACGGTTTTATTAATGCTAATGTAATATGCGGTTCGCTAATGTTCATTAATGTGTATCATGTATTGTAATGTGGTGCACTCGATATGTTTAGGATTAGGGATAGAAGTTAGCATAGAGTAACAGCAGGGTTAGAGTAGAGGGGAGCACATTTTAGAATAGATAGGAGTGTTAGTTAGATACAGGCAGCATAGGGGGTAAGCAATTGCAAGGGGCAACAGAGCAGAGTAGCACAGAGCAGGGACGTATAGGATAGGCACTTCCTGATTATAGGTAGAAGCCTGGGCAGCCTTGGCTCATCTGCAAGTTTTTCTTCAGCTGGAATCGGGTTAAGGAAAAATTGCAGCCTGCTGTATATGGCCACGTATGCCAGCTGAGACTTGCAAATGCAAGTCGATGAGTGAGAGAAAAAAAACAGACGACACACACGGGCTATGAGTGTGCCTTTGGATTTTTTTTTTCACACACATCTCAAAGGAACCACAAAATGTCATCAGCCAAGTGCATTAAATTCACAGCCATAACCCTTAGGCTAGCTACAGTAGATAGATAGATAGAATAGCTAGATAGCCTGTAGATATATAAATTCACAAGCCCACTACATATAATAAACCTGCACACTTTAATGCCTAAAGGGCGTGTAGCCTGTTTTTACCTTTTAAAAGAATAATAATAATAAAAAGGATGTGCGTTATTTTTGATAGCCAGCAAAGGCAAAGCAGACAGCTGCAGGTTTATATTATCAGTCTGAAAATGTCCCTGGTTAGGCCCTTCCCAGAGCACCCCCATAAGTGGCACTATTCATTATTCAGCGGCACCACTTGTTCCTGCACAAGCTTTTACACAAAGCCCAGTGTGTGGACCATACGACTAGAGTGGACTTACCTGAAAAAGACTGGCCGCCTCTAATATTTTCTGCACGTTCTGTTTAGTGATCACGACTTTACTAGTGTAAGTATAATCCAAGATAGCCTGCATGGTTTCAGCTTCCACTCCCTGGATTATAATCTTCTCTTCATACTTTTCTTTGAGATCGTTACAGAACATGGCTCTAAGGAAGAAATACACATTTGTGTCAGATAAAGCAGCATCGAAGCATATCAGAGAACAACATAAAAATCTCAAAATGACACAAAAAATATTTTTTAAAAGGAATCTGGCCTGGTGATTGGAAAATATATAGTTGTAAATCCAACTTTTTAAAAGTATTCACCTGGTGTTCGGCACACATTTTTGTGCAGAAGCCGATACTTGGAAAATGCGGTATTATATGGCATTCACATACATATTCCATGGTCATACAGTAGGGGACATTCTTGCATAGCACTGCATCTACAGTATCTCCATGGTGTACATATGACCTATTTATGAGCTTAGCCAACTACGTAGCAATTCAACCAACAGATGTGGCCACACTGGATCTCTCTGCTTTAGGCGATGGCAGGGGCAGATATAACCATTGGTGCAACCTGGGCCCAATACGTGAGGGGGCCCACTACTACCTCCAAAGCAGGTGCAGTTGTGCATTATGATAAGGTATTGGACTGAAAAGGGCATAAATGTTGTTTTTTGTACAAGGGTTCAAATCTGTCTGCATAAGGGTGGTTTCACATTAGCGTTTCAGGGCACAGCAACGACCTGCGCACGGCCGCCGCTAAGCCCCGCCCCTGCCGTGCCTCCTCCGGTAGCTCCGCCTACGGGCGCATGACACTGCATGTGTCCTGCGTCCCCTATCTTTATCACTGGGGACACAGGCCGTGCGCAGTATGCGTTTGGCGGCGCATGCGTCCTTTTGACGGTGCGCCAACCAGCGCCAAACGCAACCTGTTGCAATTTGGTTGCGCTTGGTGCACCATCAAAAGGACGCATGCGCCGCCAAGCGCATACTGTGCACGGCCTGCGTCCCCAAGTGATAAAGATAGGGGACGCAGGACGCATGCAGCGTCATGCGCCTGTAGGCGGAGCTACCGGAGGAGGAGCGGCAGGGGGTGAGGCTTAGCGGCGGCCGTGCGCAGGCCGTAGCTGCGCCCTGAAACGCTAATGTGAAACCACCCTAAGAGAAGTTGTCTTCATGAGTTCAACATGTCAACAGAAACAATGGTTGGGCTCTGTGGGCTGTGGATAAATGGAGTAAATGCACAAAAATAAATGTCATCATCAATCTGATTATACAGATCAAATTTGTACAGGTTATTAAACTTATGGGGAAATCAAATCTATCTATATAATTGGCTTTATAAATAATAATTTATGTATTTTAAGAAAAAAAGTGTTTATAATTTTTTTAACATTGTTTTTATTATTGTTAATGTGTTTTGCTATCATATTCAAAGATTGTAATTACTTTCATTTTTGCAGGGGTTATGTGAGATTAGTTTCTTTTTGTTTTGCAATAACCTTAAAAACTAACAGGCAGATGGTTGCTAAGAACTTGCCTGTTCTACCCGGCGCCTTCTCAGAGTGATCACGGACCACTCCTGCTAGTGTTTCTGCTGCTTCACGTCGACAGAGCAGCTCTTCCTCTTCTGGGCTGCTTGGTCAACAGGGAGTGACTGCAAACACCATGCTAATTGACTATTGGCTTCCCGCATTTAGACAGTGGGGAGCCGGCTGTCAATCAGCATAACACTGGCTGTCATGCCCCATCAACAGAGCAGAGGAAGAGTAGCAGCTGGTCTGTCAACCTGATGTCAGCAGAAGCTGAAAAATCTCCAGCAAGAGCGGCCTGTGAATGCTCCGACCTGGCAGAGAAGTGCGGCAGCAGGAAGAACAGGCAGTTAGTTATCAACTCCTATAAGTTATGACATATTGGCATGTATTTATGCATGAACCAAGGACCGTTATGTGCAGATTTCTTATGGGCTTGCATTATGGACCTTCAGGCTCTCAGTGTATATAGTACCTCCATGAAGCACTGCATCCTCGCCTAGCAGTAATGCTTTTATTGAGAATCAGAGCTTTTTTTCTAGCAGATACAATATGAAACTAAGAAAAAAAGTGACCAATCCCTTGTCACATGCCCCACAGATGGGGTATAGACATGATATTAGATAACCAGCTTCTATGGCTCAGCGGTTCAGTTTTGTCTGTGATCATCAATACATTATCTCAGTAGTACAAGGCAGGCGGATCAGACTTGCTGACCTCTCGGCTCTTGAATATCCAGATCATTTAGCGTGTTTGTATCATACATTGCTGCGTATCTGCCAAGGATTCCAGTCCGTTCTCTTTCCATATAAAACTATTGGCAGCAACAAATGGGAAAAAATGTGGGATCTAACTAAACAATGTACATTTATGCCTGGATTTCTTACTTAGATTTAGCCTCTGCTGTTTAATTCTTGTTACTATGGAGCAGAAAATAGAGAAAAAAGGGATTAGGATTAAGCAGAGATAAGAATATTAGTAGGTGAATGAAATGTCTCACATGTTTAAAGGGCCTGTCACACTAAGCGATATCGCTAGCAATATCACTATAACGTCACTGGTTTTTGTGACGTTATAGCGATATCGCTTTGTCTGATACTTACCTCCGACCGGCTCCCCTGCTGGTTGTCGCTGATCGCGCGAGAATGTCCTGGACTGTTTCTCGTCATCAGCTTCCTGCTGGGCTACCTGTGGCGCCGAGCGACGCGTGGACGCGGGCGGGAGGACGTCAGGATCGCCTGGTGTGACAGGTAAGTAGCGACCCCCGACCCCTGCGATGTCGCTGGTGAGATCTGCCTGTGTGGCAGCTCACTAGTGACCACTTAGCGATGCACCAGCGATCCTGACCGCGTCATATCGCTGGTACATCGCTAAGTGTGACAGTACCTTAAGATTGTGTGGATAACAGCACATTGCTGAGCGACTGCGCCTTCTGAATTTAGAGCAAGACTACATAAAAGATGCTCATGATGATCACATATACTATAGGGAGTAACGGGACATCTACCTACACATCCACTACAGGAGCTTTTATGACCTCCTATTCTAAATCCATAGACAATGTGGCGTATTAAAATTTCCCTTCGCTTGAAATAATGGGCCTAGGCCAACCATTGAAAAACAGCCGCCTTGCATCATCCCTCCTCCACCAAACTATAGAGTTGGCACAATGCAGTAAGTAAGTAACATTCTCCTAACATGACGAGATAAGTGTAATTCATCGCTCCACGGGACACATTTCCACTGCTATAGTGACAGTGATTTCTACCACTCCATTGTGTCACAAAGCTACTAGAGAACAGTTTTTGTGCTAATATGTTGGAGGCGATTTGTGAAAGGCAGAATGCTTGGCTAGGTGGATGATTGTATACATGTGACAAAAGGGCTGAAAGAAAAACCTGAATTTAATGATTAAGAGGTGTGGGCCAATACTTTTCTCCACATAGTGTGTATCAATATTCTCTACTAAAGGTGGCGATCTCCCAACTGGTAAACCCCTCTACATATGTTCTCAAGAAGCCCTATCCACAATTGGGGATCTCCTGTAAAGGGCAGACCCCCCTCTCTGACTGACTCTATATCAGGGGCAGTCATATCATGGCTGTAACCCTTTCAGCCGCACAGGGGCCCAAGAGGTAAGGGCCCATTTATACCTCCAAAGCAGGTGCAATTTTTTTCATTTTTAGGAGCCCTTGGGCAAAGAGCCCATATATTGTTCTTGCACAGGAGCCCTTTTCTGTTTGTGTCAGCGAGTGCTCTATAGACACACACGCCGTTCCTGCACAATAACCTCTGTATAGGTCAGAAAAGCATACCCGTCACAGTCTCTCATAGAAGCCAATCTGTCCTGTGACCTATGTGGCTACTGTAAAGCATGTTTTTGAATGCTGTAAAAGCAGCTCAAGCAAGATGGTCTCCTCAATGATGTACAGGAAATAGAATAAATAAAATCTACAATTAATATATATATATTAGTGATGAGCGAGTATACTCGTTGCTTGGGTTTTTCCGAGCATGCTCTGTGTCCTCTGAGTATTTTGGCATGCTCGCAGATTTAGTTTCTGTCGCCGCAGCTGCAGGGTTTGCGGCTGCTAGACAGCCTGAATACATGTGTGGAATGCCTGATTGTTAGGGAATTCCCACATGTATTCAGCCTGTCTACAAGTCGCAAATCATGCAGCTGAGACGACGAAAACTACATCTCCGAGCACGCCAAAATACTCGGAGATCACCCGAGCATGCTTGGGAAAACATGAGCAACGAGTATACTCGCTCATCACTAATATGTATCAATATCTGGTTTTAATTAGCTAAACAAAAATTGGTGACTCATTTCCATTAATATGGATGCAGTGAAGGAGAGGCTGCCATATACGTTTCATTTTTTGCTAAATTAAAGGGAAATTAAACTAATCAGACAACCTATTTTCCCATGCCATCGACGGGTCCAGCCGCTCTAAAAACTTGGTTGTTGCCAGGTCCATATTGTCTCGTCTGGTGTCTATGGCTAGTAATTCTACATCCCAGGTTGTCATGCTGCCTACCATTGTTATCCTGCTTCCAGAGATATTCTAGGGTAACAAAATACCAAAACCACAATATAGGTTTGACAGTTGATGGCATGCTTTGGGATTTATTGGAATCTATTCAAAAATGGCAGATGTCATGGTGAAGTTATAAACAGAAGCCATAATGATAATGTGAATAGAGTCTATGGGTTTTATTCCCACATTTTTAGTCTTTTACTTTTCAACTTTTTCTGTTAATGTTTTTGCTGATTTTGAAATGAAACCATATGAATCAGTGTGAAGATAAATTATTTCAGGTCATTAATTTTACCCAAAGAATAACATTCTCACAAACCAGGCCCTTGACTACATGAAAAATGGCACCAGAATTTTAGTGAATGATGTCTCTTACCTAAAGTAATTGCTGGCAGCAGCCAGTACGACACGGTGACATGAGAATATGCTGTTGCCAACACACAACACTACATCCGTCAGTGAGTTCTCCAGCCGCAGGTTTTCTAGCCCATTCTGAAGTGACAATGTAAAGCCGGTATCATCAAATCGTCGGACATCTCCACTGGATTTTTCAATCAGTTCCCCCAATTCTTTGGGACATTCTCTGTTGAGCGAAATGATGAAGTCAGCAGTGCTGTTTTCCAAGGATTCTCCCATTATTGTGACTATAGGTAACTCAAAGTGTCTTCGTCTGTGCTGCTATGCAGTTAGGTCACACTTCACAAGTGAAGCGGATTTCCTGCCAATGCCTCCAAACTTATCTAAAACTGTCACACACAAAACAGGAAATCTTAAACGTTCTCACTTGACAGTAAAAATACATTCATCTTATTGGTTAATGCAGCTTGAGAAAGTGCAAAGCACAGCATTGCCAAATAATGTGTGTCCGAAATAATCTAGCCAGTCGTTGTAAAGACTGATACACTATAGATTTACTCTAAACATAGTGACAAAATGGAAAAGGCTATGAATGTATCAATTCCTATGTTATCTCCATACCATGCGGTCATAGAGTAGGGATAACAAGTATAGTGATGTCACAACTAACGGTTTAGGATCACAAAGATGTCACCGTAACATACTTACATACTGACATACTGAAGTTAGCAAGGTCGAAAAAAGACATTTGTCCATCCAGTTGAACCTATATTCCCTCAGAATTAATCCCCAGGTCTACGTCCTTCTAAAGAACCTAATAACTGTAAGATACAATATTGTTACGCTCCAGGAAGACATCCAGGCCTCTCTTGAACCAAATCCACAGTGGTCAACATCTGGGCACATTGCATTTGAGCAAGCTATGTAGATTGGAATCTTTACCCATTACCACTGGATCTGTAATACTATGAGTTTAATACTATGAGTGGATATATAAAGGTATACATAGACTACATACAAATAATACCCAGCTTGGGACTTTTTTTTACTTATCTTAACCTAACTTATATCCCTATATGTATATGCTCCCCTCTTTAGACTCCTATTTGACACTCAGCACTTTAAAGATAGAAATATGATCTACATTTCTCCATGGTTATTCATAGCACGGTTGCACCTTTTCTAACTTGAAACTCTATGCTCTGGATATGATTGTTACCACCTTTTTTATAGATATCTTATGATATTTGTTAAACTATTTTATTTAATGTGTGCACCTCTGTGCCGCCACTTGCCATTATACTTTGTTCAATAAAGGCTATTCTTTTATACCTATTATCCTTTGTCCTTTTACGTCAATTTACATCTCAAACCGCTTATCGTCTTTCCTCTGCTTGGTTTCTTTATTCTATCTGATTGTTTTACACTCATGTCCACACTGATACAGCTGACAAACTTCTAATGGTTATGGATCTCTAGATGTCAACTTTTGGTCCTTGTACATTTATGTTCCTCTTCTGTAACATACTGATGTCATTGCACAGATGCCGGCATGTACACAAGGCAGTGTTTACCGGAAGATGGTGTAGTGCAGCGGGGTTGATACAGTGCGACAGGAAGGCAGGGACCACAGAAAGTTCAACATAAAAGTTTACCGTATTTTCAGACTCACATAAACAGAAGTGATATCCTCCGGTTCGCAGCCGGGTTTCCACAAATAGTCCTTGTTCCAACCAGTTGCAGTGGGCAATGGCACCGCTGTGTCTCCTTTGAGCATCAGCTGCTGGGAAATCCCTGGCTCTCTGTTGGCTTCACACAGTCCTGGGTTGCACAGAGCCTCCTGCTCTGCATCTTGCAAACTTGCAAACTCCAAACTGACGCACCCAAGGCCAAACTGAGATATTAAACGGAATCATGGCCATAGAGCCACTTCCAAAACCTGGAGTGGAGAGAGGGATTGGACCCCATACTAAACCTGCAAATCCCTCTAAAAATGAAAACCTTTGTTGGGTGTTCCTAAAAATCTGACTGGGTCAACTACTTAGACCCATTCCACACTTCCCTATATTTTATTCACAGGCGTTCTGCTGTAAACACAAGGCACTCCAGTGGGTTTAATATGACTCCATCCACATCCTAGGGGACACAAATCGACCCTCGTATATAATCCCCCTTACTGCCTCACAATGGATAAGAATGCACGTCACTCCGTGTAATTAAGGTGCTCACATAGGATACCACTCCTAAGCATGTAGAAAGCAAAACCTGGCAATCTTTCAGGAATGAAGAATATATTTATTTAGTGAAGTAAATAAATATATGGACCTAACTGTACCTACACCCAGCTCTACACCACTGTCTTTTCCTGATACATATTTTCTGCAGCAATTCTCTCCATTGCTGGGAACCTATCTAGTGTGAACACCTCTCTAAAGCTAAAGCCTAGGGTAGGTAGGATCCTGTTGTAATTAAAACCGTTGAAGGCTGGAGGGCGGAGTGCTTGGTGAGAGAGCTAATATACAAATAAAAAAAGATTGACTGGCCCTTCCAAATCAGGAAATTGGTGTGAACAGGTGCGAACTAAGAGTAGCCATCTCATGCATACATAACAAACAAAGTTGCACTCTGTGGGAGGATTTCCATAATCTAGTCTGGATGTGAACTCTGTGTAGCAAGGGTGCTGTATTTACTAACCTCCTTTTCTATAGACTGGTTTCTCCGCTCTCTCTGAGACTGTAGATACTGTCCTCTTACTCTACATGTTGGAGATCTATGTACAAACACCTTCCCCTACCTGCTGCTATCTCCAACACTGAGAGAAGTGTGAGACAATGCACAGAGAGCAGTTAGAACCAAGAGCAGGAGCTGGGATGGACATGTAACATATTTGAAAAAGCACTCAGCTAGAAAAAGGACTTGCTCTGCAGCTGCAAATTGGTAGAAATAATTGTATTGGAGACTATTTAGACAGTTACTTAATTTTGCATTTTAAAAGCAAATGAATAATAACAAAATGTATGTGAAGGCATACATGGCCTTTAATCCATCTTTGGCACAAACTGAATTTTCCTTTTCTAGACTGGCAGCATCTACCTTTGTCCTTACTGAAGAATTGCTGTTAGCCAAGTCACAACAAGGTGCATTTGTTAAATGTTCACTGTTGTATTGATAACTCATAATGGACTCACAAAAAAGTATGACAAGTACTTTATTTGCCAACAATATCACGTCAAAGTGCTGGCTACTTAGTGTCTCCCTTCTGTGTATCTTGGGGCTCACTGAGTGTTGTCAGGTGCAGTACATACACCAAGGTGGATTTTAGGTAGTGGGGACAGGTCTCGGCTTGATATGTTTGCTGTTTTTGAATGCCCATTTTCTTTTCTTTAATAAAGTGTAACCAATCCTAAAATAGGGCAGATCTTCTCATTGGGACATGTATCTGATTGTACCGGCCTTCTAAATACTTTCAACGTAGGCTCAATGCGTATTGGTAGTAAGGTCAGAGAAGTCTAATCTGGCAGAATTTGGAGCCTATGTACATGTAAGAAGATGAGTCGAGAAAGAGTTAGTGGTTTCCAGTGCCCTTTAGGGCTGGAACTATCGGGACTGTCACCGGGGGAAGTTTCTTCTAGGAGGGAAGGACCTTCACATTAGACAGCAGGGGGAGCGGGGAATATAATCAGGACTGGGCTCGGGAATGGGTCAGACTTGGCGGGAAAGCGACAGGAGAAGGTTGACTCCCTCTCAGCTGCTCCGGCTGACAACTCCACGCTACTCATCCCTCAGAGTGCTGACCCTAAGATTGACATTGACACTATTAAGTTATCATCTGAACCTGTTCTTTTGGACAGCCCTGTCCTGCCTGTGATACAGTCATATGTAAAGGTTTGGGCACCCCTATTAATGTTAACCTTTTTTCTTTATAACAATTTTGGTTTTTGCAACAGCTATTTCAGTTTCATATATCTAATAACTGATGGACTCAGTTATATTTCTGGATTCAAATGAGGTTTATTGTACTAACAGAAAATGTGCAATCTGCATTTAAACAAAATTTGACCGGTGCAAAAGTATGGGCACCCTTATCATTTTTGATTTGAACACTCCTAACTACTTTTTACTGACTTCCTGAAGCACTAAATTGGTTTTGTAACCTCAATGAGCTTTGAACTTCATAGCCAGGTGTATCAAATCATGAGAAAAGGTATTTAAAGTGGCCACTTGCAAGTAGTTCTCCTATTTGATTCTCCTATGAAGAGTGGCATCATGGGCTCCTCAAAACAACTGTCAAATGATCTGAAAACAAAGGTTATTCAACATAGCTTTTCAGGGGAAGGATACAAAAAGTTGTCTCAGAGATTTAACCAGTCAGTTTCCACTGTGAGGAACATAGTAAGGAAATGGAAGAACACAGGTACAGTTCTTGTTAAGCCCAGAAGTGGCAGGCCAAGAAAAATATCAGAAAGGCAGAGAAGAAGAATGGTGAGAACAGTCAAGGACAATCCACAGACCACCTCCTAAGACCTGCAGCATCATCTTGCTGCAGATGGTGTCACTGTGCATCGGTCAACAATACAGTGCATGCATAACGCCTTTTTGTATGACCAAACAACTCAATCTTTGTTTCATCAGTCCACAGGACCTTCTTCCAAAATGTAACTGGCTTGTCCAAATGTGCTTTTGCATACCTCAGGCGACTCTGTTTGTGGCGTGCTTGCAGAAACGGCTTCTTTCGCATCACTCTCCCATACAGCTTCTCCTTGTGCAAAGTGCGCTGTATTGTTGACCGATTCACAGTGACACCATCTGCAGCAAGATGATGCTGCAGGTCTTTGGAGGTGGTCTGTGGATTGTCCTTGACTGTTCTCACCATTCTTCTTCTCTGCCTTTCTGATATTTTTCTTGGCCTGCCACTTCTGGGCTTAACAAGAACTGTACCTGTGTTCTTCCATTTCCTTACTATGTTCCTCACAGTGGAAACTGACAGGTTAAATCTCTGAGACAACTTTTTGTATCCTTCCCCTGAAAAGCTATGTTGAATAATCTTTGTTTTCAGATCATTTGAGAGTTGTTTTGAGGAGCCCATGATGCCACTCTTCATAGGAGAATCAAATAGGAGAACTACTTGCAAGTGGCCACCTTAAATACCTTTTCTCATGATTTGATACACCTGGCTATGAAGTTCAAAGCTCAATGAGGTTACAAAACCAATTTAGTGCTTCAGGAAGTCAGTAAAAAGTAGTTAGGAGTGTTCAAATCAAGAAAATGATAAGGGTGCCCATACTTTTGCACCGGTCAAATTTTGTTTAAATGCAGATTGCATATTTTCTGTTAGCACAATAAACCTCATTTGAATCCAGAAATATAACTGAGTCCATCAGTTATTAGATATATGAAACTGAAATAGCTGTTGCAAAAACCAAAATTGTTATAAAGAAAAAAGGTTAACATTAATAGGGGTGCCCAAACTTTTACATATGACTGTAACAGATAAGCTAACTTGCTCTGTTCCTAGAGACTACTCTAGAGGACCGCCAACTGCCGTGGTCTGTGAGCATGCCCACGGCCCATGTTCGGCACCATCCTTGAGGAATCTACGCAACAGATTGTTTCTACATTCCAACGCACTTAATCCAAACAAGACCAGATCCATCAGCATCGTCGGGAGACAGTGCTTCTTATTCCTCTGTAATAGAGCCAGAGACTTCGTCCGTGATTTGCGACACCATTGGGAAATTTTCCAGCCTTTCCACTGCAAGAATTGCAAGTGATAAGTTACCTTGTTTTTGCATATCTTTCTCTCGTGCATTGTGTTTGTGCTCAATTTCCGTAGTTGCTGTTATTAGTCTTGTGTCCCTGCATGGTGTATTCTTTGTTTAACTGCCTGTACAGTAAATTCTGTTAACCCCTTCCCTGTCTCCGGCTCTCCACTGCATCCAACGATTTTCTTTCCTTTACATACATGCGCACTTAAGTGTAGTGAACAGTACTGAACAGGGCAGCAAGATGAGGTCTCACAACAGGAAAGTATAAAATGTATCAGTGCTGAAAACTGGTCTAATAAGAGAGGCTTAATGCCAAAAATCCCATTCTGTTATTTTAATTTCTGATTAAAAGGCATTTGCAGTTTAACGGGTTTCTCCACTACTCAGAGAACCAGTTCTCAATCACCATATTTCCCCCAGAGATGTTGGTGTTTGCTCTTCTGGGGCTTGGGTCACGTTTTTATGCTACGTGAGCCTTCTGCCAATGAGCAGTTGCATCCCTCTAACTTTGTTCAGATGAAACTGACACCCAGAAGAAGTGAGAGCTTCTGTTGCCCTCCGACTTCCTCCAAATGTCAGTTATGTCGAAAGGACTTGAGAGTGTAGTAGCCTCTGATTGGTGGCAGGGCTCACGTGGCATAATAACATGACGCAAGACTCGGGAGAGAAGGCGCCGCTATCACTGGAACATCACACACACCGAAGGGGATTATAACAGTTATTTTATATAAGGGAAATATAGTGATTGAGAAGGGGTTGTCCGAGTAGTGGACAACGCCTTTACTACTTTTTCGTAAACCCTTTCTCATGCCTTATTTTATGCTTAGGTTTCAGTGTCTAAACCCTGGTATTTATACTTGTCCCAGTTTATTTTCAGTTAATGTATTACTTAAGACAAGAAAGGGCAGACATCCAATCTCATATACAGTATTGGGTTGAAGCAGGCAATCATAATCGCTCCTTCTGATAATTTTCTAAAATAAAAAACGTGGCTAATGATATGCATGTTTGGGGTGCATTCTTCCGAACCCAAAAAGTACTAATATATGAATGTCAGACAGGATAGTTTTCCTGTATATCACTGATCTTTTGCTGCACATATCAGCACGAGGAACAACACAATTTCTGGTCATTATATGTCTAGTATCCTGCATTTTCAAAGTTTTTCACCTATGCAGGGTATATATCTTCAGTTTCTATTGACTCTGAGCTGGTGGGATGAGACTAGCTATTATGATCCCTCCAATAAACATCAAAGTACACAGATACTAGGGGTTCCAGCTCTTCATTCCTTAGTTAGCATACGGACAGAAGCAGCACGGGGAAATAATACAGCTGTACTTAGCAGGGTAGATGTGAATCCAGCTCTTGGGTGAGGTAAAAGACTTGTTAGAAAGCTCAGTACAATCTTTCTCTGTCTCTGTGCTTATTTGCTACTCTGATTCCCACTCCTCCACCCTTCTCCACAGACACAGACTAATTGGACATATAACCTGACATCTCACTGTGCTGACAGTTCCTTTGCTTTGACCAAAATAGTTTTGAGCAGTGAATGATGACACCAGTAAGTAGAAAAAAGTGACTTATAAGTGGAGAAAGATGCAGATTCGCAGATAAGACATTTTACAAAACTTCTTCTATCTGTCTGCATTATTAAATTATGCAAAGTTTGCTGACAGTACAATTCCTATTTAAGGTGTTAATCTTGTATCCTGGAAAATCCTGTTAAGTCTACAAGAACTCTAGCATTAAGGGGTTAAAATAATAAATGACAGCTTTAATGTGACATGTGACTGATTGTATGATTGAAATGGGTGGATTTATACACAAAGCTCATCTAACAAAGGCATCTGTGTTTAACTGGCTGCAACAGTTGTTACCCAAATCTCTAGTGTAACCCTATTTCACATTTGTAAGTGCCATAGCTTGTAAAGGCTCATATTACCAGAATATAAATAGGATTGAACAGTTCACATGATGTCCTGAGCTAAGCAGAACCGAAATTCAAATACTATTAATGCCACTTCAAACAACACTGCTAAAATGCTAATCCTCCAAGATCCCGGCCGGAGAACTAGCAGAGACTTACAAAACGCTGACCTAGTCGTATTGAGCCAACTTCACACACAGCATATGTGTTGCAGATGTTGCAAAATACAGACAAAAATATTGCAACAATTTACAGTATTATACTAGTAAGTTGGCATATCCAAAACGGTAGTGATTACAACATGAAATTGTGGACTGCAATCAGTGTCGTACATAGAAATCATGGCGCTCCATCGCAAAAGTCCTAATTGGGACTCATCCCCACCAATATTTGTGGGACTAGGCAGGGTCATCGTCCTTATCATAGAAGGAAAATCTTTTTCTTAGGCATGTGCCCCTTATTGAAGCCCCTTGGTTTTCTCACTCAGGCTATGTGCACGCGTTGCAGATTCAGCTGCGGATTTTTCCGAGCGAATCCGCAGGTAAAACCGCAGGTAAAGTGACCTGCGGTTTTCCTGCGGTTTAGCCCTGCAGTTTCACACCTCAACTATGTTAAAGGTGTGAAACCGCTGCGGAAACCGCCCAAACAATTGACATGCTGCTGTTTGTAAACCGCAGCAAAACCGCAGCGTGAGCACAGCGGTTTTGAAAAGCCATAGGGTTACATGGTACTGTACCATGTCAACGGAACTGCTGCGTTTCCGCAGGGCCAAAACCGCTGCGGAAACGCAGCAGAATCCGCATCGTGTGCACACAGCCTCACTGTGATACCCCTTTCTTGGCTGTCAAATAAGTATGATGCCCCCCAAAATGCCCCATACACAGTACAATACCCCTATAGTGCATTCCTGAACAATAGCCACCACATGCACAGTATAATACCTCCATAGTGCAATCCTGAACAATAGCAACTACATGCACAGTATATTACCTATATAGTGCATTCCTGAACAATAGCCACCACATGCACAGTATAATACCTCCATAGTGCATTCCTGAACAATAGCAACTACATGCACAGTATATTACCTCTATAGTGCAATCCTGAACAATAGCCACCACATGCACAGTATAATACCTCCATAGTGCATTCTCGAACGATATCCACCACACACACAGTATGATGACATCACAGTGTTCCCACACAGCATGATTCCCCCACAGTTTCCTACATGGTATGATTCCCCAACAGCCCCTCACACACACACAGTATTGTGTCCCCACAACCCCTCCCTCATAACGTATAATCGCCCCGTACAGCCCACCCACACTATATGATGACCCCCATAGACCCTCTACACCAGGGGTGGGGAATCTTTTTATTTGCCAAGGGCCATTTGGATATTTATAACAACATTTGGGGGCCATACAAAATTATCAACTTAAAAAATAGCCTGCTATTTTTTATCAAAGGTTTAATTAACTCACCACTAATGTGATGGCTGGAGCTGCTTCTCTTTGGTGCGGCTGTGATGTTATGTGGTATTAACGATGTTGCTCCTAGCAACTTCTATTACAGATTTGCTTCAGTCTAGAGCGCAATTGCAATGATAGGTTTTGGAAAGAAATGATCACAGAAGTAAATTGTTTGAACACAGATGTACTGTATTTTACACTGCAGGTCTCCTCACAGTGGGAAATTCATCACTGCTTCCATAACTTAAAACTCAAATCATGGAAGGCCTGAAGTATATATCACATAGGAAAGCCAAAAACTGCTGGTATGCATCATATATGATACACTGGTCCTGTTGGATATACATCACCAAGGAGACATTAAGACTACTGTATATACTGTATATATACGTAATATACCGAACACTGAGACTGTTGTATGTACATCACAAGGGAGACACTGAGGTTGCTGTATTTACATCACATAGGAGACTGAGACTGCCAAATGTACATCACATAAGAGATGCTGGGGCCGATGTACTGCATATACATCACAAAGGGAACAATGAGCTTGGCAGTATACATACATAACTTAAGAGACACTGAGGCCATTCTACATTCATCACATAGGAGACAATGGGGCTGGTGTAAATACATCACACAGGAGTCACTGGAGCTGATGTACATACAGTGGCATGTAAAGTTTGGGCACTCATGGTCAAAATTATTGTTATTGTGAACAGTTAAAAGGGCTATTAAAGGGCTAAAGTTAAAGATGACACATTTCCTTTGTATTTTAGGCACAAAAAATAATGTGCTGTCATTTTTTACATTTTCGAAATTACTAATTGATTCGTCTGTTAGGGTTATGGCTTGTTTACTATCATCATTAGGAAAGGTCAGGTGTTGCAAATTTCCAAACTTTATAAAAACTCAGTCTCTTCTAACCTTGTGCCAATAAACTGCACCCATGGGGTCTTCTAAGTAGCTGCCTAGCACTCTGAAAATGAAAATAGTGAAGGCACAGAAAGCAGAAGAAGGCTATAAAAAGATAGCAAAGCCTTTTTAAGATGCCTTTTCCTCAGTTTGAAATGTAATTAAGAAATGGCAGTTAACAGGAACAGTGGAGGTCAAGATAAGGTCTGGAAGACCAAGCAAAATTTCAGTGAGAGCTGCTCGTAGAATTACTAGAGAGGCAAATAAGAACCCCCCTTGACTGCAAAAGACCTGCAGAAAGATTTAGCAGACTCTTGAGTTATGGTACATTGTTCTACTGTTCAGAGACATCTGCACAAATATTGCCTTCATAGAAGAATCATCAGAAGAAAACCTCTCCTGTGTCCTCATCATAAAATTCAGCATTAGAAGTATGCAAATGAACATCTAAACAAGCCTGATGCATTTTGGAAACAAATCCTGTGGATCGATGAGATTAAAATAGAATTCTTTGGCCACAAAGAAGAAAGGTATGTGTGGAGAAAAAAGAGCACACAATTTCAGGAAAAGAACATCTTGCCAACCATTAAGCATGGGGCTTGATCAATCATGCTTTGGTATTGGGTTCCAACCATTGACACAGGGCACATTTCACTTGTAAAGGGAAGAAAGAATTCAGTGAAATTTCAATAAATTCTTGATCCAAACATAAAAAGCTGAAGTTGAAAAGAGGATGGCTTCTACAAATGTATAATGATCCTGAAGTCACATCAAAATCCACAATAGACTGCCTCAAAAGGTGCAGGCTAGAGGTTTTACAATGGCCTTCATGGTCTCCTGATCTGAACATCATTGAAAATCTGTGGCTAAACCTCAAAATAGCAGTGCATGCAAGACGACCCAGGAATCTCACAGAATTAGAAGTATTTTCCAAGGAAGAATGGATGAAAATCCCTCAAATAAGAATTGAAAAACACTTGAATGGCTACAAAAATCGTTTACAAGCTGTGATACTTGCAAAAGCGCCTGCTAGTATGTACTAACCATGCAGGGTGCCCAAACGTTTGCATTGGCACATTATTCTTTTTGTAATTTTTAAAATGTAAAAGATAAAAAAAAGTTCTCTCTATATATTTTTTATTGTATTTTTTGCCTAAAATACAAAGGTAATGTGTCAGCTTTAACTTTAGACCTTTTAGACAACATTTCCTCTTCAACTTTCTTAGGCTAGTTTCACATTTGCGCTTTTGAGCGCAGCAATGGCCTGCGCACGGCCGCCGCTAAGCCCCGCCCCCTGTCACACCTCCGCCGGTAGCTTCGCCTACCGGCGCATGACGCTGCATGCATCCTGCGTCCCCTATCTTTATCACTGGGGGCGCAGGCCGTGCGCAGTATGCGTTTGCCGGCGCATGCGTCCTTTTCACGGTGCGCCGACCAGCGCCAAGCGCAACCTGCTGCAGTTTGGTTGCGCTCGGCGCACCGTGAAAAGGACGCATGCGCCACCAAACGCATACTGCGCATGGCCTGCGCCCCCAGTGATAAAGATAGGGGACGCAGGACGCATGCAGTGTCATGTGCCGGTAGGCGGAGCTACCGGCGGAGGCGCGGCAGGGGGCAGGGCTTAGCGGCAGCCGTGCGCTGCGCTCAAAAGCGCAAATGTGAAACTAGCCTTAACTGGTCACAATAACAGTAATTTTGACCAGGGGCGTCCAAACTTTTACATGCCACTGTACATCACATCAAGAGAAAGGATGTGTGTTGGTTTTATCAGTGCTACCAAGGTTGGATTAAAACAATCCCATGGGGAAGGAATTAAGAGAAGGCTGGTAGTGCAATAAGAGACTGCGCTGCTGTGGTAGAATTCAAGATATCTTTATTGCCAACGCGTTTCCTGAGCCAGTCCCAGCTCACTTCATCAGGGCATGTTACAGAAGATCATTGCAGGGGTATATATACATAAAAAAAAAAGGAGGAGGCACCAAGAATAGTGGGGTGACACGTCAGCATGGATACATATACATGAATCATACAAAACAATAAAACTTTATTACAACCATATTAAAAACGATATTTAAAATGCCATAAATAGAGTGTTGGTATAAAAAACGTGATTAAAAAATAAAAAGACACGGGGGGGATCACGAGGTAAAAGATTAAAAAATGGCTCTCGAGTCCTGGGGTGGATTAGAATTTGCCTCAGAGGATATAACTCATGGTATTAGTCCACTATGCTACATGTGAAACTGGAAAGTAAGGAGAAAATGGTTAAAATCATGTGTAAATAGCTAAAACTAGTCTCAAATATCTTTTTTCTAGGTTGAGAAAAGAGAAGAACAACAAGAAGAAACTCTCTGGAATAGGTAATAAATTGAGTGTTAAGACTTAATAAAAATAAAAAAAAAAATTTAAATTAAAAAAAAAAAAAAAAATTCATGGGTGAAAAAAAAATGCATAAAATTTTTTTTCTTTAAAAAACGAAGATGATGATATAAAGGAATTGAAATGATAAGATATTAAAACACAGGGTCAAAATAAAATCAATAAAAAACATCATTGATGATATTAAGACCATTGGGCTCAATAGATTTGAGTTTCTAGATCCAAAAAACTTCCTTTCTGCATAGTGATTGAAACCTATTGGGGATGTGGTCTGGTATGTGATCAATGGGATAAATGGTGGCTTTACTGAAATCTCTGGAATGTGTGGTGTCGAAGTGTCGTGAAAGTCCATGTTTTTGGAAACCTATTTTGATATTGTGACGGTGTGAATTCATGCGACAATGTAGTGCTTGTGTAGTGTGACCTACATACAATCTGGGACAAGGACAGGAAATGACATATATAACATGAGAGGAATGACAAGTGAGGTGGAATTTGAGGGGAAATTTTTCAAGTGTAATGGGGTGGACAAACACAGACGTGCAGCGTGAAATGGTATGACAGCAAACACAATGGGTAGTAGGCTTCTGGGGTAGAAGTCTACTTGGAGCCAGAATATTCTTAAATGACCTGGCCTTTCGGAAGGTGATAATGGGGTCCTTCCAGACAAACCTGCTAAGTATGGGGTCCTTCTTAATGATGGGCCATAAATTATTTAGAACATCTCTTATCCTGTTCTGTTGTGAACTGAATGTTGAAATAAAATTTGTTCTAAAGAGTTCAGCATCATCTTTCTTTTGTTTAGTCAGAGATTTGCTAAGGTGAATATTCTGGTTAAAATTTTTAAAAACATTATCACATATAGAACTAATGAGTTTTTTGGGATACCTCTGAGCAAGGAACCTTTCCCTCAGGACCTCGGATTGTGTGTTAAAATCCTCATCATTAGTGCAGTTCTTTCTTATCCTTTGGAACTGATTGTGAGGAATATTAAAAAGCCATTTTTTGTAGTGTCCACTCTTAAAATGTACATAACTATTAGAATCCACCTCTTTAAAAAACGTTTTACTGCAAATCTTGGAATCCCTGATGAAAAATGTGATGTCTAAAAAATCCATGGACTGATTATTAACATGTGGGGTAAAAGTCAAGCCCCATGGATTATTCTGGATGGAACAAATAAGAGCACCCACATCTAAAACGTCATTGTCCCAGATTAAGAACAGGTCATCAATGTATCTTCTGTATAAAATGATGCCTTTATTAAAAGTCTCATTGGTGATAAAATTTTGTTCAAAGACCCCCATAAAAAGATTTGCATACGTTGGTGCTACTCGTGATCCCATAGCGGTCCCACGTGTCTGGTGATAAAATTCCCCCAGAAAAGTAAAAAAGTTATTATGCAAAATAAAATCCAACCCTTTGTAGATAAAAGCTTTTTGTGCAACAGATAAACGAATGTCTGATAAGAGGAACCTGTTAAAACATTCAAGACCCAACTCATGTTCAATGTTTGTATATAAAGCAGATACATCAAATGAAATAAAATAATAAGAGTTTTTCCATAGCACATCATGAACCAGATTAATCAATTCAGTGGAGTCCTTCAGGTGGCTGGGTAACAAGAGAACATGATGTTGCATTATTCGGTCTATAAAAATGGACAAGTTACTTGTAAGGGACCCTATGCCAGAAATTATGGGTCTACCTGGGGGGGTTGGTTGTGGATTTATGTATTTTAGGAAGATGATAAATGAAGGGAGTGGATGGATTTTTATTGACCAGAAATTTCTTCTCTTGATCATTGATGGTTCCTTCAGTAAAAGCTTCATTGATTAAAAGGTTATAAGCAATGGTGGCAGAAGGGATGGGATTGTGGGGGAGTTTTTCATAAAAATTTGTGTCAGATAAAATCCCGTAGGATTCCTGTACATAGTCTTTCCTGTCCTGTATTACAATACCACCGCCTTTATCAGCAGATTTGATGATAATATTGCAGTTTTTCTCAAGCTTAGACAATGCTGCCTGCTCCCTATTAGTAAGATTTTTGTTGATAGAGGTATGCTCCTTATCTAGATCTTTCAACTGGTCTAGAAGTAGATCAGAGAAAGTTTCTAGATGGTGGCCTTTACTTTCCACAGGGTAAAAGGTGGATTTGCCTTTCACATCCAAATGGAAAGAGGAATCAGTAGAATTAACCCCATTAGTGGGAGGAAGATATTTTTTAATCTCAGTGTCTGAGGAGTGTGATTTTCCTGATAAATCTTTGGGTGTCCAAAAACAAATCAAATCCATCACTCCTGTACGTGGGGCAAAAAGACAAACCTTTAAGGCCCTTTTACATTTAGCGATGCACCAGCGATCCGACCAGCGATCCGACCCGGTCAGGATCGCTGGTGCATCGCTAAATGATCGCTAGTGAGCTTTCATACAGAAAGATCTCACAGCGATGCAGCAACGACGCAGCGCACGATACTCACCTTTCACACACAGCGATCCAGACGTCCTCCCGCCCGCGTCCACGCGTCGCTCATCGTCATAGCAGGAAGTCTCAGCAGGAAGCGCCCGACGAGAAATGGAGCCGGACATTCTCGCGCGATCAGCGATGGACAGCGGGGGAGCCGGTCGTTGGTAAGTATCACACATAGCGATATCGCTAGCAATATCGCTATAACGTCACAAAACCAGTGACGTTTTAGCGATATTGCTAGCGATATCGCTTAGTGTAAAACCCCCTTTATTCAGTAGACGGATTTCTTCAGAGGAAAGAACATGGGAGGAAAGGTTGAAGATATTAGATTTAGATTGTGTTAATGATCGTTTTTGCCTTTTTTTCTCAATTCCCTTTCCTCTGCATCCTCTAAAGGATTTTTTCGTTTTTGTTGGACCTTTTGAAAAAAATGGGTTATGTTGTTCTTTTTGGGTGTTTTCTGTGCAGGATTCAGTGCTGCAGGTAAAAAAGAGACAGCAACTGAAGAGCCTGCAGTGGAGCTGTCTATTACAATTTTTTCAGGAATGGTAGAAGGTAAGGTCTCATCAGTGGGATAGATAGAGAGATCCAAGAGGTCTGGAGTGTCAGGAAAAACTTCAGGTTCCTGACAATCAAGGACTGTTACAGCAGATGTGGTAGGGGTAGGAGAGGGACAGGGAGAATTAAAGAAGGGGAGTGGGAAGGAAGCAGATTTCCTTCTATCATTGATAAGGTTCACCACTTCAGTAGTGCTGGTTAGATCCATAGTTGGGGAAAAAAACATTATTAGAGGCAGTTTCTTGAAAGGAACTAATATTTGCACTCATTAATTCAGATAGATGGGGAAGGAATTAAAATATAAAGGATCTTTATTGCTTTTGCTATGTGTTCTAGCCCCTTCATCAGGCAGCAGATGTACATAAGAAATGCAATCCAGGATAATTATATGCGCTTCACAAGGGGCGTCACCCAAAAGGTTTAGCAATATAAGGCTACTTTCACATTTCCGTTGTTTGCTATCCGGCACGATGCAGTGAAATATGTAAAAGATGGATCCGGCGCCTGTTACGACCGGATCCGGCTTTTTGCCCGTACACTTTCATTGTCGCCGCATTGCGCCATATGGCAATGCGGCGCGTCCGTCTTTTGCCGGATTCGGCAAGAACTGCCGGTCTGGCGTCTGGAAAAAACTTTGCATGCAACGTTTTTTCCAAACGCCGGAGCGGTTTTTCGCACTGCGCATGCCCGGAAGACCTTCTCTGCCAGGAATATATCCGGCAGAAAGAAGGATCCGGTGTCAGCATTTGCGGCCGGATCCGGTAGTCCGGTTATTCGCCGCACCATGCCGGATTAAAAAAACTGAAATGTGAAAGTAGCCTAACTAATTCATTTATTGCCACCTGTGAGTTGCAACTGACCAATAACAAATTATCAGGCTAGCTGGTCTCTTGTCAAGTGCTAGTAATATAGACAAAAAATCTAATTGTAAAAATTCACATATCTTCCATTATTATAAATGATAAAAACTGACATAGTAATAGTAATTTATGGGGTCTGCAGTACATCTGTGCCATGGTGATTTACTTATGTCTAAAATCTTGTGTATAGAGAAAAGTGTCAACGTTGTTAGAAGCAGCTAAACAGGATCCAGATTTTTCTATTTGCCTGTGTACAATCCAGATACAAAACAGATGGCACACGCACAGAACATGGACCAATGCAAGTCAATGGAGTAGCTCACTTGGGCATTTTTACACATGGTCAGATTTTCTGTGTTTAAAAAAACTGCAGCATGTAATAGTCTAATCCATTTTTTTGCACCGGACTGGCCCCTTAACCCCTTCATGACTGCATTTTCCCCTTCTCTCCAGAGCCATAAGTTTTTTATTTTTCGGTCAATATGGCCATGTCAGAATTTGCTTTTTGCGGGATGAGTAGTACTTTTGAATGACACCATTGGTTTTAACATATTGTGTACTGGAAAACAGGAAAAAAATTCCAAATACGGTGAAATTGCAAAAAAAAAATGCAATTCCACAATTCTTTTTTGTTTTGCTTTTTTTACTATGTTCACTAAATGCTAAAACTGATCCGCCATTATGATTCTCCAGGTCATTACGAGTTCATAGACACCAAACATATCTAGGCTCTTTTTTATCTAAGGGTATGTTTCCACGGTCAGTAAACGCTGCATACATCCGCAGCATCAAACCCGCAGCGGCAAGATGTTACAGCATAGAGGATGGAATTTCATGAAATCCCATCTCCACTATGCGTTCAGAGACGACTCCGGCATCCCTGCGTAACCAGACATGCGGCGCGTCTTTCCAGACCGCAGCATATCTATTTATGTTGCGGAGACGCTCAGTCTCCACATTGTAAATTTCCCATAGACTATCATTACATGCGGTAAAACCGCATTATCTTTATAGTCACATGCGTATTAAGTGCAGTAACGCAGCTTACTATGCATGTGAACTAACTTAAATAACGTCTTACCTTGTGCCACAGCCAGAAGTTCGCGCCCACTGCATGTTCTCGCAATGAGCAGAGCTGACAGTGAGAACGCAGCGTAGTTTTATCGCATCTAATGAAAGTGTATGGGTAATTTACACAGCGGAGACGGAGCGTGTCTACTACATATATAGACATGTTGTGATCTGGAAAGACACGCCACATGTCCATCACTGCGGGTGAGCCGTGGGCATCGGTGCACATATAGTGGGTATGGGATTTCTTGAAATCCCATCCACTATGCTGTAACATCTGGCCTAAGTTTATTTAAAAAAAAGCGCCATTTTCCGATACCCATACCGTCTCCATTTTGCATGATCTCGGCTTAATTTTTGTGCTCTGAGCTGACGTTTTTTATTGATACCATTTTGGTGCAGATACGATCTTTTGATCGCCCATTATTGCATTTTAATGCAGTGTTGCGGCGACCAAAAAAATTTAATTCTGGCATTTTGACTTTTTTTCTCATTACACCGTTTAGAAATTAGGTTAATTCTTTTTTTATATTGACAAATCAGGCGATTCTGAATGTGGCGATACCAAATATGTGTATATTTGATTTTTTTATTTCATTTTGAATGGGGTGAAAGGGGGGTGACTTGAACTTTTATATTTTTTTATTTTTAAAAACATTTTTTTTAAATTTTGACATGCTTCAATCGTCTCCATGGAAGACTAGAAGCTGCCATAACCCAATCGGCTCTGCTATATACAGGCGATGATCAGATCGCCTGCATGTAGCAGAATTGCTGACTTGCTATGAGCACCGACCACCGGGTGGCGCTCATAGCAATCCAGCTATGACAAAGATAGAGGTCTGCTGGAGACCTCTGGTTGTCATGCTAACCCATCGATGACCCGCGAGCATGTGACGGGGGCAACAGATGGGCGGTATTTCCAGCACGCTTGCCGGAAGCTCGTGTTAAATGCCGTTGTCAGAGTTTGAAAGCGGCATTTAACTAGTTAACAGATGCAGGTGGATTGCGATTCCACCCGCGGCTGTTAGAGGCACATGTTAGCTGTTCAAAACAGCTGACAGCACCGTAGCCCACATCAAAGGAGGATGTCCGACATCGGCGTATTATTACATCCAATGTCGCAAAGGGGTTAAATACAATCTCTTTTTTGGATCTATTGCAGTTATGAACATTGAAAACTGTTCTTTTATTATTTTATATTATTTATAAACAGACTGCAGTGTGGGCAGCCTCTTCTTTCCTCAACATCCCTGGTATTTCCAGTGTTAGATCAGATATACAGATTGGACAGAAGTGTGAGAAGCCTTTTCTTACCTTAGCATCCCTGGGGTTAAATCAGAAAGATACAATGGACAGCAGTGTGAGCGTGAGCAGCCTCTTCTTACTTCAGCATACCTAGTATCTCCAGTATCAGATCGGATAGGCAAGGTGGCCAGCAGTGTGAGCAGCCTCTTCTTACCTCAGTACCCTTGGTATCTCTTGTATTAGATCAGATAGACAAGGTGGACAGCAGTGTGAGCAGCCTCTTCTTACATCTGCCCTAATAATATTGCCAATATCAAATGCAATAGACAAGATGGACAAAAGTACAGGGGCAGACATATCATTGGTGCCACCTATGCAATCGTACAGGGGCCCAGGATGTAAGAAATTTCGCTTACACCTCCAAAGCAGGTGGAATTGTGCATTATTTTTTTAACTAGTGGACTGCAAAAGTGTGAGCAGCCTCTTCTTACATCTGCACTCCTAATATCACCAGTATTATATTAAAATGACAGAATGGACAGCAGTGTGCACAGCCTCATCTTACCTCAGCATTCCTGATATCTCCAGTATCAGATCAGATAGACAAAATGGACAGCAGCGTGTGCAGCCTCTCCTTACCTCACTATCCCTGGTATCTTCATTATCAGATAGACAAAGTGGACAACAGTGTGTACAGCCGCTCCTTACCTCAGTATCCCTGGTAGCTCCAGTATCAGATCAGATAGACAAGGTGGACAGCAGTGTGAGTAGCCTCTTCTTACCTCTGCACTCCTAATATCACCAGTATTAGATCAGAAAGACAGAGTGGACAGCAATATGAGCAGTCTCTTCTTCCCTCAGCACTCTTGATATCTCCAGTATTAGATCAGAAAGTCAGGGTGGACAGCAGTGTGAGTGGCCACTTCTTACCTCAGTACCCTTGATAGTATAAGATCAAATAGACAGGTTGGACAGCAGTATGAGCAGCCTCTTCTCACCCCAGCAATCCTTGATATCTCCAATATTAGATCTGATAGACATGGTGGACAGCTTCATTATACAGATTCTCAGATATATCAGTCCTATTAACATTCTAGGACAGGTTTTTGTCAGTGTAACAAGATAGGAGCCATTCTAATTCTATAATGATTACCTCCCTAGACAAAAGGAGTGTGAATTGCTAATTAAAGGTATTTAGGAATGTATTAACCCCTTTCTGCCATCCGACATACTATCCCGTCCATGGGACCTGGGCCCCTATGCCCATGGAGGGGATAGTACGTCGGCGCGATCAGCGGCGCCCACGTGGTGAGCGCCGCTGATCGCGGCCGGGTGTCAGCTGATTATCACAGCTGACACCCGGCACAATGTGTCAGGGGCGGTCACGGACACGTTAACCCCTTGCACACCGCGATCAAACATGATCGCGGTGTACCGGGGGTTAAAGGGAAGCATCGGCAGGGAGGGGGCTCCCTCCGTGCTTCCCTGAGCCCCCCACGGCAGCGCAATGTGCAGCGCTGCTGCGGGGGGCTCCTTTCCTCCAGGCCCCCGAATCCAAGATGGAGACGGGGGCCTACGGGGGCCTGAGGAAGCTGGCTTCCTCAGTGCCTGCAAAGCGCAGACATAAGGAAGCCTTCTGCAGTGCCTGTGTCAGATCGCTGATCTGTCACAGTGATCTGTGATGTGACAGATCAGCGATCTGTCACAGGACAGTGATGTCCCACCTGGGACTATTTAATAAAGTAAAAAAAAAATAAAAAAGTGTTAAAATAATTAAAAAAAAAATCGCCAAATAAATTAGAAAAAAAAAAAAAAATATTCCCCCAATTAATCCATTTTTTGGAAATAATAAAAAAAAAACCCAATAAAAGTACACATATTAGGTATCGCCGCGTCCGTAATGACCCGCCCTATAAAACTGTCCCATTAGTTAACCCCTTTAGCGAACCCCTTAAAAAATAAAAATAAAAAACGAAGCAAAAAATAATGATTTATTATCATACCGGCAAACAAAAAGTGTAATAACGCACAATCAAAAAGACGCATATAAATATCCATGGTACCGCTGAAAACGTCATCTTGTCCCGCAAAAAACGAGCCACCACACAGCATCATCAGCGAAAAAATAAAAAAAGTTATAGCTCGCAGAATAAAGCGATGCAAAAATAATTATTTTTTATATAAAATAGTTTTCATTGCATAAAACCGACAAAAACATAAAAAACCGACCTAAATGAGGTATCGCTGTAACCGTACTGACCCGAAGAATAAAACCGTTTTATCAATTTTACCGCACGCGGAACGGTGTAAACGCACCCCCCCAAAAGAAATTCATGAAACGCTGGTTTTTGTTCATTCTGCGTCCCAAAAATAGGAATAAAAAGCGATCAAAAAATGTCACGTGCCCGAAAATGGTACCAATAAAAACGTCAACTCGTCCCGCAAAAAATAAGACCTCACATGACTCGGTGGGTCAAAATACGGAAAAATTATAGCTCTCAATATGTGGTGATGCAAAAACTATTTTTACAATAAAAAGCGTCTTTTAGCGTGTGACAGCCGCCAAACATAAAAACCGCCATAAATAGTAAATCAAACCCCCCGATATCACCCCCTTAGTTAGGGAAAAATAATAAAATTAAAAAAAAAGTATTTATCTCCATTTTCCCATTAGGGTTAGGGTTAGGGCTAGGGTTAGGGCTAGGGTTAGGGTTAGGGCTAGGGGTTGGAGTTATAATTGGGGGGTTTCCACTGTTTGGGCACATCAGGGGCTCTCCAAATGCAACATGGCATCTGATCTCAATTCCAGCCAATTCTGAGTTGAAAAAGTCAAATGGTGCTCCTTCCCTTCCAAGCTCTGCCATGCGCCCAAACAGTGTTTTACCCCCACATGTAGGGTATCAGCCTACTCAGGACAAATTGCATAACAATTTTTGGGGTCCAATTTCTCCTGTTACCCTTAGGAAAATAAAAAATTGGGGGCAAAAATATCATTTTTGTGGAAAAAAATGATTTTTTTATTTTCACGTCCGAGTATTATAAACTTCAGTGAAGCACTTGGGGGTTCAAAGTGCTCACCACACATCTAGATAAGTTCCGTGGGGGGTCTAGTGTCCAAAATGGGGTCACTTGTGGGGAGTTTCAATAGTTTAGGTACATGAGGGGCTCTCCAAATGCACATGACACCCGCAGACCATTCCATCAAAGTCTACATTCCAAAACGTCACTACTTCCCTTCCGAGCCCCGACGTGTGTCCATACAGTAGTTTTCTCCCACATATGGGGTGTCAGCGTACTCAGGACAAATTGGACAACAACTTTTGGGGGTCCAATTTCTCCTGTTACCCTTGGGAAAATGAAAAAATTGGGGACTAATTGATCATGTTTCTGGAAAAAATACGATTTTTTTATTTTCATGCCCTGGCATTATAAACTTCTGTGAAGCCCTTGGGGGTTCAAAGTGCTCACCTCACATCTAGATAAGTTCCTTAGTGGGTCTAGTTTTCAAAATGGGGTCATTTGTGGGGGGTTTCCACTGTTTAGGAACATTAGGGGCTCTCCAAAGGCAACATGACACCCGCAGACCATTCCATCAAAGTCTGCATTCCAAAACGTCACTACTTCCCTTCCGAGCCCCGACGTGTGCCCATACAGTAGTTTTCTCCCACATATGGGGTATCAGCATACTCAGGACAAATTGGACAACAACTTTTGGGGTCCAATTTCTCCTGGTACCCTTGGGAAAATAAAAAAATGGTGACTCAAAGATCATGTTTGTGGAAAAAATATGAATTTTTTATTTTCACGCCCGGGTGTTATAAACTTCTGTGAAGCACTGGGGGGTTCAAAGTGCTAACCACACATCTAGATAAGTTCTTTGGGGGGTCAAGTTTACAAAATGGTGTCATTTGTGGGGGGTTTCCACTGTTTAGGTACATTAGGGGGCAGTGGCGGATTAAGTGGACTATGGGCCCGGGGTTGTTCATAAAACCTGGGCCCCTGTACCCCCCTTCCCACCTGAGCGCTGCGGTCCCCGTGCGGGAATTGACAGCCGTACGGACCGCAGCACTTGGTTTGCTGCGGGTCCATACGGAAAACCTGCCACCATTCCACCACGTGTGGACATGGCCTAAAAAGACGTTGCACATAAGCTGTAGGCCTACGGCCAATACGCACAAAATCGCCCAACGTGATCCTGGCCATAGGGGATCCACTTTAATGTCCCCACTTTAATTTGAAGTCCCCTTACTTCATCCATTGCAGTCCCCTATCACCCACTCACTTCATCTGCAGTGCCGCTTCATCATTTGCAGCCCCTTATCCCCCCTTCCATTTCATCATGTGCAGTCCCCTTCCCCCCAACTTCATGTGCAGCCCCACTCCCCAATCATCATGTGCAGTTAATTTTACCCCCACATCATGTGCAGTGCCCCTTACCCCCAATTCATCATGTGCAGTCCCCCTTACCCCAATTCATCATGTGCAGTCCCCCTTACCCCCAATTCATCATGTGCAGTCCCACTTACCCCTTAATTCATCATGTGCAGTTCCCCTTACCCCCTAATTCATCATGTGCAGTCCCACTTACCCCTTAATTCATCATGTGCAGTCCCACTTACCCCTTAATTCATCATGTGCAGTCCCACTTACCCCTTAATTCATCATGTGCAGTCCCACTTACCCCTTAATTCATCATGTGCAGTCCCCCTTATCCCCCACTTCATCATGTGCAGCCCCACTTATCCCCCACTTCATCATGTGCAGCCCCACTCACCCCCTTCATCATATGCAGCCCCACTCACCCCCCTTCATCATATGCAGCCCCACTCACCCCCCTTCATCATATGCAGCCCCACTCACCCCCCTTCATCATGTGCAGCCCCACTCACCCCCCTTTATCATGTGAAGCCCCCACTCATCCCCCTTCATCCTGTGAAGCCCCCACTCACCCCCTTCATCCTGTACAACCCCAGTCACCCCCCTTCATCATATACAGCCCCCAGTCACCCCCCCGTCATCATATACAGCCCCCAGTCACCCCCGTCATCATATACAGCCCCCAGTCACCCCCCTTCATCATATACAGGCCCTAGTCACCCCCCCGTCATCATATACAGCCCCCAGTCACCCCCGTCATCTTATACAGCCCCCAGTCACCCCCCGTCATCATATACAGCCCCCAGTCACCCCCCCTTCATCATATACAGCCCCCAGTCACCCCCCTTCATCATATACAGCCCCCAGTCACCCCCCCTTCATCATATACAGCCCCCAGTCACCCCCCTTCATCATATACAGGCCCCAGTCACCCCCCCTTCATCATATACAGGCCCCAGTCACACCCCTTCATCATACACAGGCCCCAGTCACCCCCCTTCATCATATACAGGCCCCAGTCACCCCCCTTCATCATATACAGGCCCCAGTCACCCCCCTTCATCATATACAGGCCCCAGTCACCCCCCCTTCATTGTGTACAGCCCCCACTCACCCCCTCCCCCATTTAATTCATTTTATAAATAAAAAAAATAAAAAAAGTTCCCCATACTTACCTCACAGCCGGCTCGCTCCCCAGCAGCGCCTCTGCTTTTAGCATCCTCCGGGACATGTCGGCGCGTGCACGATGACGTCATCGCGCACGCCCGACATCTGACCCGGAAGTACAGCCGGAGGGAGCCGGAGCTGAGCAGCCGTCAAGGTGACGGCCGTGCACAGCTCCCGGCCCCTCATAGAATGTGACGCGGGCGGCTGTCTGCTGCCGGTGGCGTCACAGCACAGGGCACGGCCGGCCCTGTACAGGTGCTGGGGGAGCGGTCCGGGGGGCATTTGCCTCTCTGCCACCCGGCCCAGCCCGCCCCTGCCCCTGGGCCCCCAAAAAACCTTGGGCCCGGGGCGACCGCCCCATACGCCCCTATTAAGATCCGCCATTGTTAGGGGCTCTCCAAAGGCAACATGACACCCGCAGACCATTCCATCAAAGTCTGCATTCCAAAACGTCACTACTTCCCTTCCGATCCCCGACGTGTGCCCATACAGTAGTTTTCTCCCACATATGGGGTATCAGCATACTCAGGACAAATTGGACAACAACTTTTGGGGTCCAATTTCTCCTGGTACCCTTGGGAAAATGAAAAAATGGTGACTAAAAGATCATGTTTGTGGAAAAAATAACGAATTTTTTATTTTCACGCCCGGGCATTATAAACTTCTGTGAAGCACTGGGGGGGTCAAAGTGCTCACCACACATCTAGATAAGTTCCTTAGGGGGTCTAGTTTCCAAAATGGTGTCATTTGTGGGGGGTTTCCACTGTTTTGGTACATCAGGAGTTTTCCAAACGCGACATGGTGTCCGATCTCAATTCCAGCCAAAAACGTCAAATGGCGCTGCTTCCCTTCCGAGCTCTGCCATGCGCCCAAATAGTGGTTTACCCCCACATGTGGGGTATCAGCGTACTCAGGACAAATTTCACAATAACTTTTACGGTCCTGTTACCCTTGGAAAAATAAGAATTGAGGGTGAAAAGATCATTTTTGTGGAAAAAATATGATTTTTTAATTGTATGGCTTTATGTTATAAACTTCTGTGAAGCCCATGGGGGTTCAAAGTTCTCACCACACATCTAGATAAGTTCCTTAGGGGGTCTAGTTTCCAAAATGGTGTCATTTGTGGGGGGTTTCCACTGTTTTGGTACATCAGGGGTTTTCCAAACGCGACATGGTGTCCGATCTCAATTCCAGCCAAAAACGTCAAATGGCGCTGCTTCCCTTCCGAGCTCTGCCATGCGCCCAAATAGTGGTTTACCCCCACATGTGGGGTATCAGCGTACTCAGGACAAATTGCACAATAACTTTTAGGGTCCTGTTACCCTTGGGAAAATAAAAATTGGGGTGAAAAGATCATTTTTGTGGAAAAAATATGATTTTTTAATTGTACCGCTGTACGTTATAAACTTCTGTAAAGCCCTTGTGGGTTCAAAGTTCTCACCACATATCTAGATAAGTTCCTTGGGGGGTCTAGTTTCCAAAATGGGGTCACTTGTAGGGGGTTTCCACTGTTTAGGTACATCAGGGACTCTCCAAACGTGACATGGCGTCCAATCTGAATTCCAGCCAATTTTGCATTGAAAAAGTCAAACGGCGCTCCTTCCATTCTGAGCTCTGCCATGCACCGAAACAGTGGTTCCCCCCCACATATCAGGTATCTGCGTACTCAGGATAAATTGCACAATAACTTTTGCAGTCCAATTTCTCCTGTTACCCTTGGTAAAATAAAAAAAATTGAACCTGAAGTATTTTTTTTATGAAAAAAAGTTGGATGTTCATTTTTTTTTAAATATTCAAAAAAATTCCTGTGACGCACCTAAAGGGTTAATAAACTTCTTGAATGTGGTTTTGAGCACTTTAAGGGGTGCAGTTTTTAGAATGGTGTCACTTTTGGGTATTTTCTATCATATAGACCCCTCAAAGTGGCTTCAAATGTGATGTGGTCCTAAAAATAAAATGGTGTTGTAAAAATGAGAAATCGCTGGTCAACTTTTAACCCTTATAACTTCCTATCAAAAAAAAATTTTGGTTCCAAAATTGTGCTGATGTAAAGTAAACATGTGGGAAATGTTAGTTATCAAGTTTTTTGTGTGCCGTATCTCTGTGATTTAAGGGCATAAAAATTCAAAGTTGGAAAATTGCGAAATTTTCAAAATTTTCGCCAAATTTCCATTTTTCTCACAAATAAACGCAAGTTATTTGAATGAAATTTTACCACTAACATGAAGTACAATATGTCACGAGAAAACAATGTCAGAATCACCGGGATCCATGGAAGCGTTCCAGAGTTATGACCTCATAAAGGTACAGTGGTCAGAATTGTAAAAATTGGCCCGGTCATGAACGTGCAAACCACCCTTGGGGGTGAAGGGGTTAATAATGACAGTTGTTTTTTTCTTTTTCTCTTTTCCCGGACAGTTCTTTAAAGTCATGTGAATTTCATAATAGTTTTTTTAGTATTTGTAAGGGTATGTTCCCATGATCAGTAACCGGCAGCGCTTTGGACGCAGCACATGTCCGCTCCGTCCAAAGCACTGCCGGCTTTTGAACTCAGGTGATTCCACATGTGTTCATTGAACCGTGCAGAATCACTACGTCTTATATATTGCACTTGTGATATTTATCTTGCCGAGACTCGCATCTCTGCAAGATAAATAGACGTGCTGCGGTCTGGAAAGATGCACCGCATGAGAGTCTACGCAGGGAAGCCGGAGGTGTTCCCACACGCATAGTGGACGTGTGATTTCATGAAATCCCATCCACTATCCTGTAACATCTGGCCGCTGTGGGTTGGATGCTGTGGATGTATGCATCGTCCAATCCGCAGCGTTTTACTGACCGTGGGAACATTCCCAAAGAGCATGTTCACATGCAGTTTGCCATTTCAAAGTTGATCTTTCTCAAAATCTATGACAGAAAACCCCATACCCCATGTGAAACTTTAAACTCTCCTGTACCAAGACTCAAGTATTTACTAAATTGTATAAGGTTTTTTTTTTTGCTGCCTTTTAAATTAAAATTTCCCTATGTGAACTTGGCTGGAAGTGCAAGGTTGTGAATGGGAATCCATAAATTAGTAGATGACCACTGATCCATTCTTGTGCAGTACCACAGCTGTGTTTTCAGAGAGAGCCTGGCTTACTGATAGAATCCCATCTATGGATCACAATTCCCACCAAAAAATATGCACAGATTTATGAGGAGCCATGTCCATGAAATGTTCTTTATTTTAAATACACAATTATAAAAATCAATGCTTTTGTTCAAATACTTCATCCCTTGACATGGTCATACTGAAGAAAATGGGAAGAAACATAGGACATAAACACCAATCACTGAACAGACTTGGATAACACATTGGAAAAAAACACAATCGAAAAGAAATGGAGCATGAATAACAAAAACAATGGCCTTGTCAGTGTGTAGTTAAGAATGTCTTTGCTGCCTGTATATGGTTGAAATTATGCAAAACAGACCACACTGACTCCATCTGCATAATTATTGTCAATGGCCCCGTCGGCCCCTATGCCAGACTCCCTTTTTGTGGGGATTCAGACATAAGTCCTGATGGAGACACTAAACGTAGTGGCAAACGCTATATAAACCCAGTCAAGTTTTCTCCAAATTCAACACAAAATGACTATTGGTGTCTCAGAATTATTCACACATTCATGACAAGCATTTTTACTACCTAAGGGTGTGTGCACACGCTGTGGATTCTGCTGCGGATCCGCAGCGGATTTGGCCCTGCGGATCCGCAGCAGAATTAGCTGCGGTGTACAGTACCATTATTCCCTATGGGAATTAAAAACCGCTGTGCAGACGCTGCAGAATTTTCCACGCGGATTTTGCTTCGGTTTCAAATCCGCAGAAAGAATTGACATGTCAATTCTTTCTGCGGATTCTGCAGCAGTTTACCCTCTCCTCCATTGTGGAGATGATAAACCGCAGGGCAAAACCGCGGATGAATCCGCAGCAGATTCTGCAGCATGTGCACACACCCTAATAGAGCCCATTTGGCTGTTCTGTCCTGCTGCAAGTGTGATGCATAGGTGGGCATCAACTTCAGATAGACTGAGGAATCTTAGCCCAGTCCTCATGGGCAATGGCTAAGTCTGCGTGCAAACGCTGCGGATTCACCTGCGGATTTTTCAGCACGGATCCGCAGGTAAAACCGCAGCTAAAGTGACCTGCGGTTTATCTGCGGATTTGCCTGTGGTTTTCCTTGGCGGTTTGACACCTGGACAATGGAACTGGTGTCAAACCTCAGTGGAATCCACAGAAAGAATTGACATGCTGCGGATTTAAAACCGCAGCAAAACCACATGGAAAAATCCGCAGCATGTGCACCATGGATTTGAAATCCCATTGGCTAACATGGTACTGTACACTGTCTGCGGAACTGCTGCAGATCCGCAGGGCCAAAACTGCTGCGGATCCGCAGCTGAATCCCCAGCATATGCACATACCCTTATACTTCACTGATATTCTGAGCTCATCAGGAAAGTGGCACAATAAAACAGAAGAGATCATTATCTTGTCAAAATATCAAAAAGGATACAAAAATATGTCAAAGGCATTGAATATTCTTAGATATACAGCTGGGAGCAAAGATTGTAAGTTCAAGACTACAGGGGCTATAGAACCTGGACATAACCAGTGTGTGCTAGAAGTGTGAAGATTAATTTAAGAATTAAAACCAGAATTGAACCAGAAGGGAACTGAAGGTAACTGGACACAGTCACTGTAAACAATGTTTCTGTTTGTTTTCACTTTCACCCCAATAATCCTTCACTTTCTGCTAATTCCCCTAATCCCTACTCCTAGTAAGGAACTGTTCATCTCTTCTTCAATCCTCCCCATCCACCTCACCTCCGCCTCAAAACTGTTCCTTAACATACAATCCTCTGTCTCCAAACACAGACAGCCCCCTCATGCCCTCTCCTGCTCCCACCTGCTAACACTTTCTCTGCTCCTTCTCACTGCTGGTGATATCTCTCCAAATCCTGGTCCTCCTCACCACATTCCCACAGTCATTTCTACCTCCCATCCACGCTCTATCACAACCTTCCGTAACCTCTCCAACCTTATACCCATTCACCCAGCCCCCGCTTCCCCAGTCCCACTAACAGGAGCTCTGTGGAACGCTCGCTCTGTCTGCAACAAGCTTTCCTACATCCATGATCTTTTTGTTACTACCAAACTCTCCTTCCTCGCCATCACCGAAACCTGGCTCACCCCTTCTGACACAGCCTCTCCTGCTGCACTTTCGTATGGCGGCTTCCACCTTTCTCACACCCCCCGCCCCAGCAGCAAACATGGTGGAGGAGTTGGTTTTCTCCTGTCAGATACCTGCTCCTTCACCCCAATCCCACTGCCACCCTCTGTTACCCTCCCTTCCTTTGAGGTGCACTCTGTGCGCATCTACTCCCCCTCCAACCTCCAACTGGCTGTCATCTACCGCCCCCCAGGGCCAGCCACCACCTTCTTTGACCACTTCACCACCTGGTTACTTCATTTCCTTTCCGCGGACATCCCTACTATCATCATGGGTGACTTCAACATCCCCATTGACACTTCCCTCTCAGCTGCCACTAAACTTCTATCTCTCACTTCCTCCTTCGGCCTCACTCAATGGTCTTCTACAGCCACCCACAAAGATGGCCACACACTGGACCTCATCTTCACCCGCCTCTGCTCCCTATCTAACCTCTCTAACTCACCTCTTCCTCTCTCTGACCACAACCTGCTCACATTCTCTTCCCTCTTCACTCCATGTCTACAATCCCCACCCCACAAACTTTCACACCCTCGCAGGAATCTTAAACACCTTGACCTACACTCATTCTCCGAATCCCTCCTCCCTCTTACAGATATAAGTTCCTTACACAATGCGGATGACGCTGCCGCTCTATATAACACCACAATAGCTGTAGCTTTGGAATCCGCTGCCCCACTTACACATACCAAAACTCGCAAAATCAACAGACAGCCCTGGCACACCAGCCTGACCAAAGAGCTGAGGCGAGCTTCCAGGGCTGCTGAGCGCAGATGGAAAAGATCCCACTCCAACGAGCATTTCATCGCATTCAAACAGTCCCTCACTACTTTCAAGACCACACTCGCCACAGCTAAACAAACCTACTTCTCATCTCTCATATCCTCCCTGTCTCACAACCCTAAACAGTTATTCAACACCTTCAATTCTCTCCTCCGCCCCCCAGCACCTCCTCCCTCCCCACTCATCTCAGCTGAAGACTTTGCCTCATTTTTCAAGCAGAAAATTGATAACATCAGGGACAGTTTTGGTCAACAACCCCCAGAGCCCTTCCTCCCGACTTCCCAGCCCTCCACCTTCAAAACCAACTTCTCCACCATTACAGAAGATCGACTCTCCACTCTACTCTCAAGATCACATCTCACCACCTGTGCACTCGACCCGATCCCATCCCACTTCATCCCAAACCTCACCACAGTCTTCATCCCAACCCTAACCCATCTCTTCAACCTATCACTAACAACTGGTGTTTTCCCCTCAAGCTTTAAACATGCCTCCATCACACCTATCCTCAAAAAGCCCTCTCTTGACCCATCCTCTGCATCTAGCTATCGCCCTATATCACTTCTCCCATACGCCTCCAAACTACTGGAACAACACGTCTACCTTGAACTGTCCTCCCATCTCTCTTCTTGCTCCCTCTTCGACCGCTTACAATCTGGCTTCCGGTCACACCACTCCACTGAAACTGCCCTTACTAAGGTCACCAATGACCTCTTAACTGCCAAGAGCAAGCGACACTACTCTGTCCTCCTCCTCCTGGACCTGTCGGCTGCCTTTGACACAGTGGACCATTCCCTATTATTACAGACCCTCTCATCCCTCGGCATCACAGACTTGGCCCTCTCCTGGATCTCATCATACCTAACAGACCGGACATTCAGCGTCTCCCACTCACACACCACCTCCTCACCTCGCCCCCTATCTGTCGGAGTCCCACAAGGTTCAGTCCTAGGGCCCCTGCTGTTCTCTATTTACACCTTTGGCCTGGGACAGCTCATAGAATCTCATGGCTTTCAGTATCATCTTTATGCTGATGACACACAGATCTACATCTCTGGACCAGATATCACCTCCCTACTAACCAGAATCCCTCAATGTCTGTCCACTATTTCATCCTTCTTCTCCACTAGATATCTGAAACTCAACATGGACAAAACAGAATTCATCATCTTTCCCCCATCTCACGTGACCCCCCCTACGAACCTATCAATTACAGTAAATGACTGCCCACTCTCCCCAGTCCCACAAGCTCGCTGCCTCGGAGTAATCCTTGATGCTGATCTCTCCTTCAAACCACATATCCAAACCCTTTCCACTTCCTGCCGACTTCAACTCAAAAATATTTCACGCATCCGTTCATTCCTCACCCAAGAATCTGCAAAAACCCTAGTCCATGCCCTCGTCATCTCTCGCCTTGACTACTGCAACCTCATGCTCTGCGGCCTCCCCTCAAACACTCTCGCACCCCTCCAATCTATTCTAAACTCTGCTGCCCGGCTAATCCACCTGTCCCCCCGCTATTCCGAAGCTTCTCCCCTCTGTCAATCCCTTCACTGGCTCCCAATTGCCCAGAGACTCCATTACAAAACCCTAACCATGACATACAAAGCCATCCACAACTTGTCTCCTCCATACATCTGTGACCTCGTCTCCCGGTACTTTCCTGCACGCAACCTCCGATCCTCACAAGATCTCCTTCTCTACTCCCCTCTTATCTCCTCTTCCCACAATCGCATACAAGATTTCTCTCGCGCATCACCCCTACTCTGGAACTCTCTACCACAACATATCAGACTCTCACCTACCATCGAAACCTTCAAAAAGAGCCTGAAGACCCACCTCTTCCGACAAGCCTATAACCTGCAGTAACCACCGATCGACCAAACCGCTGCACGACCAGCTCTACCCTCGCCTACTGTATTATCACCCATCCCTTGAAGATTGTGAGCCCTCGCGGGCAGGGTCCTCTCTCCTCCTGTACCAGTTATGACTTGTATTGTTTAAGATTATTGTACTTGTTTTTATGTATACCCCCCTCACATGTAAAGCGCCATGGAATAAATGGCGCTATAACAATAAATAATAATAATAATAATAACCGAAATAGGATCTGTCACCAGCTGCCACCAGATTCTTGATCCAAATTTGAAATGAAGGTTAATTTACACACAGTGGGTAAGGAGAGTATTCAGACCCCTTTAAATGTTTCACTCTTTGTTTCATTGCAGGACTTGTTTCCAAAATGCACCAGGCTTGTTTAGATATTCTTTTGCGTACTTCTAATGATGAATTTTATGGTGAGGACACAGCTTATCTTGACCTTCACTGTGCCTGTTAACTACCATTGTTTAATTACATTTTGAACTGAGGTACATGCAACTTGAAAATACTTTGCGATCTCCTTAAAGCCTTCTCCGCTTTTGCATTGGCCCATTTTCCTTTCTGTAATTTTTCAAAAGTAAAAATATATATTTTTTCCTAAAATACAAAAATGTGTCAGCTTTAACTTTAGGCCTTTTAGAGATCATTTCATCTTCAACTTGATTAACTGTTCACAATAACAGTAATTTTGACCAGGGGTGTCCAAACTTTTACATGTCACTGTATAGATTCAAGAAGAACACTGTATTGTGATCCAAGATGCAATGTGTCGATTACATTTGCAAGGCTGAAATCTAGCTGAAACGTTGGATGACAATACTAGAAAAGACTTCTGGAGTGCTGCTTCCACTATTTCTTCTCAGACATGGCTTCACTAGGACTCAAACACATTTCAACATACCGTATCTACCTATTGTCAAACCCTTCCATTTACTATCAAAAACTTTTAACTAATTATTTGTATGAATTAGGACCTTGTTAGACAAATTGTTGTTAGGCAAATGAGCGCCTGCAGGATGTGGCATTTTATTCAGTGCAGTTCTTCAACACAAAAACAAAGCAGAATTGCTCAATAACTGGACAAATAATTATGGATTTGATTATATAGGCAGCACAACCGGTCTATCTGCTTATGTCTATTGTTAGCTATGGCTTTCCTACAAACTTATATTATTATCCAACTACCTAAATAAAGAGGCGCTGGGAAAGATCTGCTGGGGGTTTCTATGATAGGACACATACGCATATCATGTATTTTACCCTTCAGGACGACTGACGTGGCTAAGATAACTGCCCCAGTTTTTCTATGCATTAGTTTCTATACATCTGTGACTTTATGTTTTAAAGAACCCATGTAATTTTTTTTGCCTTAAATCACTGTAAACACAATGGTCTAACCACATTGAATGGTCCCGATTGATAAAAAATGTAATAATTAAATAAACCTTGCCCAATATAGAGATGTTTTAGTCTGGAAGCCATACATTTAAATTTAAAAACCTGTGTCATACTCACTTTTTAGTGCCCCGCGGAGTCTCCAGAGGTCTGTGCTAGCTCCAGAATCACCGGTTGCAGCAATCCTCTAACTGCTAAACAGGGCAGGCACTGCTTCTTCAGCCAGCACAGACGTCCGGAACCTCCTGGGCTGGATCGGCTGGGGCGGTGCCAACAGACTGCAGCGGTCATCTGACTTACGAACAGGACAGGCATCACTTCCAGAGCTGGAGCAGACCTCTGTAGTGGCCTATTCTGGATTCACAGAGACAATGAAAGGTTTTATTTTAAGTATATTCATGCCTTAAAAGTAAAATGTTTCTATATCGGACAGACCCTTTAAAAATGATGTGTTACCTCCCACTCAAAAAAATAACTTTAAATGTGCCACTCGCTAGGTGCCTCCCTTCGGTATAATATAATCTATCTTCAACTGCAAAGATCCTGAGACAGGTTACAGAAAGAGTGGGAGTGTCTTTGTTTCTCTGCGTCTCCCCTCCTGTATATCTAACCACAAACAGGCATTAAGGAGGGCTTTCAGTTCAGGGCAGACAAGCCAGGTGCAGTGTATGCTTGGAAGTGAAGTTCCAGCTTCTATAGTGCTGCCCGAATGCTGATGAATAGGAAACACTCACTTAGCCTCACATGTACTGATACTTCAGAGTGGAAAAAACAGTAGCGGTGCTATCCGTGTCCGTCATCCGTGTCACCATCTGTGTGACACCTACCGGAATAGAATGCAGAATAGAAATGACAGATGTTTAGGTGTCAGATGTTCAAAGATAGAGATAGATAGTTAGATATGGTCTAGACAGATAAGTATCCACGATATATACAGTGGAGAAAATAAGTAATTGATACACTGCCCATTTTGCAAGTTTTCCCACCTACAAAGAATTTGTAATTTTTATCGTAGGTACACTTCACCTATGAGAGACAGAATCTAAAAATAAAAAAAAAATAAAAAAAAATCACAAAATCACATTGTATGATTTTTACATAATTAAATTGCTTTTTATTGCATAAAATTAATACTTGATCACCTACAAACCAGTAAGGCTATGTGCACACGCTGCGGATTGGTCTGCGGATTTGTATCTGCGGAACCGCAGGTAAAACTGCAGGTAAAATGACCTGCGGTTTTACCTGCAGATTGGCCTGCGGTTTATCTTCTCTACAATGGAGGAGATGGTAAACCGCAGCAGAATCCGCAGAAAAGAAGTGACATGACATTTCTTTCTGCGGATTCAAAACCGCAGCTTTTCCGCAGTTAAAAATCCGCAGCATGTGCACAGCAGATTGTAAATCACATAGATTTACATGCTACTGTACACTGTCTGCAGAACTACTGCAGATCCGCAGCGGATCCCCAGCAAAAACCGCAGTGTGTGCACATAGCCTAAGAATTCTCGCTCTCACAGACCTGTTACTTTTTCTTTAAGAAGCCCTCCTACTCTGCACTCATTACCTGTATTAATTGCTCCTGTTTGACCTTGTTACCTGTATAAAAGACACCAGTCCAAACATTCAATCAAACACACTCCAACCTCTCCACCATGGCCAAGACCAAAGAGCTGTCTAAGGACACTAGGGGCAAAATTGTAAACCTGCACAAGGCTGGGAAGGGCTGCAAGAACTAGATGGGAGGACCTGGTCAATAACCTGATGTGAACTGGGACCACAGTCTCAAACATTACCATTAGTAACACACTACACCTTCATGGATTAAAATCCTGCAGGGTACTCAAAGTCCCTCTGCTCATGCCAGCACATGTCCGGGCCCATTTGAAGTTCACTAATGACAATGTGGATCATCCATAGGAGGCATTGGAAAAGGTCATGTGGTCAGATGAGACCAAAATAGAACTTTTTGGTATTAATTCCACTCGCCATGTTTGGAGGAAAAAGAAGGCTCAGTACAACCCCAAGAACACCCCAATGAATCATGGTGTCGGAAACATCATACTTTGGGGGTGCTTTTCTGCAAAAGAGATGGGACAACTGCTCCTTATTGAAGAGAGGATGCATGGGGTAATGTATCGCAAGATTTTGGCAAATGTGGCGCCCCCAGGAGTATGGCCGCCACAGTGGCTTTGCCTTCCTCCAGGGAGGGTAATGCCAGGCTTGGAAGCAGTGAAGGGTCTCTCTCGCAGTTAACCTATACATGCAACACAGTTCCACTCCAGGCAAGCAGGGGGGACTATGAATCGGATTTGAAGGGAGGAGTGCTCTCTGAGGGCCAAGAGGAAGGAGTGGTCAGTTAGTGTGAGGAGGTCCACGTGTGCAGACGTGTGGAGAGAAGCTGGAGGTTGAGCTGAGGAAAGAGAGCTCCCTCACAGTGAGAGCGCATGAACTGGAGCCTGGTCTCCACGGTTGTACGGATACTAACGGTCCTGCAACAGACACCAGAGGAGTAGGAGGCTGTAAATTCCCTACCCCCATCTAAGACTCGGAGGCACAACAGGACGGAGTGAGCCAAGAGAGGAATAGCGGCTACAGCTGTCTGCCATACGAGGAGTGCTAGTAGAAGAGAATTAGTAGGAACTTCAGTGTAACTCAGTACTAGGAGTACTTCACTCAAATAAGCGCTAAGAAGGAGACTGCACAGCCCATCTGCTGAGAGAGAATCCCTGAGCTGCTTCCAGGCTAGCCTGCTCCAGTACCATCTGTAATCAGGACCCTGGACTGCATTTATCAAGTAAAGGTACAGAAATTGCACCCCGCTGTGTCTTTGTCTGGTTCCTACCCTTCTGGCACTGCTACATCCCCGTGCCAACCACATCTACACTGCCCTGGGACTACTGCTTCACCTGTGGGGAGCTTTTACATCTTTGCTGCACCATACCATCAGTCCCAGTAGATCTGCATGCAGCGTCGGCTTAACATCTCCCTTGCTGAACATCACAGGTGGCGTCACGAACTATTCATTTACATTCCATCATTTCCAATCTCCCCTTTTTACATTGGGTGCCCAGGGCCACCGCTGCTGTAACACATCCCGCTGACACCGGCCCGGTACCGAGTACCCCACAGCCCTGGGAGGGCGACTCACAAACAACCTCCGTCCATCAATAGGAGCATTGAAGATGGGTTGTGGCTGGGTCTTCCAGCATAATGACCCGAAAAACACAGCCAGGGCAACTAAGGAATGGCTTGGCTCCGTAAGAAGCATTTCAAGGTCCTGGAGTGGCCTAACCAGTCTCCAGACCTAAACCCAATGCATAATTTGAGAGGGAGCTGAAACTCAATGTTGCCCAGCGACAGCCCTGAAACCTGAATTATCTGGAAAAGATCTGTATGGAGGAGTGGACCAAAATCCCTGCTTCAGTGTGTGAAAACTTGGTCAAGAACTACAGGAAAACTTCTGACTTCTGTAATTGGAAACAAAGGTTTTTGTACCAAATATTAAGTTCTGTTTTTCCTTTGTATAAAATACTTATTTCATGCAATAAATGCAAATTAATTATGTAAAAATCATACAATGTGAATTTCTAGATTTTTTTTTTACATTCTGTCTCTCACAGTTGAAGTGTACCTATGATTCAAATTTCAGGCTTCTCCATTCTTTGTAAGTTGGAAAACTTACAAAATTGGCAGTGCATCAAATTCTTATTTTCCCCACTTGGTGCCTTGTGTGTGTAGTTTACTGTACTTGTATTTAGCGAATAAATAAATGAAAAACATGATGTGGGGTCCCCTGTTTTTTGATAACCAGCCGAGGTAAAGCAGACAGCTGTGGACTGATATTATCAGGTCGGGAAGGTCCATAGTTTTTGGGCCTTTCCAAGCCTAAAAATACCATCCTGCAGCTGCCCCAGAATTGGCACATTACATTAGATGCGCCAATTCTGGCGCTTTGTCCAGCTTTCCTTGATTGCCCTAGTGTGGTGGCAATCAGGGTAATGGTAGTTGGGGTTAATGACAGCTGTGGTTTGTCAAAAATCGGCGCTGCCATCAACCCCTGGGATTAGTAATGGAGAGGTGTCTATCATACACCATTTTTTTCATTTATTAGCTAAGCATAAGTACATAAGTACAGCAAACTACAGATGCAATGCACTAATTATATATCTCATGAGTATCTTTCTATCTACAACATATCTACCTTTATCTTTGCACATCTAACACCTAAACATCTATCGTTTCTATTCTGGTACGTGTCACACAGATGTCACACTCTATATCATCCATGTGCGGATGTATTGACGTTCATGCTGCAGGAATAAACAGACATGTCCAAGTGTGGGTCACATGACGGACATGTGCATAGCCCCATAGATTTTAATGGGTGTATATGTGTAAGTGTCTCCAGTTCGTGTGAACACTGTGACTGGAGTACAATTTCTGTCAAGGATTGTGTTCCTTAATAAATTTACCACCTCTTGCCTCACCATGCCCTTTCATTAGGAATGTGAAAAATGAGGATGAATGAACTCATGGAGATCAACATCCAACACTGCGGAGACACCATCACGTTTCTCAACGCAGTGATCCTAGGGCAATGCCCCCACCCTTATGGGAAATATGTAAATATATGCAAAACACAAGCCGCGGAGACACCATCACATGTTTCTCAACGCAAGCAATGACTAGCCAGGTCTTTCCCCGGGAGGGAACAACCACGGGAAGGAAACCACCTATGCCAAAACATGGTATCCACAGACAGCTGTTTCAGGGTATTGCCCCTCATCAGTGTGGAGTAGGAAACTGGCCAGTAGGAGCAATGCCTAGTAGAAGACTGTGAAAAATGAGGATGAATGATCTCATGGAGATCAACACCCAACACTGCGGAGACACCATCACATGTTTCTCAACGCAGTGATCCTAGGGCAGTGCCCTCACCCTTATGGGAAATATGTAAATATATGCAAAACACAAGCCACGGAGACACCATCACATGTTTCTCAACGCAAGCAATGACTAGCCAGGTCTTTCCCCAGGAGGGAACAACCACGGGAAGGGCAGTCTCCAATGAAGGAAACCACCTATGCCAAAACATGGTATCCATCCACAGACAGCTGTTTCGGGGCCATGAGTTCATTCATCCTCATTTTTCACAGTCTTCTACTAGGCATTGCTCCTACTGGCCAGTTTCCTACTCCACACTGATGAGGGGCAATACCCCGAAACAGCTGTCTGTGGATGGATACCATGTTTTGTCATAGGTGGTTTCCTTCATTGGAGACTGCCCTTCCCGTGGTTGTTCCCTCCCGGGGAAAGACCTGGCTAGTCATTGCTTGCGTTGAGAAACATGTGATGGTGTCTCCGCGGCTTGTGTTTTGCATATACTTTCATTAGGAATGGCATATGGATCGCCCGTTAGGGCAGTGGGGATTTTCGGTACCGGGCCGCTTCTTAAAGGGATGTGTCACGGCAGCTGTGACCCTGTCCGTGGCCCTGGGCGTCCAATAAAAGGGGATATTTACAATGGATAAAGTTTATAAAGTTGTTAATAAGTGTTCGTGATGCCACCTGTGGTTTCTGGTCAGAGGTGACCAGCGCTGCAGTGCAGATCCTCTGGGACTGATGATAATGCAGCAGAGTTGGTATAGCTCTCCACAGGCAGAAATTGGTCCCAGGGCAGTTGTAATAGAAAAGATGTTGTATGGATGTAGCAGAGTTGGATAGGTGACGCAGGAATAATTAGAGGACACAGCTGGGTGCAGTTCCAAAGCTTCACTCACAGTTCTGGTGCTGGGTCCTTCAGGTGAGGGGCTCAGTCAACTCCCAGGTAGATCAGGATCCACCTTCCCAGGACTCCCTTCAGTGTGTGACTTTCCCAGCCATCTCACTGTGCTGGTTTCTACTCCTCTTCCTGTCCAACACCTCACAATCAGTGTCCCAGGCCAGCAGCCACGGACCTTGTTGGGTAATGTCCTCTCTGCGTTCCCTCGCTCCCTTATGGCTGCCTTTCCGGAGAAGATAACTGTAACTTCTGGCTGAGGTACCTACAGGTGCCTCTGCCTCCGGCTTGCCAGCTAAGTCTGATGATTATTCCACTGGACTAGGGGACCCCACTGCGACCTGATCCCTTCACCTAACGTTAGTCGGCATGGAACGAGCCCCACGGGCAGTATGGTCGCTGCGCCGTGCCTCTAGGATCCTTTCCCTCTACAGGGAGCTTCCTTCAGTCTTCGTCTTTCCAGCAGCTCCTCTGACCAGGAGCTGCTGCACTCACGTCCTTCCACTTCTTCCCCTCCAGGAAGACTGTCCTAACTAAAACTCTACTCTCCCGCTCTCATCCTACAAGCTCCACCCACCTCCCAACCCCTTTACTACCCAGGCAGGGTTGAGATCATCCTCCCATAGGGTACATCCAGGGTGCCCTGGTGCTATAGGGTGTGTGTTGGGTGCAGGTGTTAGAGTCCTGTGAGGTGTCCCTTCCTTACCTGAGAATGGGGCACCACACCTCTGGGTGTTTTTTCATATTGTCCCTACTTATCTCGATGACCCATCTCTCTGACTAAGGCCTCTTTCACACATCCGTTTTTCGCCGTCGGGCAAGTTCCGGCTATTTTTAGTAAAACCAGATCCGGCAAAATGCAATGCCGGATCTGGTTTTTCCCCCATTGACTTGTATTAGCGCCGGATGGACATGCAGTTCGTCAGGTTTTTACTGGATCTGGCAATATATCTCAATCCGGCGTCTGGAAAAAACGGCAACTGTAACGTTTTTTGTCTGCGGCGAAAAAGCCGGAAGCGCCGGATCCGACGCTTTCAGCTTTTTAACACAATGAAAGTCTATGAGCGCCGCAATGCGCCGGATCCGGCCAAAGCCGGATCCGGTGACCGGATCCGTTTTTTGGGTCTGAGCATGCTCAGTAGCCCTGCCCACAGCAAACATATCTAAAACCATGACAGTGGGACCCTCAGCCACAGCCAATATGCCAGCCAAGAGAGGATCCAGCCGCAGGAGAAGGCAGGAGAGTACCACACCACCAGCACCACCCCAAATGGAGTCAAGGGACCTTGCTGAACAGGCAGAGGGGAGTCCACCAGCAGACGACAGACGGTAGTTATCACATCCCCCATTCCTCAAAAATTTAACCAATTTTTTGTCTTTCAGCCAGGGCCATGGAACATCAATATATTCATTGGCCCTTTGTTTCTCTTTATTCCCCAGCAGAAGCCGCCCTATAGAAGCAGCAGCACAAGCAGCAGTAACAGGAACGGAGTCTGGCCGGCAGCAGGACACCACATCTTCTTCTTCTGGGAGCCCTCCCTCGCATCGTCAGCGTTTAACGGTAATTTTTTATTTCCACAATCCATCATCTCTGGAATATATGTCTATTCATTGGCTTTTATTTCAAAACAGGAATCACAAGCTGAAGAGGATGTACCAGAAGAAGAACGAAGGGGTGGACAGATATGAGGAGTGGGCTCGCAATTGGTAAGTTTCCTGCATCAATCACAGAAACACAACATCACACTACACACAACACATAGAAAACAATTTAGTGCACACATCACACAGCAAACAACACATATGCCTACATCCAAGCACATAACTTTTTTTTTTTTTCCTAGTCTTCCGAATCTGGTGCTCGTCCAAGAGGTCATCGCAGTGCCTCCCAGGGTTGGCGGCGTGAGCGACGCAGCAGTCACCATCGTTTTAAGTATACTTTTTTTTGTTTTTTTGTTTTTCCCTTTTTTTAAACTTTTCTTAGTAGTGTGGAGGCCAATTTATTTTTTTCTTTTTTTCTTTAACAGGCTTCACAGCCTGCTCCCGGCTCTGACGGTGAGGAGGGGGGGGATTGACGTGGACCTCCTCATCGATCTGGTTAGAGAAAGAGAGCCGCTGTGGAATATGGGGGACCACCGCCATGCTAATCTTATTGTGACCAGTCGGCTCTGGGAGGAAATCTGTTCGCTCCTCGTGGACCGCTGGGAGTACCTCGATGCTCGGGGCCAGATTCAACAGCGTAAGTATATACAGTTCCGGTTGCTGGAATGTAAAGCAGTGATTCCCAAACTCCAGTCCTCGTGGTCCCCACGGGTGATGTTTTCAAGATTTTTTTTTGAGCAACACTATGGAAATCCTGAAAACATCACCCGTGGGGGGCATGAGGACTGGAGTTTGGGAAACACTGATGTTGTATACTAACCACTTTGTGCTTTCTCGTTTCAGGGGAGAGAATTGTGAAGCGGTGGCGGTCTGTGAGGGATCGTTTCAAGAAGGAGTTCAACAAAGAGATGTGGGCCCCGAGTGGATCTGGAGGATGCAGGAGCAAGTACAAGTACGCCCGAGGCCTGTCGTTCCTCCGGGAAACAATGGTCACCAGAAGGTAAATATTACACAGCCCATGTAAAAAAAAAATGTTACATGTCTAATTTTTTTTTCAGCCAGGGCCATGCCATGTCACTATATTAATTGGATTTTCTTCTCTTTATTCCACAGCACGGTGACAACCACTCAGGAGCCTGCACGGTTGGACCATTCTGGGGTGATCCCTGAGGAGACCGCCGCCGAGGGACACTTCAACCACCCTGGCCCAGCTGCACCTTCCCAGCCTTCCCTCACATTCGATCCATCTCTCCCATCCACCAGCGCTGGAGCATCGTGGCCGCCTACATTACATGAATCCACTGGTGAGGAGATCGCTTTCCCTTTACCCCACCCTTCTGCCGCTGCCACCTCTAGTACACCTGTGGGTACTGGGCGACAGCGGCAGAGGGGTCAGGAAAAGACCTATGCTCCAGAGTTCTTGCATCTGAATGCATCTTTCCAGAACTGTCTAAAAATCTTGTCAGAGCAAATATCCACAGGCTTTCAGGTGATCAACTCCGCCACTCTGGAGTTGAAGAGTTCGCCAAACCACACGTTTTTCAGGTCTGTTGTGGAGCGCATGGAAACGCTCTCTCCTAGCCAGCAGATGCATGTAATGCATTCGTGCCACGCTGCTCTACTGCAGGTTACCTCCCAACCTCCTCCTCCCACCCCAGTAGTTCCTCCACCTGCACCCCCTCCAGCCACTGTCCCTCCTCCCCTCCTCCCCCTCCTATTCCATACCAGCAACCTCCCCAGTACCAGCAACCTCCCCACTTCCAGCAACCTGCCCCGTACCAAACTCCTTCCCCCTACCACTTCTCAACCACATCATCTGCTACTCCAGCCCCTGCTCAACCCTCCACTCCACCACACACCACCTGCTCTGCCTCCAACATGTCCACCCATTCTATTGCTTTTTCCACCCCTTCACCTCTAACTGTTCCTTCCCCACCACCATCCCAGTCCTCTCTCCACACTCCCAGTGTCGGTGTCCCGCAGCCCCTCCAGCAGTATTTCCACCCCACACTACACTAATTTAGGATTGTGTGTTGAAAATAAAACAAGTTTGCGTGTTTAACCCCTTCACCCCCAAGGGTGGTTTGCACGTTCATGACGGGCCAATTTTTACAATTCTGACCACTGTACCTTTATGAGGTCATAACTCTGGAACGCTTCCATGGATCCCGGTGATTCTGACAATGTTTTCTCGAGACGTATTGTACTTCATGTTAGTGGTAAAATTTCATTCAAATAACTTGCGTTTATTTGTGAGAAAAATGGAAATTTGGCGAAAATTTTGAACATTTCGCAATTTTCCAACTTTGAATTTTTATGCCCTTAAATCACAGAGATACAGCACACAAAAAACTTGATAACATTTCCCACATGTTTACTTTACATCAGCACAATTTTGGAACCAAAATTTTTTTTTGTTAGGAAGTTATAAGGGTTAAAATTTGACCAGCGATTTCTCATTTTTACAACACCATTTTATTTTTAGGACCACATCACATTTGAAGCCACTTTGCGGGGTCTATATGATAGAAAATACCCAAAAGTGACACCATTCTAAAAACTGCAGCCCTTAAAGTGCTCAAAACCACATTCAAGAAGTTTATTAACCCTTTAGGTGCATCACAGGAATTTTTTTTGAATATTTAAAAAAAAATGAACATTAACTTTTTTTCATAAAAACAATACATCAGGTTCAATTTTTTTTTATTTTACCAAGGGTAACAGGAGAAATTGGACTGCAAAAGTTATTGTGCAATTTGTCCTGAGTACGCTGATACCTGATATGTGGGGGGGAACGACTGTTTCGACGCATGGCAGAGCTCAGAATGGAAGGAGCGTCGTTTGACTTTTTCAATGCAAAATTGGCTGGAATTCAGATTGGACGCCATGTCACGTTTGGAGAGTCCCTGATGTACCTAAACAGTGGAAACCCCCTACAAGTGACCCCATTTTGGAAACTAGACCCCCCAAGGAACTTATCTAGATATGTGGTGAGAACTTTGAACCCACAAGGGCTTTACAGAAGTTTATAACGTACAGCAGTACAATTAAAAAATCATATTTTTTCCACAAAAATGATCTTTTCACCCCAATTTTTATTTTCCCAAGGGTAACAGGACCCTAAAAGTTATTGTGCAATTTGTCCTGAGTATGCCGATACCCCGCATGTGGGGGTAAACCACTATTTGGGCGCATGGCAGAGCTCGGAAGGGAAGCAGCGCCATTTGACGTTTTTGGCTGGAATTGAGATCGGGCATCATGTCGCGATTGGAAAACCCCTGATGTACCGAAACAGTGGAAACCCCCACAAATGACACCATTTTGGAAACTAGACCCCCTAAGGAACTTATATAGATGTGTGGTGAGAACTTTGAACCCCCAAGGGCTTCACAGAAGTTTATAACATACAGCCGTACAATTAAAAAATCATATTTTTTCCACAAAAATGATCTTTTCACCCTCAATTCTTATTTTTCCAAGGGTAACAGGACCCTAAAAAGTTATTGTGCAATTTGTCCTGAGTACGCTGATACCCCACATGTGGGGGTAAACCACTATTTGGGCGCATGGCAGAGCTCGGAAGGGAAGCAGCGCCATTTGACGTTTTTGGCTGGAATTGAGATCGGACACCATGTCGCGTTTGGAAAACTCCTGATGTACCAAAACAGTGGAAACCCCCCACAAATGACACCATTTTGGAAACTAGACCCCCTAAGGAACTTATCTAGATGTGTGGTGAGAACTTTGAACCCCCAAGGGCTTCACAGAAGTTTATAATGCCAGGGCATGAAAATAAAAAAAAATCGTATTTTTTCCACAAACATGATCAATTAGTCCCCAATTTTTTTATTTTCCCAAGGGTAACAGGAGAAATTGAACCCCAAAAGTTGTTGTCCAATTTGTCCTGAGTACGCTGACACCCTATATGTGGGAGAAAACTACTGTATGGACACACGTCGGGGCTCGGAAGGGAAGCAGTGACGTTTTGGAATGCAGACTTTGATGGAATGGTCTGCGGGTGTCATGTGCGTTTGGAGAGCCCCTCATGTACCTAAACTATTGAAACTCCCCACAAGTGACCCCATTTTGGACACTAGACCCCCCACGGAACTTATCTAGATGTGTGGTGAGCACTTTGAACCCCCAAGTGCTTCACTGAAGTTTATAACGCTCGGACGTGAAAATAAAAAAATCATTTTTTTCCACAAAAATGATATTTTTGCCCCCAATTTTTTATTTTCCTAAGGGTAACAGGAGAAATTGGACCCCAAAAATTGTTTTGCAATTTGTCCTGAGTAGGCTGATACCCTCACATGTGAGGGTAAAAACACTGTTTGAGCGCATGGCAGAGCTTGGAAGGGAAGGAGCACCATTTGACTTTTTCAACGCAGAATTGGCTGGAATTGAGATCAGACGCCATGTTGCATTTGGAGAGCCCCTGATGTGCCCAAACAGTGGAAACCCCCAATTCTAACTCCAACCCGAACCCCAACACACCCCTAACCCTAATCTCAGCCCTAACCCTAGCCCTAACCCTAGCCCTAGCCCTAGCCTTAACCCTAGCCCTACCCCTAACCCTAACGGAAAAATGGAAATAAATACATTTTTTTTATTTTATTATTTTTCCCCTAACTAAGGGGGTGATAACGGGGGGTTTGATTTACTATTTATGGCGGTTTTTATTTTTGGCAGCTGTCGCATGCTAAAAGACGCTTTTTATTGTAAAAATAGTTTTTGCATCATCACATATTGAGAGCTATAATTTTTCCGTATTTTGACCCACTGAGTCATGTGAGGTCTTATTTTTTGCGGGACGAGTTGACGTTTTTATTGGTACCATTGTTGGGTACGTGACATTTTTTGATCGCTTTTTATTCCAATTTTTGGGATGCAGAATGAACAAAAACCAGCGTTTCATGAATTTCTTTTGGGGGAGTGCGTTTACACCGTTCGGCGTGCAGTAAAATTGGTAAAGCGGTTTTATTCTTCGGGTCAGTATGGTTACAGCGATACCTCATTTAGGTCGTTTTTTTATGTTTTGTCGGTTTTATGCAATGAAAACTATTTTATATAAAAAATAATTATTTTTGCATCGCTTTATTCTGCGAGCTATAACTTTTTTATTTTTTCGCTGATGATGCTGTGTGGCGGCTCATTTTTTGTGGGACAAGATGACGTTTTCAGCGGTACCATGGATATTTATATGCGTCTTTTTGATTGCGCGTTATTACACTTTTTGTTTGGCGGTATGATAATAAATCATTTTTTGCTTCGTTTTTTATTTTTATTTTTTAAGGGGTTCACTAAAGGGGTTAACTAATGGGACAGTTTTATAGGGCGGGTTGTTACGGACGCGGCGATACCTAATATGTGTAGTTTTATTGTTTTGTTTTTTTTATTTCCAAAAAATGGATTTATTGGGGGAATTTTTTTTTTTTAACTTTATTAAATAGTCCCAAGTGGGACATCACTGTCCTGTGACAGATCGCTGATCTGTCACATCACAGATCACTGTGACAGATCAGCAATCTGTCACAGGCAGTGCAGAAGGCTTCCTCATGCCTGCGCTTTGCAGGCACTGAGGAAGCCAGCTTCCTGCAGGCCCCCGAAGGCCCCCGTCGCCATCTTGGATTCGGGGGCCTGCAGGAAAGGAGCCCCCCGCAGCAGCGCTGCACATTGCGCTGCCGTGGGGGGCTCAGGGAAGCACGGAGGGAGCCCCCTCCCTGCCGATGCTTCCCTTTAACCTCCGGTACACCGCGATCATGTTTGATCGCAGTGTGCAAGGGGTTAATGAGTCGGGGGCGGTCTGTGACCGCCCCTGACACATTGTGCCGGGTGTCAGCTGTGATAATCAGCTGACACCCGGCCGCGATCAGCGGCGCTCACCACGTGGGCGCCGCTGATCGCGGTAGACGTACTATCCCATCCATGGGCATAGAGGCCCTGGTCCCATGGACGGGATAGTACGTCTCATGTCAGAAAGGGGTTAAAGCTTTATTAAAAAAATTTCTATTGAAATTTACAAAAGTTTTATTAAAATTTCAATAAAAGTTAAATTTTTGTATTACAATTGGTGTCTGTCATTTATTTCTGCGGCTAAATCTGTTTAATCTAAAGGTAAAATACTGGTTATAGAAAAGGTAAAAATTATTGGGTATACTAAACAAGGTACATAACTTTGGGTAAAAGGTAAATCAATTTTACCTTTTAGCCACAGTTGTGTCCATGGTTGTGTTTTAGGCAAAGTATTTCACCTTTTAGCAAAAGTTGTGTATCTTGTTGGGGATTATGTAACAATGTACACAACTTTTGGTAAAAGGTGAAATACTTTGCCTAAAACACAACCAGGGACACAACCGTGGCCAAAAGGTAAAAATTGATAAACCACAACAAGATAGACAACTTTGGTTGGCAAAGGTATACTGTTGGTACAGAAGGTACATGACTTTGGTTAAGGGCAGAAATTTATCAAACTCTGTCATCCTGCCAGTCTATCCTTCCTTGAGGTACTTAAAGTATTGTGCAAAATTGTCCCTCATTACTGAAACCGTCACAGAACTTCTAGTGGTAATGTCATGGTAATCTTGCAAGGTGGTTTCTTCAGAGGTGTCCTCAATGGAAATGGGTTCCTTGCAGATAACAAAATTGTGCAGGACCACACAAGCTTTGATCACCTCGTCCACAGTTTCTGTCTTGAGGTTGATCGCAGTCAATAGTACCCGCCATTTGGCTGTCAGAATACCAAAAGCGCACTCCACCATTCTTCTTGCTCTTGTGAGGCGGTAATTAATAATGCGTTTTGTTCTTGTCAATCCTCTGCTAGAGTATGGTTTCAAAAGGTGTTCTGACAGCTGGAAGGCTTCATCCCCTACACAGACAAAAGGCATAGGTGGACCAGATGTTTGCGGCAGCGGTCTAGGGGGTGGGAACTGGAAGGTGTTTCCATACAGTTTACGCCCCATGGCAGACAGTTTGAAAACTTGAGAGTCATTGGAGCGGCCATAGGCCCCAATATCGACAGCAATAAATTTGTATTCCGCGTCAGCGATGGCCATGAGGACAATGGAAAAATATTTCTTGTAATTGAAATATTACGATCCTGATCCAGCTGGCTTTACAATGCGGATATGTTTCCCGTCCACAGCGCCCAAGCAATTCGGAAACTGACATATCTGTAGAAACTTGTCAGCAATTTCAATCCACCTCTCTGTTGTGGGCTCTGGTACAAACTCATCAACTAAAGAGTCCCACAGTGCATGGCATGTGTGCTTCACTATTCCAGATATGGTGGAAATCCCGAGTCTGTACTGGAAATGGAGTGATGAAAGGGATTCTCCAGTTGCAAGGAATCTGGGGGGAATTAAAAAAAAAAATAGTTCAAAATCACAGCATTACATCCCAAAACTCAGCTATAACACTTGGAGATACAAACTACCACCAACAACATTCCAGTGAAAGTGTGCTCTGATGCAAGCATATCCAATAAATGTGGCTTACCTTAGAGTCACCATCAGACGCTCTGCGGGTGAAACAGAGAAGCGGCAATAGGTGTCCGATTTTCTTATGAGGTGTGCAATGCGCTCCACCAAGTAATCAAAATTCTCCATTTTCATCAGAACATATGCGAAAAATTTCTCCGGGTTTCTTCTAAGGTCCATGCAGAGTGTAGAATAGACCCCACGCGTCATTCTCTTGGCTGTGATGGGGTGGATCCACAAACAGCGTCGCTGATGCCTGATGCGCTGCTGTCTCCTTCTCCAGAACAATCACCCTCAAACTATTCGCCTCCGCTGTAAAATCCACCATATTCTTCAAAATATTTCCTATCACAACATCCATCTTCACCAGTCACTTGCTCTTCTCTCCAACCTGCACTTTCTCCTCTACAACCTGTCAAAGATGGGCTGTAGGAATACGGTATATATAGGTTTTCAGTAGCCAATCACGTTTGGAAGCCCCCAAGGGGCGTTTTTAAAAACCAGATCCGTCGTAATCCGTCAAAAAACGGATGGAAAAACGGATGAGACGGATCCGGTTTTTGGTTGGCTGCGCAAGACAGATCCGGCAGAAAACCGGATCCATCACATCCGGTTTTACCTAACATTTGACGGATCCGGCGCGACGCCGGATCGTGCCTGACGGCAAAAAACTGATGTGTAAAAGCAGCCTTACTCACACTATTTTGGTGTGAGGACCTGCATAGATTTTTCCTGCACAGCAGTGATGGTTATGCAATCTTCTGCCTTGTAAAACAAAAAAGCAGTAACCTCTGTTTTTTTCCTGGAAACAATGGCACATTGTAGTGAATTCTGATTACCAGGAAACTGTTTTATTTATTTTTTTACATTAAAGGGATAGCAGAGTTCCAGAAATGTTATTATAGAGATATGTTCCTTATGTTCCACTATACTTACTGTATCTTGTAGGTTGTTGTGCATTGTTATTGTTTCATGTTGTAAACCATTTTCGGACATACAGTAAAATGTTCCCGGGAAATACTTTACATGAATAAATAACCCATTAATTCTTAATTGTCTTGATAAATCTCTGCTTGATGTAATTGAATAGTAATGTTCATTGTTTACTTCCATGGGACATAAATCTGTCCTGGCCATGTGGTGACGCACAGTCACAATAGTGATCAGAGCTGTTATATAATGAGCTCTGCACCCGTGATCTTCACATGACTGGGACAATCGAGGTTCACATTCATTGACTGCAGACATAGACTGATGGGATTGCTGACATGCATGGTTTGTTTGCATACAGCATATTAAAGAATACATTCTAGATTTATTTTACTCGCATACCACAATATCCAGAGTGCTTTACAAACATCATCATCACTGTCCCATTTGGGGGGGGGTCACAATCTCTGTTCTCTATCAGTATGTCTGGAGTGTGGGAGGAAACCAGGGGAGAACATACAAACTCCTTGCAAATCTTGCATGAGAAAAAAAAAATCACTGTATGCTGTGATTGACAGAATATATCAGATGTCGTACACCCATACAAGTCTATGGTTGAGTGCTAAATATCGGACTGCACTCAGATGTCATCTGAGTGCAGACTGATATACCCACACACAATGGAAAAGATTGAGAAATTAAGTTCTCCATCTTCTTCGCACCTGTGCTGCTATTCTGTCATGTGAGAGAATCGGATCACAGTAAAATGACACTCGGCTCACGCTCGCAGCAGAGTTTGAGCTGACGGTCATTTGCATATGGCATCCGAGCCCTAAACCTTGCTACATACACATTAGATAGCGGTCAGCTGAATGATTGTATGGGCTTGTGCACACAACCGCATTTTCGGTCTGAATGTTATCCGTGAAAAAAAAAAATGGATCACAAGCAGACCAATGTTTTTTTCAATGGGGCAGTGCAGATGTATGATTGTTTTCAGTTATCGAATCTCTATGTGAAAAAATTGCAGCACACACAAGTTTCTCCCGTAAATAGGATGAGACTCAACATTCAAGTCTATGAGTGTGTAAAAGAAAATCGGATGCCATATAGAGCCACAGTATAGCATCTGATATGTACATTGCAGCTCTGTAATATTGGACACTGTAAATGAATAATAGCTGCTGGGTACAAAAACGGATTGTATACGGACTACACACTGATGACAAGTGAGAAAAAAATCATCCTACTTTTCTGGATGAAACTCTGAACGACTTTTTTTAGACCCCTGGTTGAACCTGCCCTTCTTTCAGCTCCCCTATATACAGTATCACTCAGCTCAGCTGATAACCACTGCCATAGCCATCATTGGGAGATCCCTATACACATTGGATGGTCGGCCATGCACAAAGAACTTGGCAATTCAAACCCTTTTTTTATCTAATTTATGTATGGAGGGCTTTAAATTCATATATCCGGAACTGGATTGAGGCCTGTCGCACAGCTACAGTGGCGCCCCTGAGGGTTCAGTCGCCACAGAGGTACTGCACCTCATCCAGAGGTGTGGTTTTCCGCTCTCAGGTAAGGTCCAGGGCAGCTGGCTTGGGACACTGTGTGTGCAGGCGCAGGGCAGGAGAGGAGGGAGCCAGTGAAGTGAGACAGCCAGGAAAAGGAACATCTGAAGGGGGTTCTGACATGGTGTACCCCAAATTACCTGAGAGCTGGCTGGACCCCCGACCCTGAGGACACAGCACCCCGGCTGGGATTTGAAACATCATAACTGAGTAAAACTTGTGAAAACTGCACACTGCTGTGTCCTCCACATTTACTGCGTCACTTGTCCTGCACAACAACTACCATCATCACTATCATATCACACTACAAACTGCCCTGGGGTTTAGCTCTACCTGTGGAGAGCGGTAATAACTCTGCTGCATCACCATCAGCCCTGGCGGTCTCCACAAGCAGCGATGGCTAACCTCCTATTTGCCGTATACCACAGGTGGTGTCACGAACTATCTGTAATGACCCCCTGGGCAATCTACCTCAGGGGGCTGCACACTGAAATAGGAGAGGTGACTGGGGAACGAAGGTGAACTCAGACTGTACACAGGACCTGTCCCACGTGACTGAGGGGGAGTGGCCGGGGTGGAGCCAGGCACCGACGGCCAGCGGGGACAAAGAAAACCAGAGACAAGTCAATGTGTGCCGAGGTCAAAATGGAGGGATGCGGGAGGTACCGTTAACTGCGACGTAGGGGAAGTCAAGTCGTGGCCAGAGGTCAAAAAGCCAGAACGAGCAGTGCGTTACAATAGGGACAAACTGTAACTGAGTAACAATAACCAAGCCAGGAGGTCAGAACCAAAGAAGACAATAGTACCAAAAAGTGAGACAGAGAACAGAGTGAGCAGACAGACCAGGTCATACACGGGAGGCAATCAAGCAATGCAGTATACACGCACACCAGGGGGTCAGACACAGTCAGAACAACAGTATAACTGACAGAGAATCTTAGTCAGGAAGGGGTATACATGTCCCTCCCAGATCCAAAAAGAGCCACACATTAACCCTATGATGGTAGGGGTGGAACCCCATCCGTAACCATGACACTATCTTTTATAAACTTTATTCCCTTTTATAATCATTTTTTGGGTCGCCCCTCACACCCAGGGCAGCGGGATACTCGGTACCGTGCCGGTGTCAGGGGGAATGTGTCACAGCAGCGGTGACCCGGTCCGTGGCCCTGGGCGCCCAATATCAATGGCGGTAATGTTAATGGTGTTAAAGTTTATTGGAATAGTTTGTGACGCCACCTGTGGTGCTCGGCAAGTGTGATGTCAGGCCGACGCTACGGGCAGATCCTTTGGGACTGATGGTATGCGCAGCTTAGATGGTAAAGCTCCCCACAGGCGGAGCTGTAGTCCCAGGGCAGTGTAGATGAAGTAATGGCGGGGAGGCGCAGTTGGTGTAGGTGCAGGTACCCAGGTGTAGCGGTGCTGGAATAACTGGAGGACGCCAGAGTATGCGGTTCAAAAGCTTTACTCACTGTTTGCAGTTCACACATCGGCCTGCCTCTGCACTGTGTTCTTTAGGTCAGGGCCCAGTCAACCTCCAGGCAGGATAGGCTTCTCCCCTCCACACTCCGCCAATATGTACCTCACTGAACGATTCCTCCAATGCTCCTTTAGGTGCGAAGCACTCCAGTACTTAGTTACCCTGGAATGCCTCTCTCTAGGTGTTCCTAGTCTCTACTTGTATGACAGACAGCTGTAGCCTGCTTCGGGGACTCCTCTCGGCATCCCGGCTCACTATCCAGTTGCTGTTGTGTCCCAAGTCTATGATGGGAGTAAGGCGTTAGTGGCTCGCTACTCCTCCGGTGTCTGTTGCCGGACATAAAGATCCAATCAACCTCGTGGACCGGGCCCCGGCCTTTGCGCTCTGGACTGGAAGGGTTCTCTCGCTTTCTCAACCCGCTTCCCACCGTCCTTCTATTCTCCTTCGTTCCGATCTGTTCTATCTCTCTTATGGAATCTATAGTCTCCCGTCTACGTCTCTTTCTCCTTCTCTTCCTTCCCGTGCCAGCTGGCTCAGATCACTGAGGCAGCTGCAGCACTCTTTCTAAACTGAACTCAAACTGAACTCAAGACTAACTTCAGAACTGAACTCCTCTCACCTCCTGACCTCCCGTCAGACTGACCTGAAATCCTACACCTTCCCTCTCTTTTATAGCTAACTCCACCCGCCTCCCTAGCACCTCTCGTGTTACGAAGCCAGGGACCACAAAAGGCACCCTATGACCTTTCCGGCATAAAGCATGGATGGGTCCATGCTGAACTATCCTGTGTGTGGGGTGCAGGTGTTGGAATGTGAAAGGGAGTTCCCACCCTACCTGGATGGTGGGGTACCACACCTTAGGAGAAGGTGCAGTACCTCTGTGGCGACTAAAGCCTCAGGGGCGCCAAATTTTCATTGGACACCCAGGGTCATGGACCGGGTCACTGCTGCCGTGACACATCCCCTTAAGAACTGGCCCTGTACCAAGTATCCCCACGGCCCTGGCGGGCGCTCCATTGTTCTCTGCGTCTACTATTATGAATGCTGCTGGGAATGCTGACAGGCCAAGGCCACCTGACAGTCAGGGTTCTCCTCACAGTGCTCATCACAAATGTTCATTTCAATTGGATACCATGCACATTATAGAGCCAACTCAAAGCCCAGGTACTTACTGCATACTGCTAGGATTCTCTGATATTGCCAGTGAGAGCGGGCGGTCTTGTGACCACGAGTATGCAATTTGAATACATCCAACCACATTTTGACTAGACGTGCTCATCCTCACTCAATACGAGTGAGTTCAGCAAGGTCGCTCACTCTAGTAGGATTGTGACCAAAAGTATGCAAATTTCATAGTTGCGGTTACGTGACCGCCTGCTCTTGATGGCAGTGCGCGCTGTATGGAATTAGAAGTCTGCAGTCACGTAGATTGACTCCAGACTTTTACCAGAAGACCGGACTTCTGTATATTCTCATGACACTGGTACTGTCAATGTTCTGGTTAGGTTAAGTCCCATAATTTAGCTCCCAACCCTTACCCAAAATAACCTCCCCCACTGAGACCCCCCAAATGAAAATGATGACACTATATTTTGGATAATTTTGGCCACAGCAGCCTTTATTTAAACAAACATACAATATTAAATTCAAGTTAATATACAGTGGGTACGGAAAGTATGCAGACTCCTTTACATTTTTCACTCTTTGCTCATTGCAGCCATTTGGTAAATTCAAAAAAGTTCATTTTTTTCTCATTAATGTACACTCTGCACCCCATCTTAACTGAAAAAAAACAGAAATGTAGAAATTTTTGCAAATTTATTAAAAAAGAAAAACTGAAATATTGCATGGTCATAAGTATTCAGACCCTTTGCTAAGTATTGAGTAGAAGCACCCTTTTGAGCTACTACAGCCATGAGTCTTCTTGGGAATGATGCAAAAAAAATTTCACACCTGGATTTGGGGATCCTCTGCCATTCTTCCTTGCAGATTCTCTCCAGTTCCGTCAGGTTGGATGGTGAACGTTGGTGGACAGCCATTTTGAGGTCTCTCCAGAGGTGCTCAAATGGGTTTTGGTCAGGGCTCTGACTGGTCCAGTCAAGAATGGTCACAGAGTTGTTCTGAAGCCACTCCTTTATTATTTTTGCTGTGTGCTTAGGGTTATTGTCTTGTTGGAAGGTGAACCTTAGGCCAAGTCTGAGGTCCAGAGCACTCTGGAACAGGTTTTCATCCAGCATATATCTCTGTACTTGGCCGCATTCATGTTTCCTTCAATTGCAACCAGTCATCCTGTCCCTGCAGCTGAAAAACACCCAATTGCATGATGCTGCCACCAACATGTTTCACTGTTGGGATTGTATTGGGCAGGTGATGAGCAGTGCCTGGATTTCTCCACACAACGTTTAGAATTATCACTAAAAAGTTCTATCTTCGTCTCATCAGACCAGAGAATCATTTCTCATAGTCCGGGAGTCCTTCATGTGCTTTTTAGCAAACTCTATGTGGGCTTTCACATGTCTTGCACTGAGGAGAGGCTTCTTTCGGACCACTCTGCCATAAATGCCCGACTGGTGGAGGGCTGCACTGATAGTTGACTTTGTGCAACTTTCTCTGATCTCCCTACTGCATCTGTGGAGCTCAGCCACAGTGATCTTGGGGTTCTTCTTTACCTCTCTCACCAAGCCTCTTCTCCCACGATTTCTCAGTTCAGCTGGACGGCCAAGTCTACGGAGACTTTTGGTGGTTCCAAACTTCTTCCATTTAAGGATTATGGAGGCCACTGTACTCTTAGGAACCTTGAGTACTGCAGAAATTATTTTGTAACCTTGGTCAGATCTGTGCCTTGCCACAATTCTGTCTCTGAGCTCCTTGGCCAGTTCCTTTGACCTCATGATTCTCATTTGGTCTGACATGCGCTGTGAACTGTGAGGTCTTATGTAGACAGGTGTGTGCCTTTACAAATCAAGTCCTATCCGTTTAATTAAACACAGCTGGACTCCAATGAAGGAGTAGAACCATCTCAAGGAGGATCAAAAGGAAATGGACAGCATGTGACTTAAATATGAGTGTCTGAGCAAAGGGTCTGAATACTTATGACCATGTGATATTTCAGTTTTTCTTTTTTAATAAATTTGCAAAAATTTCTATATTTCTGCTTTTTTTCGTCAAGATGGGGTGCAGAGTGTACATTAATAAGAAAAAAATGAACTTTTTTAAATTTACCAAATGGATGCAATGAAACAAAGAGTGAAAAATTTAAAGGGGTCTGAATACTTTCCGTACCCACTGTAATATTGGCAGGGTCCTTGAAGATCCCAAAATCTGGCGATTACCAAACATAACCCGTGAACATAATTAAAATATAATTAAACCATAATAACTCTCAGCCGTTAACCCACTGGCTGGGGAGCACCATAACCCAAAGGGTTCTATTGTCCACTTAAACTTCCCGGGGTTCCGACAATCCATTGCTGAAAATCCCCTCAAAATTCACCAGATCAAAACCATCTTTTATTTCAAATTGAGGTATCCATCTCCCATGGATCCCTTAGACCAATTTAGAACCAACTTCAAGGACCCCACCTGTCAGGTATATAACCCAACTTTTGTTTCCACTTTCAGTTCCAATTAGGAACTTGCAGCTCTCTGGCACCCCCCTTATCCTCAGGTCAGTCATTGAACTGCACCTAGGATAAGTAGTCGCCGGAAAGGCTGCTTTGTCTTTGTCGTGTACTGGCTATCGGGTACTCTGCAGTGAGGGAGGTACAGTGGGGCAAAAAAGTATTTAGTCAGTCAGCAATAGTGCAAGTTCCACCGCTTAAAAAGATGAGAGGCGTCTGTAATTTACATCATAGGTAGACCTCAACTATGGGAGACAAACTGAGAAAAAAAAATCCAGAAAATCACATTGTCTGTTTTTTTTTCATTTTATTTGCATATTATGGTGGAAAATAAGTATTTGGTCAGAAACAAAATTTCATCTCAATACTTTGTGATATATCCTTTGTTGGCAATGACAGAGGTCAAACGTTTTCTGTAAGTCTTCACAAGGTTGCCACACACTGTTGTTGGTATGTTGGCCCATTCCTCCATGCAGATCTCCTCTAGAGCAGTGATGTTTTTGGCTTTTCGCTTGGCAACACGGACTTTCAACTCCCTCCAAAGGTTTTCTATAGGGTTGAGATCTGGAGACTGGCTAGGCCACTCCAGGACCTTGAAATGCTTCTTACGAAGCCACTCCTTCGTTGCCTAGGCGGTGTGCTTTGGATCATTGTCATGTTGAAAGACCCAGCCACGTTTCATCTTCAATGCCCTTGCTGATGGAAGGAGGTTTGCACTCAAAATCTCACGATACATGGCCCCATTCATTCTTTCATGTACCAGGATCAGTCGTCCTGGCCCCTTTGCAGAGAAACAGCCCCAAAGCATGATGTTTACACCACCATGCTTTACAGTAGGTATGGTGTTTGATGGATGCAACTCAGTATTCTTTTTCCTCCAAACACGACAAGTTGTGTTTCTACCAAACAGTTCCAGTTTGGTTTCATCAGACCATAGGACATTCTCCCAAAACTCCTCTGGATCATCCAAATGCTCTCTAGCAAACTTCAGACGGGCCCGGACATGTACAGGCTTAAGCAGTGGGACACGTCTGGCACTGCAGGATCTGAGTCCATGGTGGCGTAGTGTGTTACTTATGGTAGGCCTTGTTACATTGGTCCCAGCTCTCTGCAGTTCATTCACTAGGTCCCCCCGCGTGGTTCTGGGATTTTTGCTCACCGTTCTTGTGATCATTCTGACCCCACGGGGTGGGATTTTGCGTGGAGCACCAGATCGAGGGAGATTATCAGTGGTCTTGTATGTCTTCCATTTTCTAATTATTGCTCCCACAGTTGATTTCTTCACTCCAAGCTGGCTGGCTATTGCAGATTCAGTCTTCCCAGCCTGGTGCAGGGCTACAATTTTGTTTCTGGTGTCCTTTGACAGCTCTTTGGTCTTCACCATAGTGGAGTTTGGAGTCAGACTGTTTGAGGGTGTGCACAGGTGTCTTTTTATACTGATAACAAGTTTAAACAGGTGCCATTACTACAGGTAATGAGTGGAGGAAAGAGGAGACTCTTAAAGAAGAAGTTACAGGTCTGTGAGAGCCAGAAATCTTGATTGCTTGTTTCTGACCAAATACTTATTTTCCACCATAATATGCAAATAAAATGAAAAAAAAACAGACAATGTGATTTTCTGGATTTTTTTTTCTCAGTTTGTCTCCCATAGTTGAGGTCTACCTATGATGTAAATTACAGACGCCTCTCATCTTTTTAAGTGGTGGAACTTGCACTATTGCTGACTGACTAAATACTTTTTTGCCCCACTGTATGTATATACCAGGCCGGGAATACACACATAAACCTCCGATCCGTCACTGCCAGGGTTCCTCAATAACACTAGGATGCTACGCTGCCACCAGTTCCTCATTTGATACTAAAACCTATATCGAGTCAGGAACCAAACCAATGGCAGCGTGATCTGGCGCGTAGTACGTGTCGGTTCGGTCATAGAGCAAGGAGAATGAAACTAGTAAATGTATAAGTTTACTCAAGAAAATATAGGCAGAATTTACAAAAATAAAAAAGATATTACAAAAAGGAGACAAAATACAATATGTACAAACAGTTAGAAATGAAAGGGATTAAAATATGAAACTTAATCTCATTCACAGGTATGACGTGTCGATAAAAGGGAGGAGAGAATCCCACAAAAAAGATTCAGTCCACAGCCTGTTGTCTAGCTGTCTCTTTGGGGGTCTGAACGACTCTCAAAATGGTTGTTCTTTTATGGTTTTCCCATAAACTTAGGAACTCCCACCTTTGTTGACCTCACATGTGGGCTGTCCCCGGTGGGAAAACCTATTTTGAAAAGTTATTAAAAGCTTCTACTTGCCATATCTTTGGCAGGAAGCTCACAGGGTAACGACAGGGGCATTATATTTTCCCCTGCGAATTTACCTTTCTTTTGAGACCGAACACAGCTTGTCTGCATGTTACTGGGGGCAGAAACTAATTTCCCAGGTTTTTGATGACCCCAGAGGCTGCAAAATGCCGTGCATAGCCCCAATTATCCTGATCCTGTAAATCTACTTTTCCTGTTTCTAGGTTTAACGGGAGTTATTAAACTTGAGTTTGAGCATTATAGGATTAGGACAAAGGAAATCTTGGAGGGAAAAGAAAACCCACACTTAACTGGCCAGAGTAATAAAAATGACCATCTGCTGAAGGGAGGGGGGGGAATGGATAGAATTTCACAGAGGCAGACTGAGGGGGCTTCAGCAGCGAGGGGGACTACTTGTGAAGCTTGGTCTTTCACAAACCAATGGAGGGGAAGGGCAGTAATTCAGCTCTGGTGGGGTAGCCTAGACATTGAAAAAAATTATTCATATTTTCCTAACACCCCCCAACCGCCAAAGGCACCATGACACGTGAATTGTCACCATCAAGAATAACCAGAAATGAAAACTTCAGAGCGGGCGGGCGGGTCTTAAATTTACCCCTAAGAGCGGGAGAGTACGGGACCTCTCCCTATGAGTAGACATAGACAGACAGTAAATGCCCTACTCAGCCCCACTCTACTCCCTCACTATCCCCCACCCCCCTCCATCCCATTGTCATTCCGGCCTCCGCCCATGCTGTGGGGGGCCGCTTTGCTCCCAGCCTTTTCTTATTTACCATATATATATTTGCAGGTGAAAATGTATTTCAAACAGTGTTATTGGAATGAAGTATGGAGCTTTCAATGAGTCACTTGACTTCCCTTTCATTGTGGATTATACTTTTTATGCTTTTAATCACTAATTCCCCTTCGGCAGTCTCGTGCTTTAATACAGCACAAAGGTCGTTAAACTGCAGATGTTCAGGAGTGATATGAATATAGAAAAAAAACCTGGATTGCAGAAAAAAGGGTGTGCACTTGATTTGCATGAAGGGACATCTTTTATTCAGACTTCACAAACCACAGATTTTGTAAGGACATGATGGAATGTAGATCCGTGTATCTTATTTAGTATGTAAGATACGGTGCATGTACTCAGATACCCAACGCAATACAGCAGCGGTGATTGGCCTTTGATTTATAAGGACCTCAGATAACCTGACCTTCATTATATTTGTACTGTAGGTCACACATGGCTTTATTCCTAAACAGGAGCGATTCTTATCACCCTGTAGATTGTAAGCCAAAGGCATGCTCTGTACCAGTCTGTCAGTCATGTACTGTGCTTGTTTTTTCTCTTTTCTACGCAATCCATTTTCATGTGTTGGGGGTTTTAGAAAAATAATAATTTCTCTTTATCCATCAAAAGTTACAAGTTTTATATCTGTAAGCAAAATAAGGCTATGTGCACACGCTGCAGATTCACCTGCGTTTTTTTCCGCGCTGAACCGCAGGTAAAACCGCAGGTAAAGTGACCTGCGGTTTTCCTGCGGTTTTGCCCAGTGGTTTCACATCTCTGCTATGTTAAAGGTGTGAAACCGCTGCGGAAACCGCCCAAACAATTGACATGCTGCGGTTTATAAACCGCAGCAAAACAGCGCGGAAAAAACCGCACCGTCAGCACAGCGTTTTTGAAAACCCATAGGGTTTCATTGTACTGTACTTGGTCTGCGGAACTGCTGCATTTCCGCAGGGCCAAAACCGCTGCGGAAACGCAGCAGAATCCGCACCTTATGCACATAGCCTTAACCTTCCCTTTTTGTTTGTTTTTTAAACAAAAAAGAATTGAAGATGTATCTCCATCACACTGGGAGCAGATGCATCAGAGAATTTCATCAGAGCAGGAACCATACATTGGTTATTAGTGACAGGGCACGTAAAGTTTTCCCGATTTGGAAATATTCACGCTTTGTATATTTCTTGCAAAATGGTCAGGATTTTTTCTAGACTTCGTAGTGTAGGTTCTAAAAATTCATGCAAATACAGAAACCACGCATGGCAACGGATTTGCCATGACGGTCCAGAATGTGCAGCAGCAACGCTGGCAAATGCGGGGATGATTTGGGGACGCTGCTGGTGTGATCTATGGTATAAATATACCATTGAAGGCAACCTATTGGAATGTTTTTCCCCCATACCACCACCACCAATGCGTTTAGCTGCAGAAACTGGATTTGCTCAAAAAAGAACTTTAATCATGAAAGTCACGAAGGTGGAGCCATTGGAGGGAGAAGTCCAGTTGGCTGTGCTCTAATCCCACTTGACCTAATTTATGGCCTACCAAGTATGAATTCCCATGCTTGCGCCATTGTTTTCTAGTTTTGATAAATGAACCTGACCTAGAAGACAACAACGCTAACGTGGGATTTCAGAGGTTTGGGATGCCATAACTTGTCCTTAAAGCTAAGGAAAGCGAGGTCGCAATGTCATGGGGGCAAAATCGTGCGGGAGGAGGCACTGATTCCAGGTACAAGAAGGTTTACTAAACTATGCGTTTCGGGGACGGTTCATCCCCTTCTTCAGGCATAATCAAATAGTAAGTCATTTCCGCTCTACACACCGGTCAGTGGTGCCATGACAATTAGGTTATTACTTATTAACCCTTTCTTTGCAAAACCAAACATCCAATACCGTTTCTCACAGTCATTTGAAAAAATAGCTATTACATACTTGCAAACAGGGAATAATACAATACTAACACAGAAAAAACAAGATTCTAAAAAGGAATTATATAAAATTATATGATATCAATGGAAGTCTTCAAACAGAGGCTGAATAGACATCTGACTGGGATGATTTAGCGAATCCTGCTTTGAGCAGGGGGTTGGACCAGATGGCCCAGGAGGTCCCTTCCAACTCTACGATTCTATGATTCTATGATTCTGTCAAATCATGCATACTAAAATTAAGATTATTATTTTAAAAAATCCAATGCAAAGTACACATCTGATATTAGTATTTATCGTGTATTTTCTATACATTCATTGAGACCTTCTTGTGTCAATGTAGACAATTTGTAAATCCAGAAAGACTACATGTTTATGAGGTTTTGGAACCTATCAGGGACTTTTTAAGGTATTTGCTCTAATACTGTTAACCGTAAACGATCAAGATTTTTTTGATGTTCATTTAGGAAATATCTGGAAAGGCTATGGTTCATGACTCTGTTCCTAGTGTTACACCTATGCTTATTCATTCTCTTTCATTGTCGTCAATCTTCAGTTCCTTGCTGGTGCAATTGGAACGAGCGATCGGTGCGACAGCCTGGGTAGACCCACACGCGCACACCTTCTTCAGTCTTAGCACAACATTCTCAGGTGAGCAGTATTTGGCCCCCTGAGGGTGTTTTCTTTCTGAAATTGATTCACCTATGGAGCGGTGTTTTCCTTTCACCTTTTGATACCTTGTCCTTAGGGATGTCAATCAAGCTGGATTGGGGCAAGGCCATCTTGAATTTTGTCCCCAACTCTTCCACCTAATTGCAATTAGGTAATTAGCATACAAAATGCACTGAAATAAATTCATTTTGAGCAAATCCAACTTTTTCTTCTGCAAGTAAACTCCCTGAGGGCATGTACACAAGACATCTTTTAACATGGGGGAAACCTGCTTAGTTTTTCAAGTAGAAGACGCTTTAGGAAACGCTGGCGTTATTATTCTGAACCATCGTTTTTTCAGACATTGCTTAAGTGTTTTTCTGGAGGTTTTGTCTTGTGATGGGTTTTTTGTAGAGTTTCCATGGTTTTTTGTGTTTACTTTTTTTTACTGTTTTCTTCCGGTCTTAATAATAAAAAAATGCTGGTGTATTTTTAAGCAAAAAAATAATGCAAAACACTGTCTAAAACGTCTGGGCATCTTTTGAGCTTTCCCCAATGACTTGTATTTATTGAGCGTCTTTCAAGTGGAAAACGCCATTTCTTACAACCACACGGCATTTTTAGAAAGCTGAAGTAGTTTAAAGACATTAAAAAGCCTGAACGTATGAACAGCGAGTCATTTTTACATAGATATGCATATTTTCACTATTTTGATTATTTTCTGCTAAGTTTTCAGGCAGTTTCCACATAGAACTTGCTTCAAAAAGATGTTGTGTGCACATACCCTGAGAAAGCAGGGGAACCAGCAGAGTTTTTTTACATGGATTTCAAATCAGGTACTGGTCCAAATCCCATAAAAAAAAACTCCTTGAAAGAAACCTGTCATGTCCCTGAATGCTATTAACCTGCAGATATGGGGTTAATCTGCAAGTTAACAACATTATAAAGCTGTGCGGCCACCGCATTGAAAGCGCGACTACAGAGAGGAAAAGATCTTTATTCCTCCTGACAGCCTCCGACTTTCAGTCAGAGACACGACCGAGGAGGCTTCAGTCACCACTCAGTATACAGTGAGCAGAAGCTATAAGCACGCACTAGTACCGTATATACTCAAGTATAAGCCAGCCAGAGTATAAGCCGAGGCACCTAACTTTGCTACGGAAAACTGGGTAAGTTTATTGACTCAAGTATAAGCCGGGTATGCATTGTCCCCTCATCCCTGTCCTGGTATGTGTGGCTCCCCCTGTTGTATGTATGGCTCCTCCGCCCTCCCCCTGTTGTATGCATGGCTCCTCCGCCCTCCCCCTGTTGTATGCATGGCTCCTCCGCCCTCCCCCTGTTGTATGCATGGCTTCTTCGTCCTCCCCGTTGTATGCATGGCTACTTCGTCCTCCCCCTGCTGTATGCATGGCTCAGCGTCCTCCCACTGTCCTCCCCATCATACTCACCCCCTCCTGGTGCGGTCTCTGCACTTCCCTGCTTCTCCGATGGTCTCCGGCGCCAGCAGCTTCTTCCTGTGTTCAGCGGTCACGTGGTACCGCTCATTAATGAATATGCGCTCCACGCCTATGGGATTGGAGTGGTGTGTATATTCATTACTTTAATGAATGGTACCACGTGACCGCTGAACACAGGAAGAAGCTGCTGGCACCGGAGACCATTGAAGAAGAAGGGAAGTGCAGAGACCGAGCCAGGAGGGGGTATGATGTGACAGCCGTCAGCTCCTGCGGCTCCCCCCTCCCCCCTGACCCTCTGGGACAATGACTCGAGTATAAGCCAAGAGGGTCACTTTCAGCCTAAAAAAATGGCTGAAAATCTTGGCTTATACTCGAGTATACACGGTAAATTGACTGACAGCCCTCGCTGCATTGATACGTGGCAGAGCCAACTGTCAGTCAATGTGTCGAGAATAGAGATGAGCGAATATCTTCGACTCCCTACTTATTCGACAAGCTATAGCGCTTACTGAACAAGCTGCCGCGGGAACCCGGATACCTGGATCGCTCATGCTGATCAGCTGTCCGGCGCCGCCGCAACAAACAGGCTCTCCATGCATGTGTTGTGACTGTCATACAGCCACGACACATGCAGCTGCGGCGACAGACAGCTGATCAGCAGGAGCGATCCAGGTATCTGGGTTCACGCGGCAGCTTGTTTGGGAAGCGCTATAGCTTGCTGAATAAGGAGGGAGCCGAATATATTCGCTCATCTCTAGTCAGGAAGTGATTACACCACCACTCATTGGGTACTGAGTGGTGACTAAAGCTTCGCCTCTGACTGAAAAGTAAAGTCTGCAGGGAGGAATAAAGTTAATTTCCTCCCGGTAGCTGGGCTTTCAGCGCGGCCGCATAGCTTTAGAACAGAACTAGACAAAATGCAGTCCCCAGTGCATATGTGACCCTTTGGCGGTTCCGGTGTGGCCCACAGACTGAACTAGGACAGCCTTTATGTGGTGGAGTTCAGCATGTGGCCACCCTCCGTCTATGTCTGGCGACAGCTCCCTGTTCAATCACTGAGTCTGTGTATCTGAGAGCTCACCAGTCGCGATGATGTCACTACACTGTGCCAGCTACAGTATGTCTCAGTACACAGCGTACACCAGAGCTGTGGGGGAATGGAATGAGGTTACTATGTATAAAATTATATATATATATATATATATATATATATATATATTTTGTAAGGATTCGACTCGCTTAGGTGCGGCGGGAGTCAAACATGAGGCACGTTCCTTTAAAATTTCACAGGGTTTATTACTCCATAAACCAGAGACAGCACATAAACAGTCCTTAGCTGGGCTGTGTTCCCTCAGGTCCTGTGCACACAGGTCAGGGCAATGTCCAGAGCAGCGCTCTATCTGCAGCCGCAGACACAGGAAGGCTTCTCCTTCCTTGGAACACAGACCACTCTCTGTAGTGTCCCACCTGGACACATGGAAGTCTGTCCACACTCTGCCAGACCTCCTCACAGTCTCCCTCACATGTGCCAAACACCTTAATTACATAGCCCTGTAACCACACCCATAGGTGAGGTATGGACCACATGAGCTGGTCACATGGTCAGGACTTCACCACAGGTCCTGAACATACACATCTTCAGGCAAAACGGAGTACATTCCGCACCCAGTGCACTAAATGACATCTTTAGTGCTCATGTACACTATAGGCAAAATACTCCGGGTTGCATCGCAGGGAGCATCCCTCCATGTGACATATCTCCCATTAACCACGCGATCACCTGTCACACCACATATCCCCCTCCTCTGCCTAAAGCCGTGGGGCTTGGCACTTTCTATTACTCGACCAGAGATCCTTCTCGGTCGTCTCTGCCAGTCAAATCGTCTATCAAAGTCAGGCCCTGCTAGTGAACTCTTCAGTAGGCGTCCCTTATCCGACTCTGTCTTGTTCTTTGATAAAGATGGGCCCACGTCAGACCACCCGCATCCCTGGCGGTCAGTATGGTATTGCGACTCCCTTGCCCCCATACCTCTTGTCTGGACTGACTCTTTGTCACCACGTCTTCTACAGGGTCTCCTGCCTAGGTCACTCAGCTCTGAGCTAACTGAGGCATCACTACTTCCTCTTCCATCAGGCCACCTACTGTCCTCTCTCTGCTGGCCATTTCTCCTAAGGTCTATAAGGTCCCGAGAGCAGCCCTTCCATTTATCTCTATGTACTCTCTTATCTCCATCTTTAGGACTTCCAGTCTTAAGTGAACCTCTTTGTCTTTCTATACCGCGAGTTGAAGGAGGCGGCCATCTTCTTTCCATTTCCTCCAGCTCTCTACTGATCTGCTTCCTCTCAAGTCTTAGCTGCTCTACTTCTTTCAGGTATGACACGCGATACTCCAGGAGCATCCGGATATTCCCAAGGCTCTCCATGGACCCAACAATGAGGAATGGAACCATCCCATCTTCATCCTTGTCCTGGGCTTCGTCATCAGCCGGAATCCTCACTCTCATCACGCCAGACCTGTTCACCATGTCCTGCATCACTTTCCCAAACCTTCCGATGACTTTCCTCACCAGACCTCCGGGCACTTGAATGATGTCTTCTGCAATGCCCTGCTGACTTTGAACTTTCCTCGCACACTCTAGACATCGAGCGGCTTCTTTTTTTCCCAACAGGATCATCTGCCTTGTGCGGAGGCATTGTAGATGCATATCCCTCAGGATAGTAACCCGCTTCCTTGTGACTTCCTTAGATGACAGTATGACCAGCTGCTTCGTCTCTGGTGCCCAGATCACACTACTTGCTTCTATAGCCTTCCTAAAGGCCTCATGCACACCTTCCTCAGCACAGGCTTCCTGCATGTCTTCTGGTACTTCAATTACAACCTTGAAGGTCGTGGACTTGCTCTCATCCTGAACAGATGGCTCTGGGTTCCCTACGGACACTTCCCTCAAGATATCTGTCACGATTGGATGACTGTCTTGTGCAGCCCTTGGCTCACCATCTTCCTGAGATTTACAGTCTTCAGGACCCTTTTCCAAGATGGGCTTTGGCAGTTCTGCCTTGCTATCAGGCGGGCACGGCTGCTGTACGTCTTCGCCAATCCACTTCTCCCGTAGAAGACCTTTTCCTACTCCACTGAGTTCTTGCAGAACTTTATCTCGCTCCTCTGCCAGGTAGCGACGCTCATCCTCTCTCCTGAGAATCTCCTGTTGATACTTCTCTTGGGCCTCTCTGAGCACCTCCATATCTTCCAACAGGGTCTTGTTCATGGTTTTACACGCTGACAGGTGACCTCTGAGCTCAGAGACTTCCTACTCCAGCTCATCCACTCTGTGCTCAGTCACTTGTCTCAGTGCTTTGCCTGCCAAGAGCTCGGACTCTAGGTGGTGCAACCGCTCCACCTGCGCGGAGTTGGCGACTTCCAGACTCGCCACCTTCAGACACACCCTCGCCAGCTGCTGACACATCTCTTCGCGCCCTTGCTCCAAGTCTCATAGGTGCGCTTCTACCTGGGGCAAACTGTCATTACACTGGATTCGTGCTTCTGTCTGACAAACACTGTCTTCAGCCCTAGTGGTTGCTACTGGCAATAACATATTACAGTCACGCCTGGTACCTGTGTCACACCCCACCGCATGGGAAATGTTCATGTTGCTCTCTGTTCGGGTGTCAGGTCCACTCTTTTTAATTACCACACCACTATCAGTCTCTCCCTGGTACCCGTCAGGTGACATGTCCGTAAGTGGGGCCGACGCACTGTTCTCTCTGGTCATGCTTAACTTAGGCCTGTCAACTTTAGGAGGCGGACTTTTCACACCATTACCTCCCATACACATTATATCAACAGACACTTCTCCTTTTGTCCACCAGTCCCACAGGGCTTCTAAGTCCCGCCCTATTACCATAGTATACTGTAAGTCTGGGTCTACTGTCACTACATGGTACGTGGAACTCTCAGTCGTGTCAATGTAGAGGTATGCTGTCAAAAGTTCTTTATCGTCCCCACCAAAGCCATTCACTCTCGTCACCGTCCCAGGCAACACAGAACGTCCAGGAGTGGTTTTTAGCACAGATACCGGACTCCCAGGGTCTAACAATCCCATCACCCGTTCTCCATCCAGCCAGAAGGGGCACTGTAGTGTCGGTTCACTGACCGAGCTACTCACAATCGTCTCATCTCCCAGCCCACCATCCGTCATATCACGAGACGTCAGGTCCTTAAGTTGGGCAGTTGTACTTTTTCTTCTGGTCAGTTCTACCTCTGACCTGTCCATGTCAGGAGCCATCACTATCTCAGTGTCCGCTGGCCCCACAGTCGAAGCATCTCCATCGTCCGACAAAACATCATCAAACAGAACAAAGTCCCGGCCCCTCTCCCAGGCAAAGACTAAGTCCCGTGGTATCCCTCCACCTTGGCACTCACCACCCTTGGTCCCCTCAAACACTACTCTGTCTACTGCGTAGTTCACCGTGACCCCGTGTTTACAGCGAACCCTGACGTTTTTCTCGGACAGAGAGAAAGTGAGAAGAGTTCCTGTCAGAGTCACCTGATTCTCTGATTCCAGCCGACCAAAGGCTCCTTCCCGGTGCAGCATCACTGTACACATCTGTGGCCCGTCATTACTACCTGGAAAGGATATTCCACATTCTGAAAAAGACCTGCACATACACTGCGGTACTCCAGACGTACCTACTGAGTCACTTCTTCAAACTTGGCCCCTTTCTGGACCACCCCGCTTTGGGTTTCCACCCCCTCCCGGGACTCCACCCCATTTTGGGTTACCACCCCAATTTGGGCCACCGCCCCCTTTGGGGACTCCACCCCTTTACGGGCTACCACCCCGATTTGGGCCACCGCCCCCTTTTGGGACTCCACCCCTTTACGGGCTACCTCCCCGATTTGGGCCACCGCCCCCTTTTGGGACTCCACCCCTTTTCGGGATCTCCCCATGTCTGTCCTGCAGAACCTCTTAGGCCACAGTTCACACAGTACAGTTTTTTTTTTTCCTTCAGGCTGGTACTGGCCCTTTAAGCACGACACCACTTCTTTCTGGCACTGCCTCAGCTCCTGCCGTCGCTCACAAGCAGCTGCTGGTGTCTCTGCAGCTCCTGCTGCGTCGTCTTCGTGGACCCGCCGATCCACCGGAAGCCACTTGTTGCCCTCAAAAGGAAGAAAAAACCACAAAAGCGCGCCCATAGGGCCTTACCAGTGCAGGTATAATGGGTATAACGACATAATACAGGGTACTCACCCTTTATAGTTGTGTAAAGCCACAACTACTGTATCCGCTTAGATATATGTAATAAAGCTGCAGCAGGATGGTGTAGACAGACAGCGTCTGCTACCAATGCTCAAATAGGAGATTCCAAAAAGAAAAAACATCAGGTCCCCGCGCTGCGAGACCTTCGTGACGCCCTCACCACAGCAAGCACTTTCGGGGTTTTTTTTTTTTTTTTCAGAGAAACGAGGAGAAAAAAAAAAAAAAACACATGCACAGTCTCTCACTGACTCTGGTCAGTGCAACACGGATTCCTGTCCGTTACCTGCTGGTGTCAGCCACAGAGGTTCTCGGGTACCTTTTCTCCTCATAGGCATCCCACAAATCTCCATACAGTCATTTCCTCTGACCTCGGTCAGTATTACTCACGATTTTCCATACCGTCTGTGCTCCTGGGAATCGCTGCCCGCAGTCTGTCACCAATTGTAAGGATTCGACTCGCTTAGGTGCGGCGGGAGTCAAACATGAGGCACGTTCCTTTAAAATTTCACAGGGTTTATTACTCCATAAACCAGAGACAGCACATAAACAGTCCTTAGCTGGGCTGTGTTCCCTCAGGTCCTGTGCACACAGGTCAGGGCAATGTCCAGAGCAGCGCTCTATCTGCAGCCGCAGACACAGGAAGGCTTCTCCTTCCTTGGAACACAGACCACTCTCTGTAGTGTCCCACCTGGACACATGGAAGTCTGTCCACACTCTGCCAGACCTCCTCACAGTCTCCCTCACATGTGCCAAACACCTTAATTACATAGCCCTGTAACCACACCCATAGGTGAGGTATGGACCACATGAGCTGGTCACATGGTCAGGACTTCACCACAGGTCCTGAACATACACATCTTCAGGCAAAACGGAGTACATTCTGCACCCAGTGCACTAAATGACATCTTTAGTGCTCATGTACACTATAGGCAAAATACTCCGGGTTGCATCGCAGGGAGCATCCCTCCATGTGACATATCTCCCATTAACCACGCGATCACCTGTCACACCACAATATATATATATATATATATATACATATACACACTGTATGGTTGGATCGGGCATGTACTGAGAGTGGGAGACGATGGCTAAAACAAGCAGTATGTGTGAGATACACTATAAGTTTCATGGTCCATGTACTGTAAGACATGACTGCCGCTCTATATCTGGTGCAGGCTGACAGTCTGCATCATGGCATCCTGTTCTGAGAACAGTCCTTGTCCATCGACCGTGTAAATCGTCTTGATATAGAATTTTGGGTGTAACCACTATATAGAATATGTATCTATGAGAGGCTAATTCAGGACGGGGAGATCAATTCATGCTGAAATAAATCATGAAGGTGAATAATTTATATTACCCAATAGAAATTTTCACCTGGAATCAAATATGAAAGTTTCATTTTGGCTAGCATAATTTATTAAAGTAACGAGTCTCCAGGTACTTAATTGCTAATTCTCCTGTTTCTATGAACTACTAGTCCTAGCATGCACTGACAGTATCTAGCAGGGCATGCCAGGGCAGATGGGTAGAAACCGCCTTGGAAGCCTGGAATGCTGTCTGAAATTCATATACGCAGGATTTATCAGCTGATGTAACACTTATCAGCACCGCCAATAACTGCGAGCTGCCTGACCTGGCAAGACATGTGCGATATATTTGCATTTCCCCAAGGGGGCTGTATAAGAGCATAATACTATGTGGCTAAATAAGGATGTAAAAAAGGCAATAAATAACAAGAACAAGGCATTTAAGAAGCTAAAACAAGAAGGCAATGAAGAAGCATTAAAAAGTTATAGAGCAAAAAATAAAATGTGTAAAAAACAAATACATTTAGCAAAAGTGGAAACTGAGAGACTCATTGCTAAGGAAAGTAAAACAAACCCCAAACTATTCTTTAATTATATAAACAGTAAAATGATTAAAACAATGAGGGTGAAATCAGAGAGCGATGTGGGAAAAGCAAATGTTTTAAATACTTTTTTCTCAATGGTGTTAACACAGGAAAAGGATTTGCCAGGGGAAATGCAGAGTGATAATGTAAACTCCCCATTAAGTATTACCTGCCTAACCCAGGAAGAAGTGCAGAACCGCCTTAGTAAGATTAAAATTGACAAATCACCAGGCCCTGATGGCATTCACCCTCGCGTATTAAGGGAGTTAAGTAATGTGATAGACAGGCCTCTATTCCTTATATTTAAAGACTCTATAGAAACAGGGTCTGTTCCTTTTGATTGGCGGCAAGCAAATGTGGTACCAATATTCAAAAAGGGGTGTAAAAGGGAACCTGGAAACTATAGGCCTGTAAGCTTAACATCTAAGGGGTGTAAAAGGGAACCTGGAAACTATAGGCCTGTAAGCTTAACATCTGTTGTGGGTAAAATTTTGAAGGGTTTCTAAGGGATACCGATATGGAATATCTCAATGTTAATAAATGTTTAACTCCAAATCAACATGGATTTATGAAGGATCGCTCCTGTCAAACTAACCTGATCAGCTTCTATGAGGATGTAAGCTCTCAAATAGACCAAGGAGAATCATTGGATGTCATTTATCTCGACTTCTCTAAAGCATGCGACACTGTCCCACATAAAAGATTGGTAAAAGATTGGTAAGTAAGATGAGAAAGCTTGGGCTAGGGGAAAATGTGTGTAGATGGGTAGGTAGCTGGCTTAGTGATAGAAAACAAAGAGTGGTTATTAATGGGGCATACTCAGATTGGGCCAGGGTTACTAGTGGGGTACCACAGGGTTCTGTATTGGGCCCCCTACTGTTTAATATATTTATTAATGATCTAATGGATGGCTTACACAGTAAAATATCAGTATTTGCAGATGATACAAAACTATGTAAGGTAGTTAACACAAAGGAGGACAGTTTGCAACTATAGACAGATTTGAGTAAATTGGAGAATTGGGCTGAAAAATGGCAAATGAGGTTTAACTCAGATAAGTGTAAGGTTATGCACATGGGAAGGAGAAACAGATGCTACAATTACTTACTAAATGGGAAACTGCTGGGGAAATCAGACATGGAAAAAGACTTAGGCATCTTAGTCAATAAGAAGCTAAATTGGAGTGCCCAGTGTCAGGCAGCTGCCACCAAAGCAAATAGGGTCATGGGATGCATTAGAAGAGGTCTGGGGACACGAGATGAAAACATAATTCTCCCTCTGTACAAATCACTCGTCAGACCAGACTTGGAGTATTGTGTGCAATTTTGGACGCCGGTGCTCAAGAAAGACATTACTGAACATGAAAGGGTTCAAAGGCGGGCTATTAAAATGATAAATGGAGTTGGTTCACTACAATACCCAGAAAGGTTATCAAAATTAGGTCTATTTACTCTAGAAAAGAGAAGACTTAGGGGAGACCTAATATATATGTACAAGTATATCAGAGGGCAATACAGAGATCTCTCCAATGAACTGTTTGTACCAAGGACTGTGACAAGAACAAGGGGGCATTCTCTTCGTTTGGAGGAAAGACAGTTTCTGCACCAGCACAGAAGAGGGTTCTTCACGGTAAGAGCAGTGAGACTCTGAAATTCTCTTCCTGAGGAAGTGGTGATGGCCAACTCACTGAACGAATTTAAGAAAGGAATGGATGCTTTTCTTGTGAGTAACAGTATAGAAGGTTATGAATAACATAATATTATAGGTAGATGGTTGACCCAGCTTAGGGGAAGGAATTTTTTTTCCCTATGGAGAAAATTGGCTTCTACTCTGTGGGTTTTTTGCCTTCCCCAGGATCAACAATGCAGAACAGCTGCACTAAAAAAAGGCTGAACTAGATGGACATAATGTCTTCCTTCAGCCTTCAAAGCTATGTTACTATGTATGTAAGGGGGCTGTGTGGAAACATAATACTGTGCAAGGGGGCTGTGTGAGAGCATAATACTATGTAAGGGGGCTGTGTGGAAGCATAATACTATGTAAGGGAGCTATGTGGGAACATAATACTGTGTAAGGGGGCTGTGTGGGAACATGATACTATGTAAGGGGGCTGTGTGGGAACATAATACTATGTAAGGGGGCTGTATGGAAACATAATACTGTGTAAAGGGGTTCTGTGGAAACAATACTATGTAAGATGGCTTTGTGGAAGCATAATACTATGTAAGAGGGCTGTGTGGAAACGTAATACTATGTAAGGGGGCTCTATGGAAACATAATACTATGTAAGGGGGCGGTGTGGAAACATAATACTATGTAAGGGGGCTGTGTGGGAACATAATACTATGTAAGGGGGCTGTGTGGGAACATAATACTATGTAAGGGGGCTCTGTGGAAACAAAATACTATGTAAGGGGGCTGTGTGGAAACATAATACTATGTAAGGCGGCTGTGTGGAAACATAATACTATGTAAGGGAGCTGTGTGGAAACATAATACTATGTAAGGGGGCTCTGTGGAAGCATAATACTATGTAAGGCGGCTGTTTGGAAACAATACTATGTAAGGGGGCTCTGTGGAAACATAATACTATGTAAGGGGGCTGTGTGGAAACATAATACTATGTAAGGGGGCTGTGTGGAAACATAACACTATGTAAGGGGGCTGTGTGGAAGCATAATACTATGTAAGGGGGCTGTGTGGAAACATAATACTATGTAAGGGGGCTGTGTGGAAGCATAATACTATGTAAGGGGGCTATGTGGGAACATAATACTGTGTAAGAGGGCTATGTGGGAACATGATACTGTGTAAGGGGGCTGTATGGAAACATAATACTATGTAAGGGGGCTGTATGGAAACATAATACTGTGTAAAGGGGTTCTGTGGAAACATAATACTATGTAAGATGGCTTTGTGGAAGCATAATACTATGTAAGAGGGCTGTGTGGAAACGTAATACTATGTAAGGGGGCTCTATGGAAACATAATACTATGTAAGGGGGCTGTGTGGAAACATAATACTATGTAAGGGGGCTGTGTGGAAACATAATACTACGTAAGGGGGCTGTGTGGAAACATAATACTATGTAAGGGGGCTGTGTGGAAGCATAATACTATGTAAGGGGGCTGTGTGGAAGCATAATACTATGTAAGGGGGCTGTATGGGAACATAATACTGTGTAAGGGGGCTGTGTGGAAGCATAATACTATGTAAGGGGGCTGTATGGAAACATAATACTGTGTAAAGGGGTTCTGTGGAAACATAATACTATGTAAGACGGCTTTGTGGAAGCATAATACTATGTAAGAGGGCTGTGTGGAAACGTAATACTATGTAAGGGGGCTCTATGGAAACATAATACTATGTATGGGGGCTGTGTTGAAACATTCTGAATGGGGAGCGGTGTGGGGACATAATACTTTGTAAGGGGGCTGTGTGGGGACATACTTCTGTGTGATGAGTGTGGTGCCCCTGAGGGTTCAGTCGCCACAGGGGTACTGCACCTTCTTCTGAGGTGTGGTATCCTACTTCCCAGGTAAGATGGAACACCTGACCAGACTCCACCACTCACATCCAGCACAAACACAGTAGTGTAGCAGAGCAACCTTTGTGGCTCCCTGCTTGGAACACGAAGAGTGCTGGGAGGTGGGTGGAGCTTAGACTACACAAGAGAGCCGGAGAATGTTAGGAAAGTGTCAGTTGGTGAGAGAAGATCCCCAGAGAGGGATTGAGTGAAGGGAGGTGCTGCAGCAGACTTCAGTGACCTGGAGCTGCTGGCACGGGAAAGAGCAATAGAAAGCCTGATTCTCCAGAAGGAAGAAAGATTAGTGCAGAACGTAAGGCGAAGAGAACTAAGGACTAGGGTCAGAGCATAGCCCTTCCTCAAGTTCGGAGCGCATGGCCAGAGTCCGGTCTCCGAGGCTGTTTGTGAAACTAATGTTCCTGCAGCAGAAACCAGAGGAATAGGAGCTGTGACCACTCTATTCCCACAAAAGACTTGAAGACACGGTGGCAACCTAAGTGTGAGCCGGGACATGATGGATGGAATCCCCGAAGCAGGCTACAGTCACTTGTCATGTGAGTGGAGTTTGAGTAACAACAAGTAGGAGGAACTTGAGTGTAACTCAATACTACAAGTACCTCAGATAAGCGCTAGAAAGGAGGCGTTCAGAACAGGCACACGAAAGGGAGTGCTGGAAAGCTTAATTCCATCTGCCTGGGAGTTGGCTGAGCCCCTGATCTGGAGACCGCAGCATTGAAGCGGGAACCTGTCTGTGCCAAGAATGTGAGTAAAAGAACTGGAACTGCACTCAGCTGTCTCATTGCCTTCTTCCTGCGCCAACCCACTCAGCACTGCTACATCTCTGTGCCTAACACTGCACCATCTACCTCAACACCTATTGCTACTGCCCTGGGACTACAGCTCCACCTGTGGGGAGCTTCAGCATCATTGCTGCACCACACCATCTGTCCCAGAGAAGCAACCCTGCAGTGCTGGTCAAACTGACCAGAAACCACAGGTGGCGTCACGAATCACCACAACAACTTTATCCCCATCACTCTACCCCTTTTACATTGACCGCCTGAGGTCACGGACCGGGTCCCTGCCACTGTGACATCTCCCATTGAAATCAACGGGCCTGGCACAGAGTACCCCACGGCCTCTGGTACCGAGTACCCCACGGCCTCTGGTACCGAGTACCCCACGGCCTCTGGGGGCGAGTCATGAGCTTGTGTGGGTTTATCATTCTTATTGGGTGGCTTTGTGGGGACATAATACTGTGCAAGGAAGCTGTGTGGTGATATCATTTTGCATAAGGGAGTGTATTAGCAGTAATAACTAGTCAGCAGACCTAATTCTTAATATTAAGTGTCAAAAATGAATATAAAACAATAATAATAAGTAGAATTTAATTTGGCAGGTTGGTTCGACCCTCCACAACAGTCACAATGACTCATGTGGCCCCTTTGGAAAATAAATTGGCCATGCCTGCTTTAGAACATTATTAATCTGCAGGTTAGCTCAATATCTACAAGTTAAAGGGAACCTGTCACCAGGTTTTCCCTATATAAAACACGGACACCACCACTAGGGTTTTTTTTTTTACAGCATACTAGAATGCATTAAAAAATTCCCCAATCCAGTCTGCAGATCCCAAAAAATAGGTTTTATTATACTTACAGACGGGGCGGTTTGCGCACTACAGTACTTTGCTCTGCCCTCAGCAGGGTAGAGAGAAGTGCTGCTGTGTAGAAGTGCGATGGATGACACTATGTGGACGAGTAATCTACAAGACACAGGGATGGAGGATGGCAATTTCAAGACGAGAGGAGGTGCCGGATCAAGACAAGAGACACCCATTGAACCTGTCCGCCACTTCTGTAAGTGTAATAAAAATTATTTTTTGGATCTGCAGACTGGATTGGGGACTTCCAGTATGCTGTAAAAAAGGCCCTAATGGAGGTGGCCATAATTTATATAGGGAAAACCTAGTGACAAGTTCCATTTAATAGCGATGAGGACATCTACAGAACCGGACAAGTAGAGGACTTTTTCTACTAGTGAAAATAAGCTTCAAATCAAATTATTGGTAGCAAGCATGAGGAGATCGGTCAGACACTTTATTTTCTTCTTGTTCTGGATCACTTTCCATTGCCCTTCAGCAGTCTTATGCTTTCATAGAGAACAAAGACCAAAACTAAGCTGCAGATGTTCAGGATATCAATGTAAAAACCCTGGATCCCAGACAAAAGGGTGTACACGTTATGAAGGCCGGGTCAGACTTGTGAGAAACTCGGACGAGTCTCGTATGTCAATACCCGGCACTGACTCCGGCACTCAGATCGGAGCGTTCAGCTGCATGTATTTCTATGCAGCTGATCGCTCCGATCCGAGTGCCAGTGGCAGTGCCGGGTATTGACGTGCGAGACTCGTCCGAGTTTCTCTCAAGGGCTTACATGGAGGAACAAAATGTGTTCAGACAGCACACATCACAGGTTTATTAAGGACATGATGGAATTGGGCTCCATTCAAAGGTTACAAGTCTGTCGCATTTTACAGTACCAGCAAAGTGAATGAGTTTTAGCTTCCTCCTACCCACATCCTGCACTTTTTATAATCCACATGGAAACAGGTTGTTTTTTTCTTCAATCGGCAGCATGTCCACTCCTTCCAATGGACTCCATCTTCCAATGAAGTGCTCGCTCACAATAGACTACGTGAGGAAGCGCCCATAATCATGGAGGAGCTTCCAGGGACTTGCCACAAGCCCGACCACACTGAAAGAAGCACGATTTACAATTCTCATGAGCATTTAACGCACATCTTAGTGGGTCGCCCCTCACACCCAGGGCAGCGGGGTACACAGTACCGGGCCGGTGTCAGGGGGAAGGTGTCACAGCAGCGGCGACCCGGTCCATGGCCCTGGGCGCCAATATCAATGGCGGTGATGTTAATGGTGTTAAAGTTTATTTGAATAGTTCGTGACGCCACCCGTGGTGTTTGGCAAGGGAGATGGTAAGCCAACGCTGCATACAGATGCGCTGGGACTGATGGTGTGGTGCAGCAAAGATGGTATAACTCCCCACAGGTGGAGCTGTAGTCCCAGGGCAGTGTAGGTGCAATGGATGAGGAGAGGCGCAGAATGGTATAGATGCTGGTACCCAGATGTAGCGGTGCTGAAGGTGCTAGCGGCAAATGAATGGAGGACACCAGGCTTGCAGTTTCAAAGCTTTACTCACAGTTCGTGGTACCCATTGGTGCCTGCCTCCGTGCCGTGTCCTCCATAAATTGGATGCATTGCAATTATTAACTCCTTCATGCCATGGCGATTTTCCGTTTTATCTTCCCTACTTCCAAGAGCCATAACTTTTTTATATTTCCATCACCATATGTGTATGAAGTCTTGCGTTTTTTGTGGGATGCGTTGTACTTTTGATTGGCACCATTGATTTTACCATACAGTGTACGGGAAAATGGGGAAAAAAGTTCCAAATTCAGTGAAATTGCAAAAAAGTGCAATTCCACAACAGTTTTTTTTTTTTTTTTACTATGATCACTAAATGCTAAAACTGACCGGCCATTTTAATTTACCAGGTCAGTACGAGCACGCAGATACCAAACATGTATAGTTGTTTTTCTAATTAAGTGGTGAAAAAAAAATTCAGAAATTTGTATGAAAAAAGGGAATTAGACCTATCGGCAATTCTGTTTCCAGAAATCCCTCAGGACAGCACCATGGAGGTAGTCTTTCCTTGACCTATAGCGGGACAGGATCACAGAGAGGTTAAAAGGCCCCTCCCACCTCCACCCTCCAGTGTTTTTTCAAAGTACCACTGAAGGATGAATGGAGATGGTCTAAACGAGCCCTTACAAAGTCTTATGTAAGAAACCATTTAACAGCTCCATCTCAATCTCGAGCCAAGGTGACTTGATGAATGAATGATCTGTCCAAAGATTGATCTTGTGTAGGCCTAAAGACAAACATAAGTGAGGGAAATAAGGGTGCTGTCCTGAGGGACTTCTGGAAACAGAATTACCGGTAGGTCTAATTCCCTTTTACATTACATCCCTCTGGATAGCACCATGGAGAATACCAAAGAAAAGGCCCCAGGGTGGGTACAGAAGCCCAAGGATCAAAGTCCCAAGCAAGAACCAGGCTAGATATAGAAATGATCTGAATGATCAGAAGTAATATAGAAATCTAAAGAAATCGCAAAGATAATCACCTTAGTGAGTGTCTGATATATGCCTATAATGGCAAAATTCAGTATGAATGTGTTAAATTATACAGCAGAAGCGGAGTGAAACAAACCCGCTGTAACCCAACACAAATCATGAACCTCAGAGAGTTATTGCAGTTATTGTGATAGATACTTATAAACAACAGCCAAAGAATAGACCTAAAACACCTTATTGCCAAGCAAATAGTATGGTGATAGCCACAGCCACAACAAGATGAGGACTGTACAGACCAATAATAGACTTGCATGTGCTTAACCCAGGACTGTTAATTCATCGGTCCTCCTTTGCTCAGATTAAACTTTGGTTACAGACCAGTGTAGCATAGCACAAGGAGACCTGCAGAACAGAGACCCTGGATTGCTGGAAATCAAACAATCATTAGAATATGGATAATGGTCAAAGCATTGGAATATATGTACAGGGTGGGCCATTTATATGGCTACACCTGGGTGTGCCAGTTATATGGATACACTTGGGTGGGCCATTTAACAATTGGCCACCATGGTCACCACCCATCTTAAAAAGTTTTCCCCCTCCCATATACTAATGTGCCACAAACAGGAAGATGATATCACCAACCATTCACATATTATTTAGGTGTATCCATGTAAATGGCCCACTCAGGTTTAACCATATAAATGGCCCATCCTGTACGTTACTCATCCAGGAGATCACATCTATTCTGAATCCTTAGATGTCTAGGCCTCAAATAAGGAATGGATATTATTGAAACTAAGGAAATATCCAATCTGGCGGGTAACATCCCCTGCCATTACCAACGTCGGGTTTCTCATCAGAAGCGCCGATAGGGAAGCGTGGATCATCACTACTGTTTTATTGATGTTAACGACACAGGGAGTCTGAACTCTGGAACTGATGAAGGTGGCCTAGCTAAATGCTCTTACCCTCAGTCGTGCCATAAACATGTGTGGCGCCCCTGAGGCTCAGTCGCCACAGAGGTACTGCACCTCCTCCTGAGGTGTCGTACCCCACCATCCAGGTAAGGTGGAGACACCTGACCACGCTCCAACACCTGCACCCCACACCACAAAGTAGTGTAGCAAAGCACCTTCGGCGGCTCCCTGCTTGGAGTGTAACATAGCACCCCTTGGTGGCTCCCTGCTTGGAACACGAAACGTGCTGGGAGGTGGGTGGAGTTTAGTTCGCACAAAAGAGCAGGAAGAGTTCAGTCAGTCAGTCAGTCAGTCAGTCAGTGAGTGAGGATGTAGAAGGACAGAGTGTGAGAAAGAGAGATCCCCGGGACAGGGATGGAAGAAGGAAGTGCTGCAGCTGGCCACAGTGATCTGGGTCTGCTGGCACAGGAAAGAGACAGAGAAAGGAAGCTTGATTCTCCATTGGGAAGAAGGATTAGCACGGAACATGAGGAGAATAAGAGAACAAGGACCAGGGTTAGAGGAGAACCCTTTTCAAGTTCTATGCGCAAGGTCGGGGTCCGGTCCCCGAGGTTGTACGGATACTAATGGTCCTGCAGCAGACACCGAAGGAATAGAAGTAGTGACCACTTTATTCCCACACAAGACTTGGGGGCACAACAGCAACATATTAGTGTGCCGGGACTCAGCAGCAAGGAGTCCCCGAAGCAGGCTACAGCTGTCTGCCGTACAAGTAGAGTTCATAGGAACATCTGACAGGAGGAACTCCAGTGTAACTCAATACTAGGAGTACGTCATTCAAAGGCGCTATAAGAGGAGACGTTCAGAAAAGGCACATGTTGGCGGAGTGTTGGAAAGGAGTACTTCATCTTGCCTGGAGGTTGGCTGAGCTCCTGACCCGGAGGAAACGGCATGGATGCGGGCACCTGTACCTGCAACAGACTGTGAGTAAAGCTTTGGAACTATATGCCCTGGTGTCCTCCACTTATTCCTGCGCCAACCTGCCCAGCGCTGCTACATCCCTTGCGCCTGACACTACACCATCTAAGTGTCACTTCACCTACACTGCCCTGGGACTACAGCCCTGCCTGTGGAGGGCTATACCATCACTGCTGCACCACACCATCTGTCCCAGAGGATCTGTCTGCAGCGTCGGCTTACATCTCTATTGCCGAACACCACAGGTGGCGTCATGAATCACTCATCATAAGCACACTGAACATTTCCCTTTTTACAATGGGCGCCCAGGGCCACGGGCCGGGTCCCAGCTGCCGTGACATCTCCCATCGAAGCACATCGGGCCCGGTACCGAGTACCCCACAGCCCTGGGTGTGAGGGCATCCCACACGCATATATAAATAATGATATATACACACAGGATGAAAATCTTGAACTGATTTGTCACATCGGTGGCAGGACCCTAACAAGGGACCTTGGTGAAACTAAGCGGGGGTGGGGGTTTGCTGGTAAAAAAAATCCTTTGACACAAGAGAGACCATTTGAAATTGCCTCTATACGAGTCATTAGTGCAGACATTATATGTCAATTTTTATTTATTTATTTTTACAGCCAGGACAGGCTATCCAACATGGTCTCAGCCAGGAAAAAAATAAAGGCCTAAAAGGCAATCTTGTTGGTAATACTTATACACCCAGACTGCAATGGTGACAAGAACCCTACTCTACAGCTAAAGGAAAGTAGGTTTCTTCCTATCACAGAGGGTGATTATCTACTGTGAGGCAGTGGGACTATGGGTTCTCAACTGTAAGAGTCTTGGATACAGATTCTTTCTGTTAGGAGCCCTGACTGCTGTGGGATTCTCTGCCACATGAAGCAGTGCTGCTGATTCATGACTAAGTACAAAGAAGGCCATGATGCAGTCCCTGGTAAACATAATACAACAGACTTATGGGACGAGAATCTGTCTGCCAGATGTTGATCAAGGAAACTAGTCCGATGGCCGTATGTGGAGTCGGGAAGGATTCTTTCCCCCCAGCATGATTGGCATCTACCTCATGGGATTTCCTACTCCCAGAACAGTAGTATGTCCTGTTATAAGATAAAGCCAAAAGACATATGTCTCCCTTCAAGCATAACTATGAAAGTCCTGACCTTAGCACTCAAGGGCAGTAGCTCACTTAAGAATTCTGCTGCAAATAGAAGAAATACTAAATTTCTAGGCCAATCCGAGCATAGCTGTTCCTTTGGCTAAGCCCGCTTGCAAAGAATGAAGCAACGGAAGCTGGATCTGGGTCCAAAAACACAAGAACTCTAAAACCAGAGTTGAGGCCCAAGACAAAATGTGAAATGGAAGGCCGGCGATACAATGTGCAGCCACTCTGTCGCAGTAACAAGGCAAAAGGTCTAAGCTAGAGGCCCACCCAGAGGCAAAAGGCCCACAGCCAGAGGCAAAAGGCCCACAGCCACAACACCAGAGGTATTGTGGCGCCCCTGAGGCTCAGTCGCCACAGAGGTACTGCACCTTCTCCTAAGGTGTAGTGCCCCACCACCTAGGTAAGTTGGGAGCTCCTTTCCACACTCCAACACCTGCACCCCACACACAGGATAGTTCAGCAGGACCCCATTGCGGCTCCATGCTTAGAGGGTAGCAGAGCACCTTTCGTGGGTCCTTGCTTCGTAACACGAGATGTGCTGGGAGGTGGGTGGAGTTAGATATAAAAGGTTGGGAAGGTTTAGGATTACAGGAGAGTCTGACAGAAGGTCGGCGGAGTAGTAGGACATTCCAAGAGGAGTTGGGATCCCTGGGAGAAGGGATGGAGGAAGGAGTGCTGCAGCTGCCTCAGTGATCTGAGCCAGCTGGCACGGGAAAGGAGAGTAAGGAGAAAGACGTAGAACTGCAACCTAAGCTTCCATAAGGGAGAGAAGGAACAGCGCGGAACAAAGGAGTAGGAGAACAGAGAGGAGTTGTGGGTTGGGAGAGGAACCCTGCCTATAGGTTCTCAGCACAAGGCCGGGGCCCGGTCCCCGAGATTGTATGGACACTTATGGTTCTGCAGCAGACACCGCTGGAGTAGTTGGCTGTAAATGCACTACTCCCATCCAAGACTTGGGGCTCAACAGCAACCTCTGTATAGAGGACTCCAGAGAAGGGAGTCCCCGAAAGAGGCTACAGCTGTCTGTCATACAAGTAGAGTTGTTAGGAACATCTGACAGGAGGAACTTCAGAGTACCACGGTACTGGAGCTCTTCACACTAAAAGGCGCAATAGAGGAGTCGTTCAGGAAAGGTACATGTTGGCGGAGTGTTGGAGAGGAGAATCCTGACTTGCCTGGGAGGTTGATTGAGTCTCTACCCCGGAGGACACGGCACGGAGGCAGGCACCAGTGTGTACCACGAACTGTGAGTAAAGCTTTGGAACTGCAAGCCCTGGTGTCTTCTATTCATTTGTGCGCCAACATCGTCAGCACTGCTACATCTGGGTACCAACATTCCTCACACCGCCTGCGCCTCTACACTGCCCTGGGGTTACAGCTTCACCTGTGGGGAGCTACACCATCTATGCTGCAACACACCATCAGCCCCAGAGGATCTGCACGCAGCGTTGGCTTAACATCTTGCTTGCCAAACACCACAGGTGGCGTCACAAATTATTCCACTTCATTATCTACAATCCATCATTGATTTGTGCACCCAGGGCCACGGACCGGGTCACCGCCGCTGTGACACCACATCCCCCTGACACCGGCCCGGTACCGAGTACCCCACAGCCCTGGGAGGGTGACCCAGTATCATAAAGCACAGAGGCACTATTATGGACTATGAGACACAGAGGCACTATGATACACTGAGAAACAGAGGCATGATGATACACTCTGTGACACGGAGACACTACGATTCACCATGAGACACAGATGCAATATGATGTACAGAGGCACCATGAGGCACAGACAGACTAGACTAGAGCCATACTTGAAGGTGCCAAACAAGAGACCAGGCCCACAGTTACATTCAAGAGAGCAATCTATCAGAATTCAGTATAAACCTCCACTCCGAATAGTACATCTCAATTGTCAGATTGGCCACACCTGAAGGAGCTAATTAATGAGCCTCAGATGGAGGGCAGTCTTCACAGAGACAATGTGCTGTATTAACACCATGTGTTCTCCTATGGATGGAGTAGTTGCGTTAAAGAGAAAAGTGAAGCACTTGTTTATTAAACCAAAAAATGGGAAACATGCTTTGCAAAAGTCACTCTGAAGCCCAATCATAAGGCCCTGTGCAGACATGACATACAACTATCTTAATTCAAATCATGAGATGTAGTCAGGACAAACGGCCGTACTATAGCCTAGAGGTCCAAGGTCTAGCTGCGTAAATGTGAAATCAAACCTTAGCACATAAGGCTCTAGGCCCAGCTTCGGTACAAAGGCATGAGGCTATCAATGGGGCAAAAGGGCGGTAATTTGAACTTTTGCTTTTTTTTAATTTCTTCATATTTTTAAAAACTTTTTTCTTCACTTTTTACTCTATTTAATAGTCACTTTTGTAGAGTTGAAGCTGTGATCAGCTGATCACCTGTGCTAACACCACGACCTCCAATGAATGACAGCCATGAGCTGGCGTACATAGGTGGAGCGGAATGACAAGCACGAGGGTCTTCTGCAGACACCTGGCTGTCATGACAACCCATCGGCACCCCATGATCACCTGACGGGTGCCGATGGACGGCAGGAATGACGCAATTCTGGCTGGAGTAAGTTAAATCCCGCTGTCAGAGATTAAATCAGCTGTCATGTGCAGGGACAGATGCGGGCTCTGCATCGAAGCCCGCATCAAAGTTAGGGACACGTTATATGTCGTGAAGGAGTTCACATAGGAAATTGGACTTGATCTAATATAATTTACACTATTGATATATAAATACAGATGTCAAAAAAAACAGACACTTGGATGACAATACGGATCAAAATCATTAGGTCTATTGGATGGAAATCAGTCATGTTCACACATTGAGTATTTGTTAAAGGGAATCTGTCACCTCTTTTTTGAGATATCATATAATGATAGCATTCATTTGTGTGTCACATAAGGATTCTCTTAGTCTTTTTGCTTCCCCCTGACCCCGCACCTTTCATGCATAAATACCTTTTTTATATCGGTTCAGATGTATGTAAACTGCCGCTGTACGGTACGCTGGGCGGGGCTTATTCAACTGCTCCCCCCTCCCTGTTTTGCTCTACACAAGAAGAAATGCATAGAGCAAGACATGGGGGGTGGAGCAGGTGAATAAGCCCCGCCCATCGGACCGCGGCAGTTTACATACATCTGAACTGATATAAAAAAGGTATTTATGCATAAAAGAGCAATCCGCAGGTAAAACCGCAGGTATTTTGACCTGCGGTTTCACCTGCGGATTTTACAAAATCCGCGCGGATGAATCCGCACCTAATCCGCAGCGTGTGCACACAGCCTAAGTATTTATATCAGTATTTGTAAGCCAAAAGAAAAATGCAGAAATGGTACACATGCATCTATTACACTTTTCTTTGGACTTTTCCACACCTACTTTGGGCTTACAAATACTGATGTAAAATACTGACCAAAAACTGAATGTGTGAACGTGGTCTAAAGCTAAGATACCATGATGAGTATTTGGTGCATTTTTGATGCTGCAGATTTTCTGCAGCATTTCTGCACCAATAAGGTAAATTAGGTTACTTGCATATTTTTAGATGCATTTATAGCTTTATTTTTTGTCTCCTTTTGGTCTATTTTAAATAAATCTGCTTTGATTACAAACAAAACTAACATTTACAAGAGAAACTAAGATGCTGCAGACTTCAAAACTGCACGGCAGGTCAATTTCTGCAGATTAAAAAAGCTCAGTAGTCACGAGATTTACATAAATCACATCCACGTTGATGGAACTGTAAGACACTGGAACTGTAAGAACTACTAGTGCGCCAGAGCTCGCCATTACTGCTCTGTGTACAAGGCTATAGTGTGTACATAATCGTGTACATACAGTAATCGTGTACATACCGCCACACCTCTGCCCTAGAGAGTATTTTAGTCACAGAGGTGGTGAGCTGTCTATGGCCAGTGTTATGTTACTTACCCGGTGAGTTCATATCCAGGTCAGCTGTGCTGTGCATCCTTGACAAGCTTCCAGATCAGTCTCTGAGAAAGCCAAGGTCTCTTCTGATAAACCAGCAGCGATTTAGGCGGGAAAAATCTTCTCAATTTATAGCAAGACTAGAGAGTCGTCCTGTGGAGAGAAGACAGCAGAGACTCCCCAAACTCATTAGTCACAGGATTTTTAGTGAGGTTGTCACTCATTTCAATGTGGGTGGACAAGGTGGATTACAATTTTGTCCCTGGTTTTCTTTGACAGCTCTTTGGTCTTGGCCATGGTGGAGAGGTTGGAGTGTGATTGAGGGGTGTGGACAGGTGTCTCTTATACAGGTAGCGAGTTCAAACAGGGGCACTTAATACAGGTAATGAGTGCAGAGTAGGAGGGCTTCTTAAAGAAAAACTAACAGGTCTGTGAGATCCAGAATTCTTGCTGATTGGTAGGTGATCAAATACTTATTTCATGCAATATAATGCAATTTAATTATTTTAAAATAAAACAATGTGACTTTTCAGTTTTTTTATTTTTAGATTCTGTCTCTCACAGTTGAAGTGTATCTACAATAAAAATTACAGACCTTCACATTCTTTGTAGGTGGGAAAACTTGCAAAATCGGCAGTGTGTCAAATACTTTTTTCTCCATTGCATATAGCACCATCCCATACATAGAGTATTCTCGTTATTTTTGTTATTCATAGCGCCCTCTCTTTATTGCATAGTTCACTCTTGTGAGATATAAAATGATTGCTGGTGAGACCAGTCCATCAGCCGCCTCCATCAGAAAAGAAGCTTTCCCATGCTCCATCAGCAGTCATTTAACCCCTTCCCGACATGTGACGTAATAATATGCACATGTCAGACTCCCTCAGTTTGGTGCGGGCTCCAGCAATGAGCCCACACATTTCCGGTCACATGATAACTGATCTATACAGCTGACGTGCCCGCAACACTCCTGGGTGGAATCGCGATCCACCTGTGGCTGTTAACTAGATAAACGCCACTGTCAATCTCTGATAGCGGCATTTAAAACACACTTACAGGGACCGCATCACTAATCCAGCCCATCAGTGACCCCGTCACATGATCAGGGGTCACCGATGGGTCTGCATGACAACCAGAGGTCTGCAGCAGATCTCTGTGATAGTTATTGCCAGATTGCTATGAGCGCCACCCTGTGGTCGGCGCTCATAGCAAGTGAGCATTTCTGCTACACACAGGCAATCTGATCATCACCTGTATGTAGCAGAGGCAATCAAAGTACTGCAGGTTCTAGTCTCCCATGGAGAGTAATGAAGCATGTAAAAAGTAAAAAAATAGTTTTTAAAAATATAAAAAAAATATAAAAGTCCAATCACCCCCCTTTCGCCGCATTCACAATAAAACAATAAAAAAAAATCAAACATACACATATTTGGTATTGCCGTGTTCAGAATCGCCCGATCTATCAATATAACAAAAGAATTAACCCGATTGCTAAACGGCGTAACGAGAAAAAAATAAGTGTTTGTTTTTCTCATTTTTTTTATAACCACAAAAGAATCACTAAATATATTTAAAAATGTGTTCATTATTCTGTAACAATTCTTTTGATATATAGGACACTGTTATCTCACGGGGGCAGAGCTAGTAACAGCGATTTGGATTCACAGTAGCATTGTTATTTACCTTTTTTTCTTTTTTAATTTATTTTACACATTCTCCCCCTCATAGTCATAAAAGACCTTCAGGGGGCATTTCAATAGTGAAATATTTTTATTGTCATCTTTTTTCCCTTGTAGCTGAAGCTGGTATATTAGCCCAAGTTACAGGGTAAATTCAGCCTGCAGGGCAAATGCCCCTGATGAAGCTGGGTGAAACGCGCGTTGGGGTGCTGAGCTACACATTATTCATATATAAGTTTGCCTCCTATGCTCTTCCCTCTGATGTATATGTTAGCCATTAGGGAATGTACTGCAATAGATATGTGGGCATACTAGTTATAATGTTTATAGCCTTGGGGGGGTTGTTGTTAGCCCTTCATTGAGCTACTCTGTTTTTTAAGGAAATCTGTTACATTTAATAAAGTTGATATATTTGTGAGATATTTTGTAGCACCATTTTTCTTTTTGGTTTAGCAGAATTGTCTGTGTCTCCCATGACCCAGCAGCTCCCCTCCCTATGCACAGCGACCACTGTGTATGGAGCAGGAGTCGCCGTCGGTGCGTCTTACTACTACATGCGGAGGAGCTTCTTTAGCGCTGTATATACAGTAATGGAAAAGACACGGACAGTAATAACCGTGCCATGTCTACAGGGACTCTGGCGGTCTCTTGCAGTCGGATCCCCACTTGTGTAGCTGCGCTCCAGCACAGTGATGTTATAGGATGTCACTAGAGTAGGCTTGGGACCACCTGGGCGTTTCACTTCTATGGATGGTCCGGAAGTGGTTAAATGCTTGAAAGGTGTTTGATGCAGTCCTAGGAGACCTCAGAGTGTTAGACCACGTTCACATGTTTAGTATTTGGTGAGTATTTTACATCAGTATTTGTAAGCCAAAACCCGGAGCGGGTGATAGAGACACGTCACCACTTCTGGATTTATCACCCACTCCTGGTTTTGGCTTCCAATACTGAGGTAAAATACTGACCAAATACTGAAGGTGTGCATGTGGCCTCACACACGTCTTTTCAGGGCAGTTTGAGACTTTACAATATTTTTAGTTTGCTGGGAATCTTTTTGCCACATATCAAAATTCGTCAAAGTTGGTGAATTCAAATTTCCAAACATTCGCTCACCTCTAATTACGAGAAATAAAATGCAGATTTTTTTTTTTATTAAGCTGCTCACTGTGCTGTACGGGTGGTTCCAATAACAAGGGAAAATATATGTCCATGTCAGTATCCTATTTGCGACATTTATCTGAAAAACTTCGCAATAAAAATATTATTGTTGCATCTTTATAGTTTTATATTTTATAATTGTAGGCGAATACAATCTGACTTTTCTTTACACTGTGCTGACAATACCTGTAATACCAGTACATGGTGCCTGTAAGGACTGCTCCGGCAGACACATGCTGCCCATAGAGGGCGCTGCAGCTTGTGGCTCACGGTTACTGTTTCTGCCTCCTTTATGCTGTAGTACAGGTCATGAGGTTGATTTCCAAATGCTATGCAGGAGATAGTGGGTCGGCAAATGTGCAGCCCCTCACAGCTCGGCCTTATGACGGGGGCCCTGTGCAGACACAATGCCTGTCAGCGCCTCTAGCGTTAATGCCTGCTTATTGCACTTTATTGTAAAAAAAAACAAACCTGTCTGCCTGACTACAGCATGGCGGCAGCCTGATTCCAGACAACACGAGCTTACATGTAGTGGGAGGCAGAAAACATGAGCGGGCCAAGAGGAAAGCGCAGTCCCCGCAACAGCTGACGTGCCACCGGCGGAGAACTACACCTCCCGGCATCCCCGGCCGCGCTGCGATTGGTCCGCCCTGGTGACGTCACATGTTTTGGATTTTCAGTGTCATGTGTTTAGTGCTCTTTGTTTTCAAGGAGAGAAGAGACCGGAGACAGGAGAGGAGAGGTATCAGGAGGCTCATCACTGTGTGACCGAGCACAGCGCAGCGGAGCCGGCACCCGTCCGTGCCGGGAGGAGGCGGCGGCCAGGTCAGTGTCCTCTCCATACTACACCTAATCAAGGACATCAGATATGGAATTACTGCTCTGCTAGTGTCTCCTGCCGGCTATTGTCCCGCTGTAGGGCATGCTGGGAGTTGTAGTAGTCCACAACTGTTAGTGTGTTATTATAGCTTCTTGGCTTTATCCACAAAAAAATAGACAGTGACATACAGAGAGGACATTGCCGTTATGTAGGATTGTGCAGATCACACTGTACAGACTGTGCTCTATATTCTACATCGTAGACCGCGACGTACAGACCACACCATAGAGACTGCATCATACAGACCGCGTTGTGGAGACCGCACCGTAGAGATCACACCGTAGAGACCGCATCATACAGACCACGCCGTAGAGACCGCATCATACAGACCACGTTGTGGAGACCGCACCGTGGAGACCGCATCGTGGAGACCGTGTCGTAGAGATCGCACCGTAGAGACCGCATCATACAGATCGCATTGTGGAGACCACACCGTAGAGACCGCATCGTGGAGACTGTGACGTAGAGATCGCACCGTAGAGACTGCATCATACAGACTGCATCATACAGACTGCGATGTAGAGACTGCATCATACAGACCGCGTTGTGGAGACCGCACCGTAGAGACCGTGTCGTAGAGATCACACCGTAGAGACTGCATCATACAGACTGCATCGTAGAGACCGCATCATGTAGACCACATCATACAGACTGCGTCGTACAGACCGTAATGTACAGACCGCGTCGTAGAGACCTCGTCGTACAGATGACATTGTGTCTGTGTGGGTTTTACTTGTGTTCTCTGGTTTCTTCCCACACTCCAAAGACAAACTGATAGGGAACCTAGACTGTGAGTCCCAATGGGGACAGAGATGATGGCTGTAAAGCCCTGAGGAATTAATGCTCCTACATAAGTAAGATAAATACAAGCAGCTGAAGTTTAGACCAAGCACTTGATCTCTTGCACTAATTTGATACAGTGTGAAAACAACATGGCTGCTTTTCTCCAGAAACAATGGCACATGTGTACATCGTTGTGTGTGACATTGCAGTTCAGCTTCATTCAAGTGAATGGGAATAAACTGCAGTACCGCACACAATCTGAGGACAGATGTGGCGCTGTTTTGGAAGGAAAGCTTCCAGATTTCTATGTTTTTTGGGAGGTTATCACTGTCTGCCATTCTAGTCACCATAGATAGCATACTATAGAAATGTTTAACCAGATCCGATCCATTTATTCCCCAATGTTTTGGGCGGTTACCACAGATGCCCCAATGTACTAAATATTGTTATAATATCTTATTTGCCAGGGCAGTGGGAATCACTGGTAATAACTGGAATATCGCATTGTAAGTGTTCAAAGAGCGGTTCAAACTAATTAGCGACATGTTCCCATCTTATTAAAGCGGCCGAAACAGCAAGTTTCCCATATCCCATTGTCTATGGGACTTCCATAAATAGTGGCTCTGTACTCGGCTTTCTCTTTCAGTCCTCTAGATAGTGAATGGCGCGGAGGCTGAGCATGAGCTTCTCTGCTCCATTCAAGATGGGGTTCTGCAGCGCCTGCTTCTCAGGATCACTGGGCGCCTATACTTTTGGCAATAGCCCCTACTTCTAGGATGTGACATCATGGTGGGTGGCGGTGTGACCTCTGGTGCTGATGTAGTGTTGTTACTCCTCCTTTTAAGCCTTCCCTGCTCAACAGCGCCTCCCCAGTAACCTGGCAGTGCAGGGAACTGCTGCTGACCCCATTCAGACTGGACAGAGCAGGTAAAATCAGCATAGTGGTGGATTCCTATCTCAGTGTTGCATGCCCTTTATTCCAAGAGGTCGGACCCCCGCCAGCCTATCCTAGCGATGTACCCCCACTTTATAAGAACAACCCCTTTAAGTAGAATGAATATGTTTGGGTCCCTAACAAGCAATGTGGGCCCTCAACCGGTCTGTGCTTTCCCCTGTATGTCAGCATTGCCGCCTGTATTGTAATGAAAAGTCATTGGGCGCCCTGGTACTTGTTGTCCCCAGCTGCCAGAGACAGGAAGATGGCCGAGGTGTGGAGAGAGGACGGCAGCAGTCAGGTCTCCCATCGTGGGCTATGAGGTGAGGTTGGCTATGGCTCCTGGTTGCCTGGAGATCAGCTGTATGACAGAGATCTCTGCCTCGGGTTACAAACGTCTCCTCAGAAGATGTCACCTGTGAGCCGCTCACCTGTCCTCTCTCACCTGTACACAAAGGCAAACAGCTCCTCTCCGGGGCCGGCCTCGCCTCAGCCCGTCACGTGAGCCGGCGTACCATGTTTATTTACACCGTGTCCCAGCAGAGGGGAGGGCAGGGTGTCGTAACATTAGGTAGGGTTATTTACTCTCCTCCAGCCGGAGGCACCTCGCTCAGCTGGAATCATATGCCTGATAGATGTGCGAGCCCTGTCTGTCGTGTCCTGTCCCTCATCAGTCCACGTGACGCGTAGGAGGAGTGCGGAGGGGTCGTCCCATCAATCCACCGGGTGACAGCTGGGGCCCCGACCAAGGGAACCCCCAGCCATTATGGGAATGGGAGTCCCACGTCGCCTCGGTCACTGGAGCGTCACCGTGGCGTGTGGTCCACAATGGCGCCATACTTCTGCTCTGTCATTATATTATGGGCTGATTGTGAGGAGGCCGGAGCCCGACCTGTGTCAGTCTCTATAGAGAATACGACAACTCTCATAAAGCAAATGGACCCTCAGAACGTTAACCATTGCTCGGACACCAGTTCTCAGGATTGATCCGATCCCAGCTGTCGGACCCTCAGTGATCAACAAGTTATCCCCTATCGCATGGATAGGCGATGGCTCCTAAATTTGAGAATACCCCTTTTAAGTGTAATTTAAAGGGATAATCTCAAATTCCCCATGCCTCCTAATCCACCGTAGCACTCTGAAGCCCCTTTTTCGACTCTAGTAACGTCCTTGTTCTCCTAATCCAACCTTTACATGTGTGCCAACACCAGGACCAGTCCGGCGGGGCATCGCGTCCCCCAGACTAATCCAATCTGTAATCCTTGGCATGACTGACATCCTTCCCAAATACTGAAGTCATAGCCCCCCATGGGAATAACTTCCAAACTTGAGAATAGCCCTTTAAGGGCCTCTTACACTGGTCAGTAATCCCTCAGATCTCCTGAATGTTGGCGGACGGACGGAGCATGGGAAGCCATCAAACGCTTTGATGATGGCGTAAAGATCATCGTCTGTCGGCAGCACATCCCCTCATGTCAACAGGGAATATGCTGCAGATGATCAAACTGTATGCAGCGGTGCAATAATTGTAGTCACGGCCAATAGCGTAGACCTGGTGTTTAACCCTTTGTGACCCCCCCCAACCCTCTTGTTATCCCCTAGCGATGTTCTTTGGGTTTCTAATATAAATCCGCCACTATCTGATCCCGGGCGATAATTTCGGATATCAGCGCAGCTTCGGTACTTTGTTTCTGCAGTAACGCAGAGTGGGACGTGCTTTATCTCAGTGTTTCCACCCGGGGCGGCCATGTCCTCCGAGCACGTGGGAATGTTGATTGTGTGACACTAGTGGTGACGCGTGGGTTAACTGTGGAGCGTGTGAGCCGAGCTGCACCCCCCGCTGCGCCGGCACGATACGGTTACACGTCGGCCTGGCCTCATTTCCATCCTGCATTGTTTCTCGCCGTTCTCTCCTCCTCTGTTGCTGCCAAAGTTTTGCGAAAAGGAAACTGATCCGGCTGCAGTGAGGAGTGGAGCGTGCGTCGCTCGCAGGTCACCTGGACACCACCGCGCTCGTCCAGCGCCAGCTATGTGCATATACTGTGGTACCGCTAATAAATAGGGTTAGTATTGACCTCGGTGACTCGCTCCGAGAATACTGTCACTCGGGATTTCACTTCTCTAACCCCGGCTCCATTTATATACTTGGGCCCTTAAGCTAAATCTATTCACGGCTGATTCTAGCGCTGGTGTAAGGTCCCCACCCAGAACAAAAACAACTGTGATTTCCCTGGACCCCGGTGACAGGAAAGACTGAAGGGGCTGCGGCACTAAATCACACATAGTGACGTGTCATTGCACAGTGCCCCTTTATACTGGCAAACATGGCTTCCAAAAACAGCAACCGTCTAGTCCTTGGACAGTGTAATATGTTGGTGCGCCATTTATAGGGAACCTGTCAGCATGGTTTTACATACAGACGTGGTGTGGCTGTATACTGTAGATGCTTATCCCTTAATAAAAATGGCGCCTTTTTTGTGCAGATCTAATGTGCCAGACATGTGAAATCTAGTCTAAAATGTGTATGACAGGTTCCCTTTAGGTGAAATCACCAGCGGCAGTACCAGACACAACCTGTGAACAACAGGGGCGCAGTAATGGCGCAGCTACATCTTTGTAATGTTAGGATTGTACAATGAATTGCTGACGTTTAGTGACGTGCTTCTCGACTGGTTTTCACGGGTGAAACGTAATATAATTGTATTTGGTCAAACTGAGCAGCAAAAAGAACACAAACCCCAAACCATGAGAATTTGCAATAAAACCGCATGTGGTTTTTTTTTTTTGGGGGGGGGATCTTTCGCCATAAGCATCGGCGGCTTACCTCCCGGAAAGTGAAAGGGTCGGGCATAATAAGTCGGGACCCCCATACACATTAGGTTCCATTGATATTGGCTTGTTCGGCTGACTATAATTTGGATGCGTGTCTTTAATCATATACACTGAAGGCATGACGTAATGGAATATTGAATACTTCGTGTGACCAAAGTCTATGGGGGACAGTCTAGTGGAACTTTTTTTTTTTCTTAAAAGGGTCTGTACGGAGATTAGAAGTTAGACGTAATTCATAGGATGGGAGATAACGTCCTGATCACAGGGTGGCGGTCCGATCACTTGGCTGTCCCAGGTGTTCCCATCAAGAATGAATGGAGCCTATGCTCGACCCCTGCTCTTTTCGCCATTCTCGGCTGGACCCCACCAGTAATGACGTGATCTCTTATCCGATGGAAGGGGGGTAACTTTCAATCTTGTTACAAACCCTTTAATGTGGGGAAATGACTACAATACACTGACAGGTTATGGCACCGTCAGTAGGATGGGATGATGGAGACCCTTCGTTGGTGAGCACCTTGGCCCATTCTGTAAATCAGCCCTGGTGCCCTGAATGTGAGTGGTGTAATGGGGAATAGTATAATTATCAGTTCCCCAATATAATATTGGTATTGAGTTGCTGACAATGCACCCGTCGTGATTTTGCATGGCTGACAATGTGCCGTAGAGTTCACCGAGACGTCCCGACCCCTGGTAAGGGGCATTGCTGGTTCTGGCTGCAGGCGTGTGCCATCTGCTCTGGTCTCGGACTCCGTTCACCTTTCGGCATTGTCTCCCTATTTGAATATTCGGTTGACACAGGCCGTGTTTGTTCTGCTTTCCATACTGTGTCGGTTTGGCTCAGGTCAGAGGATTGGTTAGATCACTGCTCGGCTGTTGCTGAGGAGCTTATTTTAGTCTGTGAGCGCTTCAGTTGTCTTTTCTTTGAGATCCGGGCCTTCTGCCAGCACGTTAGGCCTGGGGCAGGCAACGAATCTGTGCTTGTGTCGGCCTCCTGTATCGTTTTTTTTTTTTTCAGCTGTTTTTCTGATTTCCCTGTAATTCACAGAAGAGGAAGGGACGTTTGCTTTGTTTCTACTTTTAACCCACAAGGAAGCTGACGTCTGAGACTGCCTCATGTTCGTGATCACTTTTTTTCTCCCTCTTGTGTTTACCAGGATGTTCCTCGGTTTCGTTTTTTTTTTTGCTATTTAAAGTGACGCGGTGTTTTTTTGCGGCTACGTCAAAATGTTTTAACAATGGTTTTTAAGTATTTTGTGTCTTATATATGACATCCACACATAGGCGGCATAATATATAGCAGCTGAGTAAAAGTAGATCTATAAAATCACATAATCTAAGGTGCTCATCAGCTGGTAGCAGTTTTCTTCTATAGGACTGGTAATCGCTGGCAAGAAACTGTAGAAGTATCTTAAAAGGCGTCATATATCTGAATCTGAGGAAGGAGACATTGCTGGTCTTTATTTCTCTACAGCAGATACATGGATACTGGTATTGGATCCCAAGAAATGTAAAGGGGTTCTCAATGAATACATGTTGACAGCCAAAAAAATCAACTTATCTCCTATACATACAATGGGGGATAACTTGCTTAATTTTGGGGGTACAACTAGGATCCAGAACATGGAAGTTTGTAACCCCTAGAACCGTTCAGTTCTCTACAGCTGTGTCCTGAGCAAAGCTGCATATACATGGCCTCCACTCCATTCATTGTCTATGGGACTGAAGGAAGTAACCGAGGGCTGTGCCTACACCATGAATGGAGCCGAGGCCCCACTCCTCCATTCAAGAATAAGCTGTAAAGACCAGTTCTAAGAGCCCTGTTCTCAGAATCACAGTGGATCTCACCTCCTGCATTCAGCAAGTTATGAACTATCATATGGATAGGGGATGACTTATTTTTTGGGGGGCTTACTCTTTAAGGCCACGATACACGTTTGATAATAGTTGGTTGAGCCCATCAATCTCTAGTCGGATCGGTTATCTCCCACCTCTCCCCCAACAGATGTCGTTAGGGACATAAGGATCTGCAGTTCTCCCTCTCCTATGCCAGTTCTACTCCAGTGGTCATAAAGTGGAAAACTGGAAGGACAAAAAACGCAACAGGGTCTTATCCCGATAATAAGTGGGGAAAATGTGGGCAATCGTTCTTACATAGTCGGGCTGTGTGCCCTCCACCACTAAAATGCTTAGGCGGCTGCAGACCCATGGTGTTGGAAATGCCAAAGGCTGAGACCAGATGAGTTTAAACTGTGCTGCCATCTGAAAGATGAGGAGGAGACAGAAATCCAAGATTGTTTTTATTGACCAACCCGTTTCAAATGCTGTATTTTGTCCTGATGAAGAAGTTTGAAACTTCAAAGCGCGTTGGCCAATAAACCACAATCTTAGATTCCTGTCTCCTCCCGTTTGATTCAAGTCTTTTGCAGCTCTACTCCAGTAGCAATGCTGTGGCGAGGACAACATGTGACCACTGACTGTAGCAATGAGGTCACCGCTGCTGCCAGTGAGTGGCTGAAGCGGTCACATGACATGTCGAAGCAGCATCATTGGTCCCAGGAAGCTCTAGGATTGGAATGGCGGGGCACCATCGTCTAGAGCAAATGTAGGCCATTTCCTTAAAAGCTGAGAAAACTGAATGCCAATATCTCCAATGTGAGTGCTGAACATTATATCATATGTAGTGGATCAAGGCGTCTATCAATGCATTAGGCTTGTCATACTAGGGTCCAGGGCATTAGAGGACAGTCCCTGTGGGAGCTGTAATGGTGGTTGCACCCATACAGTAGTATAGCAAGTCATCATATAGGATCGGGATGTGAGAACTGGCCTGTATGCATTTTGCAGTACAGAATACAGCGCCATCAGTCCCCCATTTCTGTGGCTGTGTCTGGTACTGCATTTTGGCCCCGTATACTTGATTATCAACGTTATGGTATTCACTTGCATTTTTGCACTCTCTAGCTGACAGATATCATTTGTTGACAAAAAAAATGGTGGGACGTTATCCAGATAGCAGGGTTAAAGGGTGCTTCATAGTGATGAGTGAACATGCTGGGATAAGGTGTTATCTGAGCATGCTCGTGTGCTAACCCAGTGTCTTCGGCGTGCTCGAAAAATATGTTCGAGTCCCCGTCGCTTCATATCTACTGGCTGTTCGACAGCCACAACACATGGAGGGATTGCCTAACAAACAGGCATTCCATTGGTTGCAGCTGTCGAACATCTGCGAGACTTGCAGCCGCGAGGACTCGAACATATTTTTCGAGCACGCCGAAGACAGTCGGTTAGCACACGAGTACGCTATCCTTATTTATTATCGATCAGTAGCGCAGCAGATATCATTTGTTGGCACTTTCCACTAATTCTGTGTAACGCTAGCTTTACCTTGTGTTACTCGGCCCTGCATATCACAATGGTTCTTACCCCAGGGAATAAAGCACGCCGGAATAACACATGGAGGCGCAGATGTTTGTGGTGTGCTGGCGGCGGACTGACATTATTGGCATATTACATATCAGATCCTTTGTTAGTCTAGAATACCACTGTTTATCTTTCTGAGTTTTGGTCCCAGCATTCATCGGGCTCCTGAAATACCTCTTTGTGCTTTACAGAAATGAGAAAAGCAAGTACTTGAACTGTCAATGAACTGCAAGTGAAGGGGACTTGTCAGTTCTCCAATCTTGACTTTCCACTATGAATTGTTTAGTGATTTTCTGGAAATGCGCCTTACCTTGTTTTTCCACTGCAAAGTTGTCACATACGAGACCTATGATCAGAGATCTTATCCTACCTACTAGGGGACATCCCTGTTAAACATATGTGGCACATGGACCGGTCTTACCCTTGGGACCCTCACCTATTGGAAAAAAGGGATTCCCATTCTTTGATTCCTGATCTCTACACTCCACACCATTGGAGAGGTAGCCATGATGGTGCATTGCTGTATTGACTGAAGACCATGGGAGTAACGGAAAGTGACTCTGCTCTCCATTGGGCTTTGTGGACAAGATGATGGCTGTGATTTGGCCAATGAAGGTCAACAGTGTATTAAAAAAAACAATCTATATACATTATTTTATGACCAGTGCCAATGGTCCGATTCATTCTGGCTTTTACTCCTGTTCTTTATCTGTTTTTCATTTTGCACCTTATTCCTGCTCTAATTTTTTTTTACATTTTTTCCTTTATGTTATCTGTTTTCGACTTTTTTTTTTATGTTCGCCTTTTTGTTTTTGCAGGTTTTGGGGTTTTCAGCTGATTTATCAGTTGCCGCTTTTTTAAAAAGTCACGAAATTTTAGTCCAAATGTGCTCCAGTCTACCCTGGAGTCATTTTATGTACCGGTATGCCAAATTTTTCCAAATGTTAGTGGAAAATACAAACTTTTTGAGCTAAAAAGGTTAAAGGCAAAGGTAATGAACATTTTTGAAAATTCATGAACCATTGTGCATCATTTTAAATCATTTGCCCCAATGAGCTTCAACTCCTAATATTGGACTCAAAAAAGAAAAGTAACCCCAAGTTCTTCTGCACATGTTTTTATAGTTCTCTTTAAAATATATATTGGAGGCCAATCTATGTTTGTTGCCATTTGTTTTCTGGTCTTGATTTCAGAGTTGTCGATCTAGTAAGGGTCCCTAGTAATACAAGAATTAAACCCAACTTCAACACTATATAAGTTGTCACCTAAATACAATTAGATAACAAAACCAGCACTGGGATACAGCAATTTTACTGTTCAGCATATATGCGCCATATCCCAATTTGCACATACATAATAAATACCAATGATGAAAGCCAAAAGTAATGGCTACACACATGTATAAAAGCTGAGACAATAAGGAAAGAGGCGTTCACTTGGATGAAACGCGTTGGGACACCCGTTTAGGGAAAGTGCAGGGCATGTGCAATATAGGGTTAGATGTGGACTGCCCTTGTCGGGGCGGGAGTTTTGGGGGATTGCTAGCCCCATAGGGATTGACAGGGTATTGTCTTCCCAACCTTCTGTTCCACGGACCTTCGTTAACATATAGGATTCCTGAAGACTCCCGTCTTGCTTTCAACTTTTTGGTGAGATTGTTCCAATTTCTTTCCGTATTGTCTCAGCTTTTTATACATGTGTGTAGCCATTACTTTTGGCTTTCATCATTTGTCTTTATTATGTATGTGCAAATTGGGTTATGGCGCATATGTGCTGAACAGTAAAATTGCTGTATCCCGGTGCTGGTTTTGTTATCTAATTGTATTTAGGTGACAACTTATATCCTTAATAGTGTCGAAGTTGGGTTTAATTCTTGTGTTACTAGGGACCCTTACTAGATCGACAATTTGAAGTAATTTTTTTGGTGACACACGCTTTTCAAGTCTTTTATCGAACAGAGTAAAAGTTACGTTTTAAATTTCACCCATTGCTGTATATTGATTTTTCCCTTTTTTGGTGAATCTCTTGTATGTCAATTTTTGACAAATTGTTCTTGCTTTATAGTGTTGATTTCAGAGGTCGGTAAAGGTGTGATAAATGTTTTTTTTACATATTAGTCAGATACTGAAGGGTTCCAGGAGGATAAGGGTGATAAGGCCAGCCTATCCGACATATGTATTTACAGTATGTATGTGGTCGATACATCTAAGGATAGTTCTTTTCAGTGGATGCCTATGAAACCTACTAAAGCATTGGATTCCAAGAGCTGGTTTTAGAGCCTCCATTATTTTCTATATGTCAGGGGTAAAAACAATAGTCTTTTTTAAAAAATATTACTTCCTTGAAAAAGAGGACTTGTTGACTAATGACTTACATACCATCAACGCTGATGGAGATGGGTCAGTTCACCTCTACAAGGTATTGGATTATCTTGGAAGAAGCAGAAGGCATCATCTCAAGAAAAACAAATACGCAACCTGTCGAAAGAAGCGCTATGAAAAAAAATAAAATGCAAAATGCCTGACATAAAAGTCAAAATAGATATATGTCGCATCATTCAGGAGCTTGTGCTGGTGGGGAAGATTTCACGGAAGGAAATATTTTCTTGGTCATAGACTTCCTGTCACTCGCCCGGTAGGGAAAACACAATGAAGAACAGTTTACCCTCCATTTGTAGCAAGAATTAATTTAGTATCTGATTTGTAAAATTTAGGTGCGTTGTGCTTACTCAGGATAGACTACTCTGCTTTCTTTGGAAAAAGATGTTCAATAAAAGATGCCATTGCCCTGGAATATCCAAAGTTCTCTCTGTAATACCAAATCTTGTAACCGGGTTTGTTCACACCAAGCTTTTTCATGCTGGAAACGAAAGCTGAAGCTTACCACCATGGGTTTGCATGTTTATTAGACTGGGTTCAGACAGGCGTTTTTCATGGTCTCATATATGGCCTGTAATGCCTGGACTGACCGCGGGTCTTAAAACTTGAACTTACAGCTGCCACGGGTTTACCGTGACAGAGAGGCACCAGAACACTGCAGTGTTTGATTGCCAGTGTTAGTCTTGTACTGCCTGGTGTGGAGGTGTCGGTTGTTGGTAGAGGCTTTTGAAGTATTGTTCTGTGATTGTCGCTTGGTGTTTTGGCTTTGTGCAAATCCTCGTCCTCTCCTATATGGTTTACTTACCTTTTCTCCCCAGTGTTCCTCTCTGTTGTCTGTGAGTATGTTTGTTATTTTCATTTATCCATGTACGTCCTCCCTTGTTAGTCTATTTTGGGCATATACATGCACTATTACTCCCCACTTCCCTGAGTGGGGGAGGGGGACAGAAATAGGGCTGATTCAGAAGTTATCCGGGGGGCAGGGATAGATATGGCGCCCCTAACGTTAGGGACAGGGAAGGAGCCCCTGGCCCTGGCTATCTCGACAACAGAGTTGTGACAACAGCCTTATATGTGTTTATGAGGCTGTAAGTTTGGGTCGAGAGACCTGCGTCCATTCCGGGTATTGCAATCTGTATATGGACCGTGAAATTCATCCATCTGAACCCAGCCTTAGCCTAAGGGGGCTAATCCACGTGTGTCTACTTGCCCAACGTGTCATTTAATAAATCAATGTCGAAAACCATTTTAGAAAACATGTCTCAATAAAAGCAGCCACACAGATCCAAAATTTGAAACCCAGAGCATACCACTAATAGTCAAGAGCCCAGGCTTCCACCTATGATGCTGCTCTATAGATGTGGGGTACAGTACCCTTAAAAAGCTATCTCTGCTCACCTTGATTGATCACATTTGTTATTTCTGTGCAAATATTTAAAGACTTTCTTCCATGAAAAGAAATAAAGAAATGTATGATCTATCCCTCAGGATAGGTGATAACTTCTAGATTGGTGAGGGTCCGACCACTTGAAGCACTACGATCATTAGAATGATATTTGCCCCATTAATTTTTTTATGGGGCTTCCGAGCAATGTGGCAGTCCCCATAGAGAATAAATCAAGCATAATGTGCACTGCTGTTCCATTCTACTGGGATAAAAGTGCCTTGTTCTGAAACTTCTTTGCACCAGTCAACAATATTGTTCCATGGCACATTAAAAATGAAGCAACTTTGCATGTAGACTTAATTAAAACCATCCTGTTGCCCTCTTGCTGTCTTAAGTGTCTCCAACAAACCCCGAGTCCTCAGCTTCTGTTGACAGATTTCACTAGGAACATGTTGTGATGTGTTAAAAAAACTTTGAGGTCTCCATCAGTTAGTCTCCCATGAATGTGCCATGTCCTTCTGTAGTGGGGAAACGCTTGAGTCACTTATTTCGGAGCCGTATGCGTTCAGTTTTGATCTGTTATAGACTTGCTGTGTCTAAGCTGGTGCCAACACAGAGCGCTCCGAACTGGAGCAGATGGGCTAAGGCCGGATGTTGGGATTGGCGCAGCGCTGATAATTAAGTACATTACATCAGTCATTTCTATATATTTCTGTGTCAAACGCATCGGAACTGTTCCCGGGAGATGAATGGTGAGATGCTGCTGCCACACAATAGTGTGTGACACAAAGACCGGCCTGAACTTGTTGAAATGCCCTCTGATGTTCTACCCTCCATTGTATTCATGTCGGCATTTGTAGGAACTTGCAAACTACCATCTTCGGTGCCAAGTTATCTCTCTAACAATTCATGCATGCACGGATAGTACAGGCTGTTAACACATTAGAGGCCATTTTATAGGGAAGACGTCATCAGAAAATAACCTACTGTTTAAGTTAGATTGTTTGTGTTACATGTAGTTTTTAAACATTTTTTGACATATCAATATTTCTTGGAAAACCAAAATTGGTAATCCTGCAATTTTCACATTGGCCACTAGATTCTTTTTTAAACTACTCTTAATTTCCTGTCCATTCAGGAAGAATTTTCAGCAGGCTCCTTATCATTAGAGGCTGGGTTTTAATGACAGGTAACGCCTCTATACACAGCTGATAACACAGGGGCCACCAGTCATAATGTGGGATGTCACACCTGACCCTCCTCCCCCTTCCTTCACAATCACCCTTGCAGATTCTCATTATATGCTTCATTACCAAAGATAGGGTCTAGGCCTGACCATTGTGGCTATGTACAGTACATGTGTTGTTCTTGAAACAACAGGAAGTTAGAGCTTGAAAAACCCCTAGTGGCCAGTGAAAATGGCAAAATTTCTCATTTTGTTTTTTAAAATATGCATGTAATTCCAAACCTGAATTACAGTTGTGCTCAAAAGTTTACATACCCCACCAGAATTTTTGCATTCTTGGCCTTTTTTTCAAAGAATATGAATGATAGCACCAAAACTTTTTCTCCACTCATGTTTACTGATTGGGCAAAACCATTTATTGTCAAACTAGTGTGTTTTATCTTTTTAAATCATAATGACAACCCAAAACATCCAAATGACCCTCACCAAAAGTTTACATACCCTAGTGATTTTGACCTGATAACATGCACAGAAGTGATGAGGCCAAAATTTAACTTGGCCACAACCATAAACGTTACATTTGGAGAGAAGTCAACAAGGCCTATTATAAAAGGAACACCAATCCTACTGTAAAGCACAGAGGTGGATCACTGATGTCTTGGGGATCTGTGAGCTACATACGCACAGGAAACTTGGTCAAAGTTGTTGGAAAGATGAATGCAGCACGTTATCAGCAAATACTGGAGGCAAATTTGCAATCATCAGCCCGGAAGCTGCGCATGGGACATACTTGGACATTCTAAGATGACAACGATCCAAAACACAAAGGCCAAGTTGACTTGTCATTGGCTACAGCAAAACAAAGTGAAGGTTCTGGAGTGGCCATCTCAGTCTCCTGACCTCAATATCATTGAGCCACTCTGGGGAGATCTCAAGCGCGCAGTTCATGCTAGACAGCCCAGGAATTTACAGGAACTGGAGGCTTTTTGCCAAGAAGAGTGGGCAGCTTTACCATCTGAGAAAATAAAGAACCTCTTCCTCAACTACCACAAAAGACTTCAAGCTGTCATTGATGTTAGAGGTGGCAATACACGGTGTTAAGAAATGGGGCATGTAAACTTTTGATCAGGGTCATTTGGATGTTTTTGGTTGTTATTAGGATTTAAAAAGAGAAAACACAGTAGTTTGACAGTAAAAGGTTTCACCCAACCACTAACCATGAGTGGAGAAAAAGGTTTGGTGTTATCATTCATATTCTCTGGAAAAAGGCCAAGAAAGCAAAAGTTCGGCCAGGGTATGTAAACTTTTGAGCACAACTGTAATCACTAGGTCAGATTCTGATGATTGTTTGCCATTAAAGCTTTATATGATAAAAGCCGAACACTTTCATATTGGCAGTGTTTAAGGGCTAAGCCTCATATAGCCATATTACAGCTCTATTATTGTATGGTGGCATAATAGGGCACCTAAAGAAGTGCATAGAACCTTTACCATACCATTCTTCTGATTATATATGTACAAATCCTGGCAAATTCACCGCCTACTTCATAGCAAATCGAGTTATCGTAGACATGACACAAAGCATTGTTTGAGCACACGGATTGTATACGGACCAAAGTAAGTCAATGGGACAATTCACAGCAACATCATGTGAAGAGATCACAGTCTGCACTAGCTGAGTCCGAATTGTGATTGAGACTTGCCTATTAAACACGGGCTGTATAGTATCTGTATGGCATCCATTATCACACATCCGTTGCAAAAATGCAAAAGGAAACACAATTGGATCTTTTTTTGGCATAAAAAAACAGTCAAAAATGGACATTTATTGCGCTGATTAACATGTCTTCAGTATACAAAACGAGCAATGTTTCCCAATGTGTAGTAATTATTTTGGCAATGATCAACCTATGATTGATCAGAGAAAGGTTGAACTTGATGGACGTGTTTTCAAGAAACGTACTTTAAGGACATGGGAAAGGTAACGTGGGAAGGAGAAGTCTGTGAGTTTTACTGTGGATCAACCAAATACGACCACAAGAGATGAACTGATAGGAACAAGGTGATCGGTATATTTACTACAGAAAGAACCGGTGCTGTGCAGGGGAAACTGATGAACAGATAAGAAGCCAGGAGGATGTCATAGAAGAGTAAACAGGCTGTGAAGGGCAGGTGGAGGTGATGGGGGATGGGGTGATTTCAGTATCTGATAACCATATACCACAGGTAAACTGGATGAAATGTCAAAAAGTATAAACAAATGCTTTATTGCCACATGTTCATAGCTCCAATCCATCAATAAAAATGCATATCATGATGTTCCCCAGAAATGCAAGGATAGAAGATTGTATATGGGGTGTTACTGTGCAAATATAAATATCAAAGTCTGACCGTCACTTCCAAACAGAAAATTCGTATGAGCAGGTGCATGCTAAGAGTAGTCATGCAAACATGAAATATATGAAATTGGAATTGCATTACTGCACTAGAAAATAGGAAAAGATGAAGATTCTTAGCGCATAAATTGGCCAATTCATGTGTGCCCAGCAGCCAACGACAAGGTGATCCTCTTTGCTGGGAATCTTACCTGATATTAAACCTCTGCTGGCATGCTAGACCACAATTATATGGGTAGGTAGGATCCTGCTGTGATTTATTCCGCCATAGGCTTATGGGTGGAGTGCTTGGTCAGAGACCCTATGCATAAATATCAAAGACTGACCATCAATTCGAAGCAGAATACAGGTGTGAACAGGTGCTTACTAAGAGTAGCCACCTCCATATATAACTAACACATAAAGCTGCACTTTGTAACGCTATAGCATGGAAACATCAAATTGGAATTGTGTTAGTGCTCTACAAAATAGGATAAAATTAGGATACTTAACGCACAAATGAATTGGCCAATTTATGCATTAATTATCTTAATTTTATCCTATTTTCTGGAGAAGTAATGCAGTTCCAATTTTATATATTTCATGCTTGCATGCTATAGCGGTACAGAGCGCAGCTTTGTGTGTTAGTTATATATGGAGGTGTCTACTCTTAGTAAGCACCTGTTCACACCTGTATTCTGTTTGGAAGTGACGGTCAGTCTTTGATAATTATGCATAGGCTCTCTGACTTAGCACTCCACCCCTCAGCCCCTGGCGGTATTAATCACATCTGAATTCTACCTGCCATATAATTGTGGACTAGCAGCCCAGGGGAGGTATAATATTCAGTTAGGTTCCCAGCAAAGGGGATCACCTTGTCATTGGCTGCCGGGCACACATGCATTGGCCAATTTATGCTCTAAGTGTCTTCGTTTTTTCCTACTTTCTAGAAGAGTAATGCAATTCCAATTTGATATATTTCATGTTGGCATTCTATAGCGTTACAGAGCACAACTTTGTTAGTATTTCTGTGCAAGATGAGCAATGCATTTCTTGGGAAGTTGAAATTCGGGTGAAGAAGGAAGTAGTTGCTGATCAATATCGAGGGATCTTGTGCAATATTTATCCATTTTTATAACGCTGAAATGAATAAGGCAGTGCTATAATACCCGCAATACCTGGCATAGCCACTAGATGACATGGAAGTATACAGAGGAGTGTAAACAATGAAGAGGCTGCAGCGATCACCTGAACGCCAAAGTCTCTTCAAATGACTGTTTGGCAAAGGTGCCAAGATTCGATTTCTTCCTCCTCACCAATCTAATATTGATGGCCTGGACCAGTAATACTGTGAACTTGGAAAGACCCTAAGGGGTTTCCAAGACTAAGATATTGATGACCTATCCTTAAGGTAGATAATCAGTATCATACTGGTGGGTTCCAGTACTGCTGAAAGCATATAGTGTACAGAGCTGAAGCAACACGGCTCATTACACCGTGTAGTGGCCATGTCTGGTACTGCAGCTGACCTTCCATTCACTTTCACAGTGAACAACCACTACACAGTGTTGTTATTATTATTATTATTATTTATTTATATAGCGCCATTAATTCCATGGTGCTGTACATGAGAAGGGGGGTTACATACAAAGTTATAGATATCGTTAACAGTAAACAAATTTACAATGACAGACTGTTGCAGAGGGGAGAGGACCCTGTCCTTGCGGACTTTCTTTCTATGGGGTATGAACCTGTGGGCAACCTGGTGACTACTGTTGCAGTTGCTAAGGTAGGAGTCACATCAAAGCCTTGCTTACTGTGCAGGCTTATAGGCTCCTCTATCACATAAGGAGTAACCAAAATTATAAATGGTAGGTGGAGCGGCCTTTATAGAATTTGCCTTCTTTTTCCAGGAGCTTTAGGCTGTGTGCACACGTCCGGAATTCCTGCGGATTTTATGCGTTTTTGCCGCCACGAAAACACGGCAGAAACGCATAAAATAAGCAACCCATTGAATTCAATGGCAATCCGCACATGCTGTGCTAATGCGTATTTTTCCGTGGCAGAATCGCATTGCGAAAAATACGCAGCATGCTCATTCTTTGTGCGGAATCGCAGGAATTCCGCACACATAGGAATGCATTGTGCACATAGCCTACAAGGGGTTTTATGGCAGGTAAAAAAAAAATGTATCTGTGGGTCACAATAGATTAAAAAACTGAATTAGGTAATGCTCACTCACCAATCCTCAGGTGTTCCTGCTTTTATGTTTCCTCTGTGCCTCAGGCATTGTGCACACGGTCAGTATTTGGTCAGTATTTTACCTCAGTATCCGTAAGCCAAATCCAGGAGTGGAACAATCAGAGAAAAAGTATAATAGAGACACGTCACCACTTCTGTATTTATCACCCTCTCCTGGTCTTGGCTTATACATACTGAGGTAAAATACTGACCAAATACTGAACGTGTGCATGTGGCCTCACAGTTTTCATTCCTGTTATCTTCTTGATACTCCAGAAATGCAGGAAAATTCTGCTCAGCTAATCAGAGTTTGGAGTAATCCGCCATCACCAGTGATCGGTCGAGCAGGCAATTCTAGTATTTCCTGTGTGAGGCACAAAATTGAGACCGCCAGGGTACACGGGTAGCATCAGAACCGAAATAAGATAAGATAATCCTTTAATCGTCCCACCATGGGGAAATTCAGAGCATTACAGCAGCAAGGCAGGAACAAGTACAGATACAGATGCATAAAGGCATTACATTGACAGTAGGTAGGTACATATACGGAAAAAAAAAAAAAGATATAACCGGACTATCACAACTTTGGATCTATCAGTTCACTGTTTGGGTCGTTCTCCGTTTTGGACAGTGCTGGTTATACAGCCTAACTGCAGCAGGAAGGAAGGACTTTCGAATGGCGCTCCCTCTCACATTACGGATGAAGTAGCCGGTCACTGACAGTACTGCACATCTTTGTCACGGTCTCATGCATGGGATGGGAATCATTCTGCACCATGTAGCTCACCTTGGCCAGTATCCTCCTGTCGCCTACTTCCTGAACTGGATCAAGGGGGCATCCCAGGACAGAGCCAGCCCTTCTAGTCAGTTTGTCCAGCCTATTCCTGTCCCTGGTTGATATGCCACTACCCCAGCACGCCACACCAAAGAAGATGACTGATGCCACAACAGAGTTGAAGAAGGATGCAAGGAGTGCCGCCCTAACTCCGAAGGCTCTCAGCCTTCTGAGCAGATAAAGCCTACTGTGGCCCTTCCTGTACACTGCATCCAAGTGATGGGCCCAGTCAAGCTTATTATTGAGGATCACACCAAGGTACATATAGGTGTCGACTATCTCAATGTCATTTCCCTGAATGTTCACCACTACTGGTGGATTTTTTCCCTTGTGAAAGTCCAACACCAAATAGTGGGGGATCAAGGAGGTGAGTCTTTCATCTTTTACTCATGGATCTGAATTGGTTAAAAAAATAAAGAATCTTTTATTTGTAATATTTTCCAGACAACACTCTACTTTATACATGAATACCTACATACCTACAATTGACCAAACATAGTAATGGCTCTTCTTAAACCAGCCAAAAAACCTACAACACGATCAGGAATGACACAGCCCACATAAAATGAAATCATTATTGATGCAAATATATGTAAAAAAAAATATGTAAAAACAGATAAAAAAGAGAAAGTCATACAGAGGCTGGAACCTCACAGAGTCTCTTGGCATAATAACACAAGTTGTCTTCATAAAGGTGTAGAGAAGCATCAATATGTGAATATGTTAAATCCTTAAGAGGTTTAAAAGAAAGTGTTTGCAAATAGACTGGAAAAAAAATCCTACGATGGTCCAATAAATCTTTGTAGACAAAAAGGTATATACATAGAGGGGGATAAGCCACAATGCTAATCACGTAACTGGGTCAAGCAAGGTCATAAACAAACAGAATAGTGGCAATGAAATTAGATGGTGAGACAGAGATCGCACATAAAGAAAGAATCCTACAAAAAGAGGACACACTGAGAAACACCATGTAATGGAATGGAAATGACCTTGCTAACACAGAAAAAATGAAAGCCCATGGCAGGTTTTCTTAGATCTGCCTTAGACAAATAGCTTGCCCAAGACCAACACTCACTTTTATTTTGCATTGCAATCACAGCTATGCCTGTGATTGCAATGCACTCCCGTGGCCTCAATACACTTCTGTACGCATCCTGGGGGACACATAGAGACCCTCGCATATAACACCGGTCAATGCCTCACAACTTGTGTTTAAGAAAATATGGAATGTAAAAAATTTGGAATGAAAATTTAGAATGTTGAAAGTTTTGCTCTGGCCACTGAGACTCACAATAGCCTGATACTGCCTGTTGTGTAGAGTTAATGTTTCAGCAGTCAGTTCATTATCATCACAGGCCGGAATACAAGGACCATTATCACCTATCTATAGATGACCCAGGATGCGCCATAGTAAATGATGTGATGACCACACCACACATCCTCCCCTTTTCTCTACACTAACTTCTGCACAGGACACAGCATGCCCACATCGCTCTCTGTGGAAAATGTGATTGCTGTAATTTTTCCTATATTTTTCCTTTAAAGGAGTTATCTAATTAAAGAAAAATATACCGGCACTTAATTATTCTTAAACTAGCACTTTGCGCCATGTACTTGTATAGTTCCATTTTCCTTGATCTTTGGATGTCTGCTCTGGTCCCGGGTTCACTTCTGGACTATGCTTAACATAGGACTTTTCCCGGGTCAACAAGTCATCAGAGTTGTGTATGAAGGGATCTGACTGATTGGCTGATGTCAATGACTAAGCTCCGCCACTTTCCTGTCATGGCCAATACTATTTTGGGCATATTTTTGTAATTTTTTTTTTTTTTCAACTAGGCAATCCCTTAAAATGCTCCAAGTGCTGGGATATTACTGAGCAATGATATACGGTCCCTTAGGAGAAGGATCATGAACCATGAAAACAACCACGAATGATCAAAAGACCCACTAATGATCTATTTGTTCCCAATACTCATGACTGATCCAAGAAGTTACATAAGAAGCATGATTTACTTTGTGGTGAGAGCAGCATTTAAATGATGTGAGAAATACTGATGATTCAATAAACTTTGCGTCAATCAATTATAACCGAAAATATAAGAAATTTTTAATATATCTTATCGGAGAAATTTGCTTGTTTCTTCACTTATCAGCCACTTCTCCCTCCGTAGCTGTCTATTGAACTCTTATTCATTCTGAAAAGCATCTAACATTCACCTTATTTGTAAGGGGGTCTGCCAAATCACTGATAATAAAGCACCAATAATAAGGCCTGTAAAAGTGGAATGTGGATGTGAGAACAAATGTAGGGAGACAGACATTGTGCTGCACTTTTCCTGTGTTTACATCAACACCAGTGATGGATTCACAGGTATACCGCACAGTACTGCTGTATAATGTCATTCCTCTTGCTGCTTCTGAGCGTGTTTTGGGAATAATGATAATTTTATTTCTATAGCGCCAACATATTCTGCAGCACTTTACATTATAGAGGGGACTTCTACAGACAATAGACATTACAGCATAACAAAAAAACACATAGATCAAAACATAGGAATGAGGGCCCTGCTCGCAAACTTACAATCTATGAGGAAAAAGGGGAGACACGAAAGATGGATGGTAACAATTGCTTTTATTGTTTGGACCAGCGATAGTGTAAGAATCGGGTGTTCCTGTTGCTGCATGAACCAGTTAACAGTCTAAATATGTCACAGTACAGACACAGAGGGGTATTAAATGCATAAAGCATGTGAGAACATGATGCGAGGAACCTGGATATGGTAAAAAAATTTTGAATGAGCCACATAGAGATATTTAGGTAAATGCATTGATGTGGTAGGCCAGTCTGAACAAGTGCGCTTTTAGGGCACGCTTAAAACTGTGGGGATTATTCGTATTAACCTGGGTAGTGCATTCCAAAGAATTGTCGCAACACATGAAAAGTGGGAGATTCTGATTAATGAGGATGTTAACCTCAGGTCATTTGCAGAACGGAGGGCATGGGTAGGGTGGTAGGCTGAGATGTAGGGTGGTGCTGAGCCATGGAGTGCTTTGTGGGTGAGGATAATAAGTTTGTACTGGATTCTAGAGTGGATGGGTAACCAATGTAAGAACTGGCACAAGGTAGAGGCATCGGTATAACGATTGGTGAGGAATATGATCCTAGCTGCAACATTTAGGACAGATTGGAGAGGGGAGAGTTTGGTAAGAGGGAGACCGATTAGTAGAGAGTTACAATAGTCCAGATGAGAATGAATAAGAGAAACAGTAAGAGTTTTTACAGAGTTGAAAGTAAGAAAAGGTCGAATTCTAGAAATGTTTTTGAGGTGCAGATAACAAGAGCGAGCCAGTGATCGAATGTGGGGGGTGAATGAAAGCTCGGAATCAAGTATGACCTCAAGACAGCGGGCATGTTGCTGGGGAGTAAAGGTGGAACCACACACGGAAATGGCAATGTCGGGCATAGGTAGGTTAGTAGAGGGAGGAAACATGAGAAGTTCAGTTTTTGACAGGTTTAGTTTCAGATAGAGGGAGAACATGATGTTAGAGACAATCACTGGTGTTTTCCCAAAAAGGAAGGCATGATATCAGGAGAAGAAGTGTATAATTGGGTGTCATCAGCATAGAGATGGTACTGGAACCCAAATCTACTGATTGCTTGACCAATAGGAGCGGTATACAAAGAGAAGAGGAGAGGGCCTAGGACTGATCCTTGAGGAACCCCGACAGTAAGGGGAAGATGAGAGGTGGAGGAGCCAGCAAAAGACACAATGAAGGAGCTGTCAGAGAGATAGGAGGAGAACCAGGAGAGAGCGATGTCCTTGGGAATGCAGCTGATGTGATTTATCTGGCCATTGCAAAGGCATTTGATACTGTACCACGTAACAGCCTTAGGGCCCCGTCACACATAGCGACTCACCAGCGATCCCGACAACGATATCGCCTTGTCAGGATCGCTGGTGTGTTGCTACATGGTCGCTGGTGAGCTGTTAAACAGGCAGCTTCACCAGCGATCAGGACCAGCGACACGTGGGTAACAAGCGACTCACGTCGCTTAGTTACCCGCAGTGTATCTTAGTTACCAGCGCGCAGATGCAGGGAGCTGGTAACCAAGGTACACATCGGGTTTCTAAGGGGCGCGCGGCACTTAGAAACCTGATGTGTACCTTGTTTACCAGCTCCCTGCATCAGCGCGCTGGTAACTAAGGTACACATCGGGTTTCTAGGCGCCGCGCGCCCCTTAGAAACCTGATGTGTACCTTGGTTACTAGCTCCTGCTTGCTGGTCTCCCGCCTGTCACACGCAGCGATGCGTGCTGGCCAGCGGGAGACCAGCGACCCCAAAAATGTCCAGACGTTTCAACAACGATCAGCGATACCCAGCAGGGGGGCCGGTCGCTGATAGCTGTCACACACAGCGATCTCGCTGGTGAGATCGCTGTTACGTCTCAAAACTTGTGTGACGGGGGCTTAATACTAAAGCTTCAGAAGCAGCACATGATTATCAGCACCCGCGTTTATAAAATTCCTCTCAAGAATGCAAGAACTTTGAATTCTGTAGTGTACAGCTCATTGCCTAGGTTATTGGCGTCCTTTGCAGTCTATCAATGGTGGCTGTTTTCTTAAGCAGGCAGCATGAGCTTGCAACAGGCATCGCACCTGAGAAGGCAATCGGATCCCTGGTTCCTGTTAGTTTCAGTGCCCCTGCACTCATCCAATGATGCAGCGGTAAAACAACCTCTTCTTGCACCATTGGATAGCGCACAGTTCAGATCAGCGGCACAATCATGTTGTGGTCTGAACTCTCAGTCTTCAGGAGCGACTGCCCTTCCTTCCCTGACAAACAGGAAATTGGGAGGCAGAGAAAGGAGAGCGCTCCTGAAGAAACAAGATTGGAAAGCCCCTTTAATGGCAGATGTTATGACGTTTACATTCTTGTCTATGATGGTATTACACAGAGAACTGTATCAAATGTTTGTACTACTCCATTTTGTTACCTAAAGGGATCCTGCCACCGATTCCGTAAAGGGCTTGTATATCTGAATATGCTAAGGTGTAACCTAATAAATCATACTTTATGCGTGCCAGCGAGCTGTGAGTGCTGTGCTCCAGGAGTCCAGCGTATTCATGAGTTGTGGCTCCGCCTCCCTCCTGCTGCTGATTGACAGCTCTCTCCTTACTATTGTGCATAGAGATAAATCTGCCAATCAGCGGGTGGGGGAAAACGGGAGGCCGCAGCATATTCATTTATAGCAAACACTCAGGGTGTCTGTCACTATTGCCTGCATAGGGCAGTATGACGTCAGTGACAGGTTTCCATTCATTTTACAGATCACCTTGAAGCCGAGGTGCAGCTCATGGCCTGGAGCAGCACTGCTGTGTTTCTGCCAGGACTTCTACCACTAATATATGCAGACTTGATAAGATCACAGGGCTTCTGGTTTACTCTAGGTGTGTGAATGTGGAAATTGTTTAGAAAATGGGGAGAGGCTGAGGATTTGGGGTTAACTAAGGTAAAGAGAAAGGTGCTGTAATGTTCTACCCTTTCCCATACAGGATGTATTATGTTGTACATGTTTGGTTTGTGATGACTTATAGATAATATATCATTCCTTCTGTAAATTATATGTTATTGTCTGCTTATGTAAAGGGGTTGTCTACTACTGGACAATTCCTTATTATTCTTCCCATTGTGCTGCATAAACTACGAAAAAAAATATCCTTACCTTTCGGACAGACGCTCAATTTCAGTGATGTGTCTCCTGCCGGTCTCATGACATAAACTGTCACATGACCGCTGCAGTTAATCATCAGCCCCTGATCGTCTGCAGCATTCGTAATGTTGTTTGTGGAAGAACAGTTACATTATATTTTTCAGTGGATATTGCACTGAGATCAGACAAGCATCACAATTCCAGAAGGTATCTGGCTAAACAAGTCTACTTTACCACCCTCATCACATCTCTAGCCAACAATCTAAAACTACTCTGAAACCTTCCACTCCCTCCTGAGCCCTAAAGTACAGACCCTGTCACTAACCTAAGGGCCCCGTTACACATAGCGACTCACCAGCGATCCCGACAACGATATCAACGCGTCAGGATCGCTGGTGAGTCGCTACATGATTGCAAACAGGTAGCTTCACCAGCGATCAGCACCAGCGACGCCGAGCGCGCGGCGTCGCTGTGTACTTTAGTTACCAGCGCGCTGATGCAGGGAGCTGGTAACTAACGTACACATCAGGTTTCTAAGGGACGTGCGTCACTTAGAAACCCGATGTGTACCTTAGTTACCAGCTCCCTGCATCAGCGCGCTGGTAACTAAGGTACACATCGGGTTTCTAAGCACCGCCCGGTGCTTAGAAACCCTGCATTTAGCTTAGTTACCAGCTGATCGCTGGTCTCCCGCCTGTCACACGCAGCGATGCGTGCTGGCCAGCGGGAGTCCAGCAATCAAAGAAATGTCCAGGACTTTCTAAGAGCGATCAGCGATATCGGCAGGGGGGCCGGTCGCTGATGGGTGTCACACACAGCGATCTCGCTGGTGAGATCGCTGTTGCGTCACAAAACTTGTGACTCAGCAGCGATCTGGCTAGCGAGATCGCTATGTGTGACGGGGCCCTAAGGGCTGACAATCTGGTGACTTACTTCCTACTAAAAAAAAATCTTATCCGTCAAGACATTTTTGCACAATTCCCTTCAGAGCCTGGATCCCCTTCTCTCCCGCACGTCGAATTCACTTTCCATCTTTGAGCCTGTCACAGAAGAAGTGACCAGACTCCTTCTTCTTCTCACCCTACAACCTGCAACAGTGACCCTGTTCCCTCATATCTCCTTCAGTCCCTATCCCCAGCTGTCATTACCCACCTAACTAAAATATTTACTGTAACCTCTCTTTCTTCGGGTAACTTTCCCTCTTCATTCAAACTTGCTATCATAACCTCTCTACTTAAAAAGCCATCCCTGGACCAGAACTGCACTGCTAACTACAGGGTGGGCCATTTATATGGATACACTTAAATAAAATTGGAATGTTTTAGGTGGCAAGAGTAGGAGAAGAGTGTTGCATTGACAATCCAACACAATGGGCAGCACTTTGAACACATTTTATAAGTGGTCATAAACTTGTAAATAACTCATGAAAGAATAAAGTTACGTTAAAACCAAACACACCATTGTTTTTCTTGTGAAATTCTCAATAAGTTTGATGGGTCACATGACCCTCTTCCCATTGAAAAAAATAAAGTTGGATCCAAAATGGCCGACTTTAAAGTGGCCGCAATGGTCACCACCCATCTTGAAAAGTTTCCCCCCTCCCATATACTAATGTGCCACAAACAAGAAGTTGATATCGCCAACCAATCTTATTTTATTTAGGTGTATCCATATAAATTGCCCACCCTGTACACACCGGTCTTTAATCTTACTTTCATTTGCAACGCTTGGTCCACTTGTCTCATCCACTATCTCTCAGATAACTCTCTTCTCTACCCTTTACAATTTGGTTTCTGCCCTTCATACTCTACTGAAACTGCCCTTACTAAAGTCTCTAATGATCCACTAACAGAAAAATTAAATGGTCACTCTATATATCCGTGAGGTGAATTCTACTGCTATATAAGACTATGGGGTGCATTATACTATTATATATCACTAGCGGGGTGCATTATACTACTATATATAACTATGGGGTGCATTATACTAATATGTGGTGCATTAAACTACTATAATAACTATGGGGGTGCATTATACTACTATATATGACTATGGGATGTATTATACTACTATGTACGACTATGGGGTGCATTTTACTATTGTATATGACTATGTGGGTGCATTATATTACTATGTATGACTGGGGGGTGCATTATACTACTGTGTATGACTACGGGGTGCATTATACTACTGTGTATGACTATGGGGTGCATTATACTACTATGGATGACTATGGGATGCATCATACTATGTATGGCTATAGGGTAGATTATATTACTATGTATGACTATGGGGTGCATTATACTACAATGTATGACTATGGGGTGCATTATACTACTATATATGACTATGGAATGCATTATACTACTATAGATGACTTAGGTGCAGAATGGAGAGACATGGGGGCAGTATGGAGAGACATGAGGCAGAATGGGAGGACACTTGGGATCCAGAATGGGAGGACACATGGGGTAGAATGGGAGGACATGTGTGGGCCAGAACGGGAGGAAAATGGGGTCCAGAATGAAAGGACAAGTGGGAGCAGGATGTGGGACATTATTACTTTAAGGGATAATTAAAGGATATTATTTTTGAGGATAGTTTTCAGTGTAGGGGAGAAGAGGTCCTGTTACTGTGCAGGGCAACACTGTTGCATTTTTTCTCTGGCGTAGTGTAGAGGTTGGGGAAAATTTGGTGAATGTGCTTTAGATAACTTATTTTTGGCAGAGATGGGTACTGGCTGGGAGAAGTGATGGCGGTCTCTACTGGATGAAGATGAAGGACTTAAACTAGAGACGTCACAGGTGAGTCAGTGTGTTACCTGTACACTGACATTTTACACTGTATACTATATACAGAGGTCCCATGTATAATGTCACCGTTGATCATTGTATTATCTGTGCAGTGACACTTTATACAGAGCTCCTGTGTATAATGTCACCAGTGATCACTGTATTATCTTCGTAGTGACACTACAGTATATATAAGAGGTCCTGTGTATAATGTCACCTGTGATGACTGTATTATCTGTACACTGTGTACAGAGCTTCTGTGTATAATGTCACCGGTGATCACTGTATTATTTGTGAATTGACACTATATACAGAGCTCCTGTGTATAATGTAACTGGTGATCACTGGTGTGAGTTTTTCTCACAATGCTATTGGGGATTTCACTGAGGTCACCACAGTTCAGCCCGGCTGGGAATGGAGACTCCGTGATCGGATGTAACCTCTACGATGTTACCACTGGTCTCTGTGGCTGCTCTCACAGCCACTCAGTCACCAGTAGTTTTCAGCCTTGGCACCGTCCAGGTAGAAAACTGTTTATCCCCCTGACATGGATTACGGCATGGGACAGAACAACGGACAGGTATGGTTTATTGTTTTTTTATTTTACTTTTATTATAGGAGATCGAAGGCTTCGCTGGAATTAGGCGTTTAAAAACTGAAAACTGTGTTTAGTCTTATTTCTAATAAAGGACTTTATTCTTGCTGAGTCTTTACCTTACAACTATAGAATTAGTAATGGATAGGTGTCTTATAGATGCTTCACCATTACTAAGCCATGGGCTTGATGTCACCTAACAATATAAAGGTGACATCAACCTCACAAATATGAACCCCACTTGCCACCGCTACAGGGCAAGTGGGAAGAGCCGGGCAAAGCGCCAGAATTGGCACATGTAATAGATGTGCCTTTTCTGAGCAGCTGTGGGCTGCTATTTTTAGGCTGGGGGGGTCAATATCCATGGCCCCTTACCAGCCTGAGAATACCAGCCCCCAGCTGTCTCCTTTTAGCAAGGTTGGTTGTCAAAAATGGGGGGTGAACCCCATGCCGTTTAGTTTAATTATTTAAATAATTAAAAAAACAGCATGGGGACCCCTCTATTCTTGATAACTAGCCGTGCTAAAGCTGACAGCTGAGGGTTGCAGCCCCCAACTGTGAGTTTTGTCTGCCTGGTTAGCAAAAATATGGGGGGACCCACGCCGTTTTTAAAAATAAATTACAGTGCAGGAGTGGCTAATGAATACTCCCATCCGCCGCTCCTGCTCTCACTAATTAGCGACAGCAGGTGTCCTATCAGCTGACACCAATGACCAGAGGTAAAATTTTCACCTCAGGTCACAGCTGAGCACTCAAGCTGTCTTTTGACAGCGTGGCAACCGCTGCTCTCTGACCGGTGGGGATGATTTCACCGTTGATCAGAAGCATTGTTTGCTGCATTGTTATGCACATTACATCACAGCAAACACTGGATGTTCGGGACCCACATTCAAATGAATGGGTCCGGGTACTGTTCTGGTACCCGAACCCGAACTTTTTGTAACTGTTCAGCTGAACCCGCAGGACCGAACATCCAGGTGTCCGCCCATCTCTACTCCTGTGTAGAATGTCATTGGTGAATATTGTATTACTACTTCACTGACACTATATAAAAAGCTCCTGTGTATAATGTCAGTGGTGATCTCTGTATTACCTGTACACTGAGACTATTTAGAGAGTTCCTGTGTATGTCATTGGTGATCACTGTATTACGTGTACACTGACACTATACACTGTTTACTGTATACATAGCTCCTGTGTATAATGGCACTTTTGGTAAAATTAGTACTGTATTTTTTTATTAATGATCAGTATTGTAGTATTCGGTCACTATGTGGTCGTAATATGTGGTCTGGTCATGGTGTGGCAGTATTTGTTCCTTATATGTGGTATTATTCAGTCACTGTGGTGGTAATATGTGGTCTGGTCATGGTGTGGCGGTATTTGTTCCTTTGTATATGCGTATTAGTGTTCATTTTAAAAAATATATGTTTCACATTCCCTTAAAGAAACATAAATAAAAATATACCTAAAAAGAGGATAGGATATTTTAACAAATGTTTAATAGTTTAGAGTAGAGTAGGGTGCTGCCAAAAGAATCTACCTTGTCATGGTGGCGGCTTATAATTTTTTTTGGCCAAAACAAAAGCTGCTGCTGGGTGTGTATATGATCTGGTGTTAGATGGGAACTATTAATGTGTGATTGGTGAGGACGTGGTGCAGAAGTGGAGTATTTCCAAGATTGGGTGGTGGGACTTTGGAAGGTTGGAGGCGGAGCTACCGTGGAGCCTTGGCGGAGTTTCAAGGAGGCCTGAAAATTATGCCAGTATGAGGCCCTGAAATTCCTGGTGGCAGCCCTGTCTCTGACCGCTCCTTCATGATTTCTTTTGCCGGTTTTTCTTCCTCTAATCTTGTCCTTACTATTTGAGGTTGCTCAACGCTCAGGCCTAGACCTCCTCCTCTTCTCCTATACTGCTCCTATTGGACAAACCCTCAGCAGATTTGGTTTCCAGCGTTATCTTTATGCTGATGACACCCAACTAAACACCTCTATTCCTGACATCACTCCCACTTTAATACAAAATACCAGGGATTGTCTGCTGTCTCTAACATCATGTCCTCTCTCTAACTAAAACTGAATCTCTCCAAAACTGAACCTCTTGTGTTTCCTCCCTCTACTAAAATACCTATGCCCGACTTTGCAATTGCCTTGGGTGGTGCAACCATAACTCCCAAGCAGCACGCTTGCTGTCTTTGTGTCATATTTGACACAGAACTTTACTTTATTCCCCATATCCAATCACTCACTCGCTCGTGTCACCTACACCTTAAAACATCTCCAGAATCCGACCTTTTCTCACCTTTGAAACTGCAAAAATGCTTACTGTTGCTCTTATTTTCTCTCATCTGGGCACTTCTGATATGACTCCCTCTAACCAAACTCTTTCCTCTCCAATCTGTCCGGAATACAGCAGCCAGGGTCGTATTTCTATCAGGCCGCTTCACTGATGCCTCTACCCTATGCCAGTCATTGCACTGGTTACCCATTCACTGCAGAATACAATACAAACTGATGTCCCTCACTCACAAAGCTTTCCACAGTTCTTCACTGCCCTATAGCTCATCCCTCATTTTTGTCTATCACCCTTCCCGTGCCCTCCGTTCTGCAACTGATCTATAACTTACACCCCCCATAATCCGAACCTCTCACCTCTGTCTCCAAGAATTCTCTCGTGCTGCACCAGTCAACTGAAATGCACTACCCCAAATGATCTGACTAATATCTAGCCCCCATGTTTTGAAGCGTGCTTTAACAACACATCTGTTTAGACATGCCAATTACCTCAACTCTCTAACCTAACCCTGTTAACTCCTAAATGTTAGTTATAATCTGCTCACGCCTATTCATCTGTCTCCACATCCTCCATGCACCCAATAGCATGGGGTTACTGCACTCAGACATATCCTAGCTGATGACTGGATCATGCGCTCTTATTTATTATAATGTTGGCCGAGCATTACTTGACAACCACATTCTACCTATTATGTCCCCCATATTCCATTATAGATTGTACGCTTATGAGCAGGGCCCTCACTCCTGTAACTGTTGAAATGTGTAACATTATGTTGTTTTTATTGTCTGTACAAGTCCCTGCTTTATAGTAAAGTGCTGCTGAATATGTTGGCGCTATATAAATAAAAATTATTATCATTAGGTAAATATAGATTTTTTTTTTATTTATGCAGAACATTGGGGCAATCAATAAGTGGCGTCCAATCACAGACAGCCCCTTTAAGTTAAAAAGAAACTTTAACAAGTAAAGGTAAAATTAAGGCTATGTGCACAGGGTTAGATTGGGTGTTTCTGTAGTTTTGACAGCAAGAATAGCTCAGACTAAATGATTATTGACCATGAAGTGTCTATATGGGTCAAAATAAGTATTGCATTGGCAGACACACATAAAAAGGGCCCTGTAACAGAGAGTCACCCCCAGCTTGTTTGCATGGCTCATACTGTAATCAGACCTACATTAACATTCCTTGTCCTGTATCTGGTGGGTTCATGTTTGTTTTTGTTCCTCTCTGCAGGGGGCATCTCCAATACACAAACCTGCAGACTGGCTGAGACTGGGTTTCTGCAACATTCTTAATCCTTGGAGCTATGTTTAAGGGGGTGGATGTTAGTATCTCTGCCCATCAAGAGGGCTGATCCCAAGAGAGGTAGGACAGTAAGCCACATGTTGAGTTAGTTGATGGTGTGTCTTGCGAAGGGCGAGGATCTGCTGCTGTGGCCAGATCTTGTGCCATCTATGGAGATTGGAGAACATTTGCCACGTAGGATTGTGATGTCTCACCACCCTGCTGGATTTGAGGACTGAATCTAAAGACTGTTGATACAGTCATGTGTTAAAGTTTGGGCACCCCTATTAGGGTATGTGTCTCTGCGGATTTTGTAGAGAAAACCGCAGGTAAATCCGCAGGACAAAGACCTGCGGTTTTGCCCTGCGGTTTAAGGCTGTGTTCACACACAGCGTTTTTTTAGCGGTTTTTACCGCGGTTTTCACTATAAAACCGCTAAAAATAAGGTGCACAGTCATTTCTATGCATTTTGCACTTTTTGTGCACATTGATGCGTTTTTTACCGCGAAAAAAAACGCATTGCGGTAAAAACCGCAGCATGAACATTAATTTTGCGTTTTTTTCCGCGGTTTAGGCTTCTCCCATGCTTTTAGAAACCGCTGCGGTAAAAAACGCATCAAAACCGCTCAAAAAACGCACAAAAACCGCCGCGGAAAAATAGGTGCGGTTTCTGGGAAGGGATTCAGGTTTTTGTGCAGAAATTTTCTGCAACGTGTGCACTTAGCCTTACACCTCATAATGGATGAGGTGTAAAACTGCAGCGTTTCTGCACCAAACAATTGACATGCTGCGTTTTGAAAACCGCAGCAAAACCGCACAGAAAAAAACGCAGCATGTGCACAGCTTTTTTTTTATTTCCATAGGAAATAAAGGTACTGTACAACGCAGCAGAATCTGCTGCGTTTCTGCAGAGCCAAAAACGCTGCGGAAACGCAGCTGAAACCGCAAAGTGTGCACATACCCTTAATGTTAACCTTTTTTCTTTATAACAATTTTGGTTTTTGCCACAGCTATTTCAGTTTCATACATCTAATAACTGATGGACTCAGTTATATTTCTGGATTCAAATGAGGTTTATTGTACTAACAGAAAATGTGCAAACTGCATTTTATTTGACCGGTGCAAAAGTATGGGCACCTCAACATAAAAGTGACCTTAATATTTCGTAGATCATCCTTTTGCAAAAATAACAGCCTCTAGTCGCTTCATGTAGCTATTAATGAGTTCCTGGATCCTGGATGAAGGTATTTGCGACCATTCCTGTTTACAAAACAATTCCAGTTCAGTTAAGTTTGATGGTCGCCGAGCATGGACAGCCCGCTTCAAATCATCCCACAGATGTTCAATGATATTCAGGTCTGGGGACTGGGATGGCCATTCCAGAACATTGTAATTGTTCCTCTGCATGAATGCCTGAGTAGATTTGGAGCGGTGTTTTGGATCATTGTCTTGCTGAAATATCCATCCCCTGCGTAACTTCAACTTCGTCACTGATTCTTGCACATTATTGTCAAGAATCTGCTGATACTGAGTTGAATCCATGCGACCCTCAACTTTAACAAGATTCCCGGTGCCGGCATTGGCCACACAGCCCCAAAGCATGATGGAACCTCCACCAAATTTTACTGTGGGTAGCAAGTGTTTTTCTTGGAATGCTGTGTTTTTTAGCCTCCATGCATAATGCCTTTTTGTATGACCAAACAACTTAATCTTTGTTTCATCAGTCCACAGGACCTTCTTCCAAAATGTAACTGGCTTGTCCAAATGTGCTTTTGCATACCTCAGGCGACTCTGTTTGTGGCGTGCTTGCAGAAACGGCTTCTTTCGCATCACTCTCCCATACAGCTTCTCCTTGTGCAAAGTGCGCTGTATTGTTGACCGATGCACAGTGACACCATCTGCAGCAAGATGATGCTGCAGGTCTTTGGAGGTGGTCTGTGGATTGTCCTTGACTGTTCTCACCATTCTTCTTTGCCTTTCTGATATTTTTCTTGGCCTGCCACTTCTGGGCTTAACAAGAACTGGTACCTGTGTTCTTGCATTTCCTTACTATGTTCCTCACAGTGGAAACTGACAGGTTAAATCTCTGAGACAACTTGTTGTATCCTTCCCCTGAAAAGCTATGTTGAATAATCTTTGTTTTCAGATCATTTGAGAGTTGTTTTGAGGAGCCCATGATGCCACTCTTCATAGGAGAATCAAATAGGAAAACTACCGTATTTACTCGAGTATAAGCCGACCCCCCCTAATTTTGCCACAAAAAACTGGGAAAACTTATTGACTCGAGTATAAGTCTAGGGTGGAAAATACTCCATAGATTATTCCCCCATATGGTGTCCCCAGAAGAAGCTCCATAGATTATTCCCCCATATGCTGCCCCCATAAGAAGCTCCATAGATTGTTCCCCATATGCTGACCCCAGAAGAAGCTCCAGATTATTCCCCCATATGCTGCCCCATAGATTATTCCCCCATATGCTGCCCCCATAAGAAGCTCCATAGATTGTTCCCTCATATGCTGACCCCAGAAGAAGCTCCAGATTATTCCCCCATATGCTGCCCCCATAAGAAACTCCATAAATTGTTCCCCCATATGCTGCCCCCAGAAGAAGCTCCATAGATTATTCCCTCATATGCTGCCCCCATAAGAAGCTCCATAGATTGTTCCCCCATATGCTGCCCCCAGAAGAAGCTCCATAGATTATTCCCCCATATGCTGCCCCCATAAGAAGCTCCATAGATTGTTCCCTCATATGCTGCCCCCATAAGAAGCTCCATAGATTGTTCCCTCATATGCTGCCCCCATAAGAAGCTCCATAGATTGTGCCCCCATGCTGCTGCTGCATGTAAAAATAAAAAAAATGACATACTCACCTCTCCGTCGCTGGGTGTCAGGTGCCGGTGTCACTGCTGGCACCTGAGATACCCACCTGTCCTGCGTCCATGGCTGCTCACCGCTATCTGCCACGTCATCAGTCAGTGACGTTCAAACTGCAGGGGGCTCGGCACGCACTAACCACGTCACCGCGCCCTCTGCTGTCTGAAGTCACTGACCGATGACAGACAGCAGCAAGCAGCCATGGACGCAGGACAGGTGAGTATCGCTATACTTACCCGTCCTGACGCTGTGTCTTGAGCCCCCAGCTTCTCCCCATGCTCGCTCTTCCTGCCTTCAGCGGTCACGTGCCGCTCATTAAAACTCATGAATATGTGCATATTCATGAGCTTTAATGAGCGGCACCACGTGACCGCTGAAGGCAGGAAGAGGGAGCACGGGGAGAAGCTGGGGGCTCAAGACACAGCACCAGGACAGGTAAGTATGACCTGACACCCCCGCCCCCCCCCCCTCCGACCCCCTTTGTATATGACTCGAATATAAGACGAGAGGGGGACTTTCTTTTTTGGGCTGAAAATCTCAGCTTATATTCGAGTATATACGGTACTTGCAAGTGGCCACCTTAAATACCTTTTCTCATGATTTGATACACCTGGCTATGAAGTTCAAAGCTCAATGAGGTTACAAAGCCAATTTAGTGCTCCAGGAAGTCCGTAAAAAGTAGTTAGGAGTGTTCAAATCAAGAAAATGATAAGGGTGCCCATACTTTTGCACTGGTCAAATTTTGTTTAAATGCAGATTGCACATTTTCTGTTAGTACAATAAACCTCATTTGAATCCAGAAATATAACTTAGTCCATCAGTTATTAGATATATGAAACTGAAAAAGCTGTTGCAAAAACCAAAATTGTTATAAAGAAAAAAGGTTAACATTAATAGGGGTGCCCAAACTTTAACATATGACTGTAGATACTCCTTGGCATTGGATTACCGGGTGGCGCCCCAGGATATGTCCCTTTTGTGTGGCCATCTTGCAGACTCTAATGAATCTATGTTTGGTGTTATATTTTCCCCGTCTCAATAAGTTGTTGGATTGTTCATCAGTCTACTGTGCCTGCCTGCTCTGCCACACACTCCCGCCATCGGCCCCTGTGCAAGAACAATATATGGGCCCTTTACAGTCCAATAGCTAATCAAAATGCACAATTTCACCTTCTTTGGTGAAATGGGCCCCTTTACCTTTTTAACCCCTATGCAGAAAAGTTTGCACCAATAAGATATGGCCACCCCTCTTATGGGGGGGGGGGGATCCCAAACTAATTTTCAGCCGACATCTGTCTGATATGTACTGCCAGCTTTAGTCTCCCTAATCAAATTATCTTCCTTCTTGCCTTCTTGACCTAGAATAATTTCTTTGTCTTTTTTTTATAATCTCTACCAGAAAATCAAAATGATTGGCTATGGTGCATTGGGGAGATAAAAACTCCTATTTTTTTGTAGTAGGCATATAGTTCTATGAAGGCCGGGATTACACATGCGAGAAACTCGGAAGAGACTCGCATGTTAATGCCCAGCACTGCCGCCCGGCACTCAGGAGCGGAGCGTGTGGCTCCATGTATTGCTATGCGGCCCCGCGCTCCGATCCGAGTGCCGGTGGCAGTGCCGAGTATTAACATGCGAGTCTCTTCCAAGTTTCTCGCATGTGTGATCCTGGCCTAAGTCTGGAAAAATAATGGATCTGTTCAAGGTCTAGTGATCACCAATCAATGTACCATCAGGGCAGTTTCCTTTCAACGTAAAATGAGGGATTGGTAAAAGTCTTTTGAATCCCCTAAATCCCATGACATTAGTTTTTTATTATGTCCCTTTAAAGTCCTTATCTCTTATCTTACCTATTAGGGCAATAAGGCTATCATGTGGAGATGGGGGCATGACTTTGTGAGCCACAACTGAGGGCTACCCAATGGAAGCATCATGCTTGGATTACATGTCCGCTGCTGGAGAAATGTCTGCCTGGCTGGCTGTGTGATGACATCCCCAGCGATTAGCTGCAGCATACTGAAAGAGGTTTTTCATAATTAGAAAACTAGAGCTTCTTTTTGTCTAAAAGCAGCCCAACGAATGTCAACAAATTGTGTGTAGTATTGCAGCTCTTCCTCATACACTTAAGTGCATCTAAGCTGCAGGACCAGCCACAACCCTTGGACAGGCTTGGCCCTGTTTTTTTTCAAGAAAGCAAACATGTTATTCTGATACCCTTTAATCCAGATTGCAGAATAGTTTGTTTCTTATGGCTAATTTTTTCTTAACCAAAAATGCTGCGATCAGATGTTACTTTGGGGTTACAATTACATGCAGGTTTTTTTTGCAGTTTTTAGCCCAGGTTTTTTTTGTCCCAAAGCCGAAGATGGATTCAAGGAAGACTTCCATTTTTGTGCGCGTTGTGTATTTGCTTGCAGAAATTTCTGCAAGGTTTCTGCATCTCTTGGCAGAAAAACGCAGTGGAAAATCCGTGCGTTTTTTATTCATTTTTGTTGCGGTTTTGAATTGTGATGTCATTTCCTTGTTCAACATCTTTTTCATTCTCTATTGAAGGCCATAATATCATTGCATACCATGTTAAAAATGTTTACACACACAAAACAAATATAAGTAAATATATATAATGTAATACCAAGCCCGAGGTTTAGTAATGAACAGGTGTCAGCCAGATACCCTCATTAATAAAACTGTACATAAAGAGTTAAATAAAGACAGACAAACACACACATACACACCAGCCTATGTAGGAGCATTAACATAATTAGCCTAAATATGCTGTAACAAAACAGCAACTGTCAGAAATCTGCGTGAAACGCAATATCTGTTTATCTTTCAAAACTTTTTTTTAAAAAATTGCGTGGGCTCTAGCATAATTTCTCCTACGCCTCATTGGGGGACACATAGTCCGTGGGTGTTATGCTTTCCTGCCACTAGGAGGACACTAAGTAAACTAGAAAAAGTTAACTCCTCCCCTGCAGTATACACCCTCTCGCTGGCTGAGATCTCATCAGTTCTTGCTTAGTGTCTGTAGGAGTCACTTGGGTCTGGTTTCAGACCCCATCGTTTTTATTTTATTTTTGAATTTTTCTGTAAAGTTTTATGTTTTAATTAACGGAGTGAAGGGGGCGACGGTTCCCTTCTACGGCCCGCTCTCCCCCGAAACAACAACAGGCAAACACGTGGAGTAACCCTTCACGTACACTTTCCTGCGACGAATAGGGGCTGATTCCTTACCGATCACGGATTCGAGGGTGAGCGCAGGAGACCCGTTATGGATAAGATCGTACAGCGCCTTCTTCAGCCCTGAGTCAGCCCCATAGCTCTCAGTCCCCCTCCCCATAGGGAGGACCAATTGAGCATACCTCTTTAAGCTCTCCGTCTCCCTGTTCATAGGGAGGACCGATTGAGCATACCTCTTTAAGCTCTCCGTCCCCCTGCCCAGAGGGAGGACTGATCGAGCATCCCCCTTCAAGAACTCCTCCGGCTCTGCTACATCGGCCCAGGATGAGAAGAATGGACTCGGCGCTGAGTGAGCACTGGAGTGGAGGTACGGGGTTGGGTCCTGCCCCCGGGAGAAGCGCTGACTTAGCGTCAGCGGCGGCACGCCGGTGCCCTCGCGGTCCCCCCCACGTTCAGCGTTCTCGGGTGGCCCGAGAAATTTAGTCCCCGGCTTTTTCCGGCCTGTTAGGCCGCAATTTCCATTGCGCCGCCCCGCCCCCGGTGCCTACCGCGGGTAGGCCAGAAATTGAGCCCCCGGCTTTTCAGGCCTACTAGGCCGCAGTTTGCATAGCGCCGCCCGCGCTATTATCGCCACCCCCTCCTCTTGGCGCCTCACATTACTGGCGAGACACGCAATTGTAATCTCGGGGGCCATCTCCTTTTACCTCAGAGCTGTGAGGTGACCTTTCAGGCAGATACCGGGTGACACTACAACAGCTATTCCTCCCGGGGGACGCAGTACCTGACTGGGTACGCTGCATCTGCCTTCAGACTAAGGCTTAACCCTTTCCGGCACATTCTCTGCTGCTGCAGTAAGACTCTGCCGTTAACCCTTTTCGGAGCGCTAAGCAGGCTGCTAAGAAGCACACTATGTTCTATGCCATGTGTACCACTTGCAAATCTCTGCCCTGCGCCAGATTAATCGACTGCGACGCGGCCTGCACCCAAACACCTCTCGCCGCCGCTGCTGCGAGTCTTCCTGCGTTTAGTCCCCCTGAGTGGGCTGCACCCCTGTCACAGTCGGTGGAGTCACGGACTACAGGCTATAGAGTCTCTATGGGAAGCCTCTTTAAATCAGAGGGCGTCTTCGCGGGGAACCGTCCACCAGCAGGGGCCGTACTTGTTCAAGGGACAGTCAAGCGAGAGAGCGGACCCATGACGCATCCCCCAGTCACGCTCATGCTTCAGCACCAGTGAGTTCTGTTTCTCGCTCTCCCTCTCCTAATGGTGACAGCGAGTACGACTCTGAATTGGAATCTGACGCTTCAGCTCCCCAATCCTCCAACTGATCAAGAGTCGCTTGATTCACTTATAGAATCCGTCATCAGGATTCTGGAGTTAAAGGAGGAAAATACTCCTCCAGCACACGCTTGGTCGTTTAAGAGGACCAAGCGTGTACGCAAATTATTTACCAGCCACCCTGATTTTAAGGACATTGTCCAGAGACATAGGGATCGACCACATAAGAGATTCACAGGGCATAAGTCTATTCAGGCTAAATACCCTTTTCACCAAGACCTAACGAAAGATTGGTTGCAGTCCCCATCTGTGGACCCTCCTGTATCGAGGCTGGCTTCTAAGACGCTCCTATCCGTTTTGGAAGGTTCCTCGGTCAGAAACCTCGCCAATTGTCAAACTGATTATCTCGCCCGCTCAGTTTTTGAGCCTTCAGGAGAGGTGTTTTTTCCATCGTTTGCAGCGATTTGGGTCACTAAGGCTATGGCCGCTTGGACAGAGGTCTTAATCACTGCTCTTTAGGGTAGCAATCTCCCTCCGGGAGCTACCAACGTCGCCAGGCTGATAGTTCACGCAGGAGATTTTGTAGTTGATGCCTGTTTTGATGCCGCCAATGGGGCTGCTCAAATTGCCGCTAATGCAATCTCCATTAGAAGAGCTCTTTGGCTCCGTGACTGGCGAGCGGACGCCATGTCTAAAAGATCGCTAACTTCTCTACCTTATCAGTCTGGTCGCCTCTTTGGGAAGCTGGACCAGCTCACCTCTGATTCTACCGGGGGGGAGAAAGTAATTTCCCTCCTCAGCAAAAGGCTGTTCGGCCGTTTCGGAACCAACAGCCAACGCAATTTCTTTTTGCAATAACTCCGGTTGGTCCTCCTCTACCTTCTCTTCTGACTCTAGTTGGCCCCCGTGCGGAGACGGAGGCACCCAGGTCTCATACAGACCTAATCGCTCTTGGAAGCCCAGACCCAGGGCATCCGGTTCTCGAGGACCCAGATCCCACAAATCTTCTACGCAATGACTTGTTGCGGTATCCGGCGGATGACGGCAGAGTATGAGATCGTCTTCTTTCATTCAGTCACACCTGGCTCATAGTTGTCCACGACAAGTGGGTCAGGGAACTGGTGTCCTCCGGATACAAGATAGAATTCTCCTCTCCTCCGTCAACACGTTTCTTCCCATCCTTCCTCCCCAAAAAGTAGACAACAGCCTTCCTTCGGGCTGTTCAGGCGCTGCAAAAGGACAGAGTTGTCATTCCGGTCCCTCAGGACGAACGGTTCAGAGGTTTTCATTCAAACCTTTTTGTGGTTCCAAAGAGGGACGGGACGATGCGGCCCATACTGGACCTCAAACTGTTAAATCAGTTGGTCAAGGTACGGCGGTTCCAAATGGAATCTCTCCGATCAGTTGATACTTCCTTGGAAAAAGGACAGTTCCTAGCATCCATCCACATCAAGGACGCTTACCTTCACATTCCGATCTGCCTGTCCCGCCAGCAGTTCCTACGTTTTGCAATTCACGAGGAACACTTCCAGTTCGTTGCCTTGCCCTTTGGACTCGCCACCGCCCCCAGGGTCTTTGCCAAGGTCATGGTGGCTGTAGCGGCCATTCTTCACTCTCGGGGAGTGGTATTGTTACCGTATCTGGACGTCCTGCTCATCAAGAGCCCGTCCTTTCCAGCATGCGAGGAATCCGTAAATATAACAGTTAATGCACTTTCTCGCCTGGGCTGGAAAATAAACTTCGAAGAGTCCTTCCCAAAGCCGGCTCAACAGTTTTCCTTTTTGGGAATGATCTTTGATACTTCCCGCGGGTTGGTCATTCTCCCTCCAGAGAAGACCCGAGCCTTACAACAATCGGCGCGGTCTCTTTCTCAACCAGTTTCTCCATTCGTTTCACCATAAGAATTCTCGGACAGATAATAGCAGCGATGGAGGCTGTCTCGTTCGCCCAGTTCCATCTCCGTCCCTTGCAACATGTGAGTCTGTTAGCCTGGGACAAGAACCCGTTCTCTCTGGACCGTCGGTTCCTCCTGTCTCTGCGGGTCAGACAAGTCCTCAAGTGGTGGACTCTGAAATCCTCCCTGAATTAAGAGAAGTCTTTTCTCCCAGTACAATGGTTGCTTGGTAGTAACCACCGACGCAAGTCTTCTGGGCTGGGGTGCGGTTTTTCGTCACCACACGGCACAGGGTCGGTGGTCTCCTCGAGTGTCTCGTCTCCCCACCAACATCCTAGAGATTCGAGCGATCAGATTAGCCCTGCAGAGTTTTCACCATCTCCTTGCAGGCCACTCCATCAGGATCCAATCCGACAATGCCACGGCTGTGGCGTATATCAACCGCCAGGGGGGAACTCGAAGCAGGATGGCCATGCACGAAGTGAGTCACATCCTCCATTGGGCCGAAACCAATCATTCGCCCATCTCAGCAGTCCACATCCCGGGTGTAAAAAATTGGGCAGCAGATTTTCTCAGCCACCAGGGCCTGGCCTCGGGAGAGTGGTCTCTTCATCCGGAGGTTTTCAGCAGATTTGCCATCGTTCGGGGACTTCCGGATTTGGATCTCATGGCTTCGAGATTAAACAACAAGGTTCTTCAATCCATCGCCCGATCACGCGATCTACGCGCCATCGGTGCGGACGCCCTAGTTCTGTCGTGGCACCAGTTCCGGCTCCCGTACATCTTTCCTCTCTTCCATTGCTTCCGAGGGTCATCAAGAAGATCAGATCGGAAAGAGTACCAGTGATTCTTGTCGCGCCAGATTGGCCGCGCCGCGCTTGGTACGCAGAACTGATTCAACTAGTCGCCGACGTTCCCTGGCATCTTCCAGATCGTCCGGATCTGCTCTCTCAGGGTCCATTTGACCACCAGAACTCCGGGGTCCTGTCGTTAATGGCATGGCCGTTGAATTCTGGATTTTAACAAAGGCTGGGTTTTCTCACAACGTGATTTCCACAATGGTAAGTGCTAGGAAGCCTGTGTCCATGCGCATCTATCACCACACCTGGAAAACCTTTTTTCTTGTGGTGCAAGGATCATGGCCAATTCCCTATGACGTTCTCTATTCCTACTATCTTGGAATTCCTTCAATCCGGACTAACGTCAGGCCTCGCACTTAGTTCCCTCAACGGCCAGATCTCAGCCTTGTCAGTGCTATTCCAACGCAGACTTGCCACCAAACCTCAAGTCAGGACATTCCTTCAGGGACTTGCCCATGTGGCGGCTCCTTATAGACGACCATTGGAACCAGGGGACCTTAACCTGGTTCTTGGGGCCCTACAGTAGGCTCCCTTTGAACCCCTCAATGACGTTCCGCTGACTGTTCTCTCTTGGAAGGTGGTCTTTCTAGTGACAATTACGTCAATCCAACGTCTTTCAGAATCGGCAGCTCTATCCTGCCCGCCATCCGTTCCTGAGTTTTCATCAGTACAAGGAAGTCCTCAAGATGGCTCCGTCCTTTCTGCCCAAGGTCGTATCCTCTTTCCACCTCACTGAGGAAATTGTTTTGCCTTCTTTTTGTCCAGCACCAGTCCATCGTATTGAGGAAGCCCTCCACACTCTGGATGTGGTTAGGGCTCTGAGATGGGACATCTCGCGGACGGCTCCCTTCCGCAAGTCAAATGCCCTGTTCATACTTCCAGACGGGCATAAGAAGAGGCTAGCCGCTTCGAAAGCAACGCTAGCCAGGTGGATCCGCCTTGTGATTCAAGAATCCTATCATGTCAGGAACACGCCTGTCCCAGCAGGATTTACGGCACATTCTACCCGCTCAGTGGGCGCCTCTTGGGCCATTCGGCACCAGGCCTCGGCAGTACAGGTCTGCAAAGCTGCGACTTGGTCCAGTCTGCATACCTTTACAAAGCATTACCTGATTCATTCTCAGGCCTCTGCGGATGCAGCGCTCGGCAGACGCATCCTGCAAGTGGCAGTACCTCAGAGTTCAATCAGTGGTACATGGGGTTTTAGCACATGTATGCTCCCCACCCAGGGACTGCTTTAGGACGTCCCACGGTCTCTGTGTCCCCCAATGAGGCGTAGGAGAAATAGGGATTTTTGTGTACTCACCGTAAAATCCTTTTCTCCGAGCCATTCATTAGGGGACACAGCACCCACCCTGTTTAGCATCTTTATGTTGTAACATAGTTATAGTTATTGTTCAACTGTTTAAGCTCCTACTGCTTTTTCACCGAACTGATGAGACCTCGTCCAGCGAGAGGGTGTATGCTGCAGGGGAGGAGTTAACTTTTTCTAGTTTACTTAGTGTCCTCCTAGTGGCAAGAAAGCATAACACCCACGGTCTCTGTGTCCCCCAATGAATGGCTCGGAGAAAAGGATTTTACGGTGAGTACACAAAAATCCCTATTTTCCTAACCAGCAGACGGAAAGCTGAGGGCTGATGTTATATTTCTAGGAAGTAGTCAATAGCCATAAAGGTTCCCAGGCTATTAATATCAGCTCACAGATGTTTGCTTAGCCTTTACTGGCAAGTTTACAGGGGAACTCCAGGAAAAAATTGACATAGGATTCCCCCTATAAAATCGAACCAGCAAAGGCTAGGCAGACAGCTGTGGGCTGATATTAATAGACTGGGATGGGGCCATGTATATTGGCACCCCCCAGGCTAAAAACATCAGCTCTCAGCCCAGAAATAGCGCATCTTATAGATGCACCAATTCTGGCGCTTAGCCTTGCTCTTCCCACTTGCCCTGTTGCAGTGGCAAGTGGGGTTCATATTTGTGGGGTTGATGTCACCTTTGTATTGTCAGGTGACATCAAGCCCACAGGTTACTAATGGAGAGGTGTCTATAGACACCTATCCATTACTAATCCTATAGTTAGAAGGTAAATAAACACACAGCCAGAATAAAGTCCTTTATTTGAAATAATGACGCAGACTCCTTTATTGAATCTAAATTAACCATACTTACTGAACGTCTAATCCCCGACACCCTCGTCTCCTGCAAACAATCAAAAAAAATAAAACAACATGTAATACTATCCTGTCCAATGTAGTCCATTTAATACCGAGTGTCCCACGGCGATCTCACATGTAGAACAGTCACATGACAGACTGATGTGACCCCTCTACCAGGCCTCCGGCGATACACTGTGGAAGCGACTACCTCCTGTCAGTGTATGAGAGTTCACCGGAGTTCATCAGCTTCGGTGCTCTCACTTACAGCACTACCACTGTTTGAGGACTTTCTCATGCAGAGGTGCCGAAAGTGAGAGCACTGGAGCTGGTCAGCTGATGTACTCCGGAGAACTTTCACGGCAGCTCAGTGATACACTGCGGGAGCAATTATCTCTTGTCAGGGTATGACCGGCGGCCGGGTGACATCGACATGGGACACTCAGTATTAAATGGAGTACGCGGACAGGGAGTATATGTTGGTGTATTATTTTTGATTGCTTGCAGGAGATGCGGGCGACAGGGATTAGGTGTTCGGTGAGTATGTACAGTATACTGTATGTAAATATATCTGTAATTATGTAAATGTTTTGATTTTTATTTTACAATTGAACACAGGCACCGGATGATGAGACTGTTCTCCCATCATCGGCTCATGCAGTCTCTGTATATGTGACAAAAGACGTAGCCAGATGGGAGTAGTAGTCTCATCAGACGACGCCTAAGTACAATCACTATGGGCTGTTCGTCGCATGGGTACACACACACACACAGAAAGACGCAGACACAGACACCCGCAGACAGATGCAGACAAACACAGATACCCGCACCCCGACGCAGACACCCGCAGACAGACACACGGAGACAAATGCAGGCCCCTGCAGACACACACAGACAGACACAGACACCCACTGGTACATGCAGACAGACATTGGCAGACCCACGCAGGCACAGACACACGCAGACAGACACCTGCAGACAGGCACAGACAGACACGCACATATTCTCCGCTCACACATATTATCCGCCCACACACACTTCCTCCTTCTCACATCATTTCCTTTGACAATTCTGCAGCGTTTTTGGCAGCAAATCTGCAGCAAATACTCAAACCTTTTTACAAACGCTGCAGAAACGCAAAAGGAATTGACATGCTGCAGAAAATAAAACGCTGCAAATATGGAAATTTACGGACCATGTGCACAACACTTCAGGATTGTCATTGCATTACCTTGCGTTAGTATTCCATTGTGTTTTTGGAGCATTTCCGCATGTAAAAAAAAAACCGCAAGATGTGAAAATGCATCAAAAGCGCATCGTGTGCACATAGCCTAAAACTTTGTGTTTCCAACCTAAGGTCTGTATTAAAATATAAAACTATATGCAATGCATTTGGATTGTGGTGTTTCAGTAGCATTTTTGGGGAATTTTGGTGGCATTTCTTTTTAGGTCAGTGGCATTTTTTTTTTTTTTTCAAAACGCACGCTCTGAGTATGGCATTTTTTTTAGCCGTCCATAAGCTTCATTTTAGGATTTGAACACAAGGAAGAAAAAAAAAGCATGTATAAAATATTAAATCATAAAAACGACACCAAAAATTATTGTAAAAAATGCAGCAAAAATTTTGTGTGAACGAAGGAGACCTTACATTGGGGTGATTAAAACTTGTATTTCTCAGTCATCCAACCTGTATGTCCATCAGCTCAGGTGTATTTACTATGCGTTTCTCAATTTCTGCATAGGGCTGTCAGAAGCTTTGAGTTTTGAGCGGTCAAAACTGCTGACAAGACTCCTTTTTAAAATTGTGATGATATCACAGCATTACACAGCTATATTATGGCAAACATACTTCTCCCCATAATCGTTCTATTATCACGGGTATGAAAATGTAATGCTCTTGTTTTATTCTTGGCTTTGAATATTTCTATTCATTGATTCATATCAATATGCAGAAACTAAATGTTTGCTGCATGAATGAATTATAGTGATGAGCGAACGTGCTCGGATGAGGGATGAGATGTTATCTGACCATGCTCAGGTACTAACCGAGTGACTTCAGCGTGCTTGAAAAATATGTTCGAGTCCCGCAGCTGCATGTCTCGTGGCTAACAAACAGGCAATCCCTGTCTAACAGCCATGAGACATGCAGCTGCGGGGACCCGAGCATGGTCAGATAACATCTCATCCGAGCATGGTCAGATAACATCTCATCCGAGCATGGTCAGATAACATCTCATCCGAGCATGGTCAGATAACATCTCATCCGAGCATGGTCACTCATCACTAGTGAATAACATTAGTAAGTGACTACTGCACTAAGAACCGATCTCAAAACAGTTTGACAGCACACTGTGAACGTGAAGTTATATTCAGTTTTGGGAGGAGATGAGGTTTAATTAGATTTTTTTTCATATAAAATATTAGACAGGAGTAAACAGAATAAATTAGATTTCGGGAGACAAAGTCATTTCTACGACTCAGGTTGTTATGTCCTTAGGAAATCTCCATAGAAATGTCTTTCAGAAAGATATAATGCATGCTAGTATAATTATTATTATTATTGCTCAATATGTGAGAATAAATAAAGGCAACTCTCAAAGAAAAGTGGATTTTGTCATTTTGGTAAAAACCCTTTTTTTTTCCGGAAAATCACAGCATTTTGCGCGTTCATGAACATTGTGTTAAAGAAACAAGACTGCAAATTGGTCCAATCTTGGCACACCTATGTGCACAGATAAGCTATGGCAGCACACGGTGGATTCATGGTACATACCTCTGCCTAGCACAATAAATCCTTTATAGGCATGAATAGCTCTGGAGCTTATCCTGAAGAAAATCCTCTGTGCCCCTGTATAAAAAAAGGGAGGCATTCAGTACATTGCCGGCTCATAGCCATTTATGTTGGATCATTCCAATCAGAAACGCAGCAATGTGCATGAACCCTTACAGGATTATTTTCTTTCTCCAAGTTATCACAGAATAGGTGATAACTTGCTGATCGCTGAGGCTGAGTTCACACGTGGCGTTTTTTTCGCATTTCCGCGGCGCGCGATTTTGCCGCGAAAAATAAGCATCCCATGCATTCTTATGGGATTCCGCAGTGCTGTGCTAATGCTGAGGTTTTTACCGCGGCGGAATCGCTTTGCGGTAAAAAACGCAGCATGCTCATTAATTTCGCGGAATCGCGGCGATCCCGCACCCATAGGAATGCATTGTTCTGCTTACTTTCCGCATGTGGCTGTGCACACCATGCGAAAAGTAAGCAGAACATTTGCGGATGGTACCCACTGTCCGGAGGAGAGGAGACTGTCCTCCGGGCTTTGGGTACCATATCCCTGTAAAAAATAGAATTTAAAATAAAAAATATTGTTATTCTCACCTTCCGGCGTCCCGCGCAGCCTTCCCGCCTCTCTCCACGCTCCCGGTCCCAGTAAACCTTTGCGAGCGATGACGTCCGTTCTCGCGGGATCGCAAAGTCTCGCGGTCATTCGATGACCGCGAGACGTCGCGATCCCACGAGAACGGACGTCATCGTGGTAATTGTCGCAAAGGATTACTGGGACCGGGAGCGTGGAGAGAGGCGGGAAGACTGCGCGGGACGTCGGAAGGTGAGAATAACAATAGTAAAAAGTTGGTCACACTCGTCAAACACTATGTTTGACGAGTGTGACCAACCTGTCAATCAGTTCTCCAAGCGATGCTGCAGATCGCTTGGAAAACGCTAGCAATTCTGCAAGCTAATTACGCTTGCAAAATGCTAGTTTTTCCGCGGGAAAATCACGGGAATTTAAAATGCGATTTTCCCGCGGAATGGAATTCCGGAATTCTCGCGGTAATTTCCGCGAGAGTTCCGCTACGGGTCCGACTGCTGGGACACCCACTGACACAGAGAACAGGGCTCTAAAAAAAAAGTCTCTCGGCTGTCGCACCACCAGAAACACAGCAGTAGAGCGCTTTGTTATTTCCTGCCAGTCCCATGGACAATAAATGTAGTAGTGGCGCACATGTGCACCCGTTCTTGGCATTTTTTGAAAGCTGATGCAAACTGTATGGGGACTGAGCGATCATTAATATTATTGATCGGTCTCCATTTAGTCAATCATGATTAAGGGTGGAAACACCAGAAACGCGTCGACAGGCGGTCTGGTCTCTGACCGCCCCATCATGGACTTTATCTTGACATAGTTTTAGCTAACTACCTTACTGACATGATTTTTTAATAAAGAAGAATTTTACTCCATGAAGCTGGCTTTTCCTTTAAGCTCCTGCATAAAGTAGCCAAGGAACCCTTATGAACGCTTGTTCTACTGATTATCGGCCCATGTGAAGGGGTTGCCAGAAATATCTGGTGGCTGCTTACCTCCCCCCAGAGAAGAAAAAGACTGTGCAATGAAATATAACCCTTGTTCCACCAAACCGTTGCACGACCAGCTCTACCCTCACCTACTGTATCCTCACCCATCCCGTGTAGACTGTGAGCCCTCGCGGGGAGGGTCCCCTCTCCTCCTGTACCTGTCGTGACTTGATTTATTTAAGATTATTGTATTTTGTTTTTTATTATGTATACCCCTCCTCACATGTAAAGCACCATGGAATAAATGGCGTGATAATAATACTAATAATAATAATAATAATAAATTTTATTTTTATAGCGCCGACATATTCCTCAGCACTTTACATTTCAGAGGGGACTTGTACAGACAATAGACATTACAGCATAACAATAATCACATACAGTAGATTATAACAAATACCAAGAGGAAAGAGGGCCCTGCTCGCAAGCTTACAGTCTATGAGGAAAGAGGTAGACACGAAAGGTGGGTGGTAACAGTTGCTCTGATTGTATGGACCAGCCATAATGTTAAGTGTGTAACAGTACTAATGCCAGATCCTCCTTTCCTGTCTGTTGGGGATATAGTTGGGAGGCCCTTATGCCTATAAGATAACCTGCTGGTCTAGCTGCTCTCGAGTATTAATACATTTATCAGTTCTTTTTTTTTTTTTCAGTTTTTTATTTTTTTTTTAATCAGATCATTTTTATTCAAGGTTTAAGTAATTTTCAATTTAAGTTTTGAATTTCTTTAGACAATAACGGTAATACTATTTTTTAAGTTGGCAGAAAATTCTGAGATGTAGACAGACCTAAAGCCAAGACATGTTTGTGGTGCAAGTTCTTACTTGTCCTTCTGGAGGTGTTATTATAACCATAATTTCCTATCTAAAGTACTGACAAGTCCACAAAGTTCTCGACAGGGTAAACATGATTTAGCCAAGTCCCGTCATGTTTAGTAACACTACACTTCAGAAATCCATTATCCTAACTGGAAAAAAACAAAATAGACAAATTTGTATAAAAAAACACTTGCAAAAAGCAATGCTTTCTTGTAGACTTTGACAACCAGCTGGCACGTGAATAGTACATGTGGCATTTAGTACATTATTACTCATGATATATTCTGTGAGAAATTGTCCAACGTGAATTATTTTTGCAGCTGGGAAAGGCAGAAGTCTTTGATGACATCAGGAGTGGATTAATGGAAGCTGACATAAGATTGGTACATGCAGCACTAAGTTATAAGTATAAAATTCATAGTGCCATAGTTACTGAAAGAGGGTGGGATTTATGTAAACCCTGGGTGAGCCAGCAGTGTTCCCAAGGGGCGGTTGGAACCTTCCCAGGAGGATTGTGGCAGGGTTGGGTCCTACAAGTCACCAGAAATGTTAGCGACTATGAGGTCATTAGTATTGTTAGTACTCTGAGGTTCGTCATGTGGCACACCTTTGTGAAACCTTTCCCTTCTGTACTCGGCAGGTTATGCTTCAAATCTTTCCTGTCCAGTAATTCATTAAAAAGAAGTTGTGTTCATTGTCCAAAGGGAATCTGTAGCCAGTCAGTATGTCTACAAGCCTGCTATTTTACAATACATTTGCCCCTTCCAAGGAGATAGAAAATTCCCACTTAAATCAGTGCCTATGCTGCTGTATTCAAAATACTTTATTAATTATAGTCATGGCCGAAAATGCTGGCACCTTTGAAATTGTTTAAAAAAAAAAATGAAATAATTTTCCCAGAAAACTTTTGCAACTACAAATGTTTTGTTATACACATTTTGATTTCCTTTGTGGAACAAAGGAACAACACAAAAAATGAAGACAAATTAGACAAAATTTCACAAAAAACCCCAAAAATGGGCCTGATAATTTTGTTGGCACCTTCACCTTAATATTTGGTTGCACACCCTTTGGAATAAATAACTGCAATCAATTGCTTCCTATAACCGTCGGAAGCTTCATACACCTCTCAACTGGAATTTTAGACCACTCTTTTTTGCAAACTGCTCCAGGTCTCTCATATTTTAAGGCACCTTCTCCCAACAGCAATTTTAAGATCTCTCCACATGTGTTCAATGGGATTTAGATCCGGACTTATTCCTGGCTACTTCACAACTCTCCAGTTCTTTGTTTTCATCCATTTCTGGGTGCTTCTTGAAGTATGTTTGGGGTAATTGTCCTACCGGAAAACCCATGACCTAAGCTGCAACCCCAGCTTTCTGACCCTTGTCACCACATTGCAACCCAAAATCCTTTGGTAATCTTCAGATTTCATGATGTCTTGCACACAATCAAGGCACCAAGTGCCAGAGACAGAAATACAACCCCAAAACATCTTTCAACCTCCACCATACCTTACTGCAGGTACTGTGTTCTTTTCTTTGTAGGTCTGATTCAATTTTCGGTAAACAGAGAATGATGTATTTACCAAAAAGATCTATCTTGGTCTCATCTGTCCACAAGACGCTTTCCCAGAAGGATTTTGGCTTGCTCACATACATTTTGACAAACTGCAATCTAGCTTTTATATGTCTCTGTGTCAGCAGTGGGGTCCTCCTGGGTCTCCTGCAATAGCATTTAATTTTATTCAAATGTTGACGGATAGTTTGCAATGACATTGATGCACCCTGAGCCTGCATGACAGCTTGAATTTCTTTGGAACTTTATTAGGGCTGCTTATCCACCATCTGGACTATCCTGTTTTGCAACCTTTCATCAGTTTTCTCTGCCATCTACGTCCAGGGAGAGTAGCTACAATGCCAGGGGTTGTAAACGTCTTGATTATGTTTCACGCTGTGGGCAAAGGAACATCAAGATCTCTTGGAGATGGACTTTTGACCTTGAGATTGTTGATATTTTTCAACAATGTTGTAATGTACTGTAAGGCATGATGTTTCTGGACCGTGCTAGAAATCTCCCATTTCACCCCACTGTGGAGATTATCTCCTTGTCACACAGCTGCAGCCCCCCTCCTTTTGTTTCTCCCTTCCTCCACATACAGCTCTCTGCCTGAATTTGGGTAACAGACACCGTCCATTTCCTGTTGAGAAAGGAATGTTAATTAGTTAAGGGAAAAGATTCCTTTGTCCTGGCCAAGAAGCTGGATACAGGTATAGGAAATATTAAAAGAAGCCGAGCATGCACTTTTCTCATGCCAGAGATATAATAATTACATTTCTGTGATCTGAGTGGACCCGGCTTCGCTACGATGACTCTTGCGAAGTTTTCGGACCTCCAGAACCTGAGATATGGATTGCTCCCAAACGGAATGTCCTAATTACGGCATGATTGATGTTGTTTTATTGTATTCGATAAACTACAAACAATGATACCCTTGGTGAGTTTATACGAGCCTCCCTCGTTAAGATATGGATATTATAAGTTTTTAGTAAAATTTCAACTTGGAGAGTAGGGGGGTTGGACCTCACCAGGCCGCCCCTTTCGTGAGGTCACAGACCCTGGGCTATAAGGTACCCCTCCTGTACAGTGCTTCAGTTTGAGCTGCAGATTCGATGCTAGAAAGATCACCAAATGTCCAGAGATGTCTGGCAAAGCGGCCCATCCCCCCGAGCCACATGATTTGCCTAATACCATCTAAGCACATGTAAGTGTACTTTCTGCTTTCATCCCTGTTATTTTTATATACTGCATTGTACATATTTAATGTCTCAATTTATAGCAACTTTATCTATGTAATCACTGCCCACATTTTGGGAATAAATGATAAAATCTATTAGTCTGCCTTCATGCTCTAAGAAACTAACTGCGCCTTTTTTTTAGATAATTGCTACTAATTTGGGGGTTTGCCACGGACCCTCTTAACTCTTTGATTAAGTGAATCGTGGCTGGTGGCAGCGTGGTGTGTCCGGTTGGTTGGGCTAGTTGGCAGTCCGGAAGGGTCTTATATTGCTGAATGAGGGGCTGAGGCCCAAAGCATTGATAATTCCCTTACTGCAGTAGTCTAATTGCCCGGGCACCACAAGCAGCCCATCCGGCGACTAATTATCCTAGGTGCAGTTCCCTGACTGACCTGAGGGTAAGGGGGGCGCCGGAGAGCTGCGAGTTCCAAAGTGGAACTGAGAAAGTGGGATATACATAAATCCCCGCAGTTCTTGGAAGGTTGTTAGCAGTGGTGGGGCATCCAAAATAACCCCCCTGCGGTAAAGTGTTAGAGCGAGATTTGTCACATGGTACCAGTGGCGGGATAACTAAGATAAGCCCCCACTGTGCCTGTGATAGCCGTGTGCCGGCAGTGCGTCGCATCCTTCCGTCCGCTAACATACCCGTGTCAGTGGTGGGATCGTGACAAATGTTGGTTCTCAAATTCTCAGACAGTTCTCTTCTCCTCGTTCTGTTCTCCATGCTAATTTGCCTTTTTTTTCCTGTTTTTTTTGTTTTGTTCCTATACACACATGTGAAATAAACGTGTAATTGCAATATTTTTATGGGAAAAATACTTCATTTTCTGGAACAACTTCTAGGCTGCCAACACTTTCGGCCATGACTGTAGCATGATCCCTAAAGCAGCTGCTATATCTGTTTGGGTGAGAGATTTACAGAAAGTTATTTTATCTATATCTCTATCTCTCAGTAGGGATGAAGTAAAAGCTATAATGTTTTTTTTCATCCAATCAACAGACTCCTGAGTGCAACCCAATGGATGTAGATATAACCACAGATTAATATACCTAATACAATGAACAAAGCTATTTTTTGAAAATTAATGAATGATCAAATAATCTCCTTGTTTCCTAACCGCTGATCTTGTTTTTTACAGGCAGTAGAATAATTCACCCAAAAGCTGTTGTGTAACCACACAACTGAACAATGGTACTCATATTAGGACGCCGATTAAACAGAGAGGAGAGTGGAGTTCGTGAATCTCCTGCAACCAAAAGAAAAGTCTTTGAGATGGACCAAAAGTTGTCAGGTCACGAAGTGTTTGATTTTAATTCTGGTTCATCCCATTCCGAAAGTATCCTGCAAACCTTCAATGAGTTTCGAGAGAGCCGACTTTTTACAGATGTCATCATTTGTGTGGAAGGCAGAGAATTCCCCTGTCACAGAGCAGTCCTCTCAGCCTGTAGCAGCTACTTCCGGGCCATGTTCTGCAACGATCACAGAGAAAGCAGGGAGATGTTAGTGGAAATCAATGGCATTTTTGCTGAAGCTATGGATTGCTTCTTGCAATATGTCTACACAGGGAAAGTCAAGATCACAACTGAAAATGTTCAGTATCTGTTCGAAACCTCCAGCTTGTTCCAGATCAGCGTGTTGCGCGATGCATGCGCCAAATTTTTGGAAGAGCAGCTGGACCCATGCAATTGCTTAGGAATCCAACACTTTGCTGACACTCACTCCCTCAAGACACTCTTCACCAAGTGTAAAACGTTTTCACAACAGGCATTTGAAGTTGTTGTACAACACGAAGAGTTTTTGGAGCTGGGAAAGGCTGAAGTCATTGATTACATCAGTAGTGATGAATTGGTTGTCAGCAAAGAAGAGTTTGTGTTTGAGGCAGTCATGCGATGGGTGTACCACCATGTTGATGTCAGGAGACCTATGTTGCATGAACTCTTGACACATGTTCGGCTACCTCTTCTGCATCCTAACTACTTTGTGCAAACTGTAGAAGTTGATCAGCTGATTCAGAACTCCGCAGAATGCTACCAGCTGCTACACGAAGCCAGGAGATATCACATACTTGGAAATGAGATGATGTCACCTCGGACCAGGCCACGCAGGTTTGAATTATATCAGAACACATATTGTGTACTTTTGTCAACCCCTGTTCATTTTTTGCTACGGGGTACTTTAAAAAGGTACTTACAAGTTTGAAAGTTAATCCCTTTCCATGGAATAGGAGATAATTTCCTGGTTGTTGCGAGCCCGACTGCTGAGACCCTCATCGATCCTGAGAACCAGGACTCCGAAGAACCTTGTGTGAATGGTGTGGTGGTTGATCATGCACCTTCACTCCATTCATTCTTATGAGAGTGCCAAAGACCAGCCAAGCGGCAGTGCACATGATCAACCACAGCTCCTTTCACACAGGGCTTTTCAGTGCCCTGGCTCTCAGGATCGGGGATGTCTCAGCAGTCGGACCCCAGCAATTGTGAAGTTATCCACTATGCTTTGGGTAGGAGATAACTTCCAAACTTAAGAATACCTCTTTAAGCTACTATATGTAATTGTTGTAGAGAAAAATTAAATCTGTACCCATATTCCTATCTGTGGGAACATTTATGGGAATTTGTCATTCGAAAATTACCTAAATATTTTCGTTAAACACAATTTTCTAAGAATTTTTGGTCCTTTTTAATTTACTTTTTATGTTAAAAAGGAGTGTTGTAATCTTCTAACTTCAGGAGCACTTCCTGATTACCAGGTACGATGCGCTCCTGAAGATTGACACTTCTGACCAGCGGTATGGCTGCGCCACTGATCTGTACTGAGGCCCACCCGTGCTGCAAGCAGCGGCAGCTTTGCCTCTGAAGCATGGGAACAGCGCAGAGTGACTGAAGCTAGCCAGATCCAGCAATCCTGACAGCAATGGAGCAGCGCATACAAGCTGTATAGCAAAAAAGCCTGAAAGTGATGCTCACTCATTGCCTAGGTAACTGGCCACTTTGAAACTGCAGGGCGGCTGGTAACCTTGGCAATGAGCTGTATACTGTATAACTCAAAATCCTTTATCCTTTCATTCTTGAGAATGGACAGAATTTTTAATTTTCACAGTGACCACTGAGCCTCCTGATAGACTGACACTGATTATCACGGGCAGGGTTACAATCATAGTAAACAATCCCTGCCCCCATAATTATGTACAGCACGTAGAACTAAAATGCCAAATAATAAGTATATTAGTATCTGGCTTAATAATTCTGTACTGCTCAGGGTGTATCTATGATGAGACAACCCTGTTAACTGCACAAAGGTAAAACAAATATTAAAGTTGCAAAACAGGTAGCAATGACAAATACAGACAATAAATTGCAAAGATTCTGAATCTGACACACCATAGCCATATTACCAAGGTAGTCCGAGTGGCTGGAAGGCCACCATTATACACAAGCTCCACTTTGGCTGCACTGAATATACAGTTGATGTGTTTGCTATTTGTTACAGGTCCACTGGCTACTCTGAGGTCATTGTAGTAGTCGGAGGCTGTGAACGTGTTGGAGGATTTAATCTTCCTTACACCGAATGCTATGATCCGGTAACCGGAGAATGGAAATCATTGGCAAAGCTTCCAGAATTTACAAAGTCAGAATATGCAGTGTGTGCCCTAAGGAATGACATCCTGGTGTCAGGTGAGGGCTACGATGACGGCAAGGTTGACGTGCCGATTACGATTTACCATTGCATTGAGAGTGTTAGTTTTTGGCACTGCACCTTTCATGCCCTCCTATTTTGGCAGTGGTCGTAGACCTACACCAATCTTAATATTTGCTCAGTTTACGATTTCTCGTGTTGGACAACAAAGGGGTCCAGTTCCCATGAGATTAGTGTTTTGGGAGTTACTCACCAGCAATGAAACAAACACCTTCTGGGCTGACAGCCAGGACAAATTTGTTAAACTTGGGTCATTGAATTGTCAGTGGGGTTGGTTGTGCGAACCACTGCGGCTGTCAGCTCTGATGACAATGATTCATTTAGTTTCAAGTATGGATAACTATTTGGTTTAGAGCCATCTGTGATAACTAGATCTAAATTTCTCAGCGGAAGTGTAAGATGAAGCTCCTGGGCGTAAGTGCAGATTCTGTCATAGGACCCTGCTGCCTTGCGCCATTTCTGATACTGGTGTTTCACTTTACAGTAGAGCGGTCTTTCGACCCCGTCAAGAACCATGGCCTTTGTACAACTGCTAACATTGAGCCCCCATCACTCCTAAATATCGGTATTTAACTGCTTGGGTCCTTCTGATTTTTTTAAACATTTTTAATGTAATATTTAGTTAAAAAATGTTCTAAAATCCTTTGTCCCTTAATTTATTTTCAGAAGTAGCACAATATGGATTATGTTAGAAGGGTTACAGAGGTAATAGGTTAGTCACAGGGCCGGGGCGTACCGGTCATAGTTGCAGACCATGCGGCCACTATAGGGCTGGGGGAGTCCGGTGTTTGGCTAGACTGACACCCCCACTCCACCCGCCTGTCATCACAATTTCAACAGTAAGCTCATCCTTAGGATGGAGACGCTGTTGAATAGAATGGTGTAGCGGGGAGCCGTCTGCTTGCAGCTGCACCTTTCGGTCTTTGAATCTGTCGCAATGACGTCACTAGATTGCGGCCTGACGTGCCTGAGCCCCAGGGGAATGTCACTGAGTACTATTTTTTTTTTTTTTTTTTTTAAGATGGGGATACATGGCACTGTGTGGACAGCATCATAAGGTGTAGGGGGTAGATGGATCCATCCATCAGCTGTTGGGGAGCTGTGGGAAACATGATACTGTGTGGGGGACTGTGGGAAACATGATTCTGGGGGGCATCATACTGTGGCGAAGGGGGTTGTGAGGTTATTATACTGTGTATATGGGGCTGTTGGGGCATCATACTTTGTGGGAGCTATGGGGTCCATCATACTGTGTAGGGCTCATCAAACTGTATAGAGGTCATAATACTGTTTGTGAGAGAACTATAGGGACATCATATTTTGTGTATCACTTTAGGAGCATCATGCTGTGAAATGTACTATACTTAGTTGAGGGTCACTATGAGGACATCATACTTTTCTGGAGGTACTGTGTGGTCATCATACTATACATGTGGGGAGATGTGGAGTTAAAATGTTAGGGGGGATTCACTACACTATGGGGTTATCATGCTATTTGTGGGGGGGGGGCATTTTTGGGGGCGTCATACTCTATAAGGGCCATGAAAGCGTTGTAATAGTGGGTGCAAACACTAGGGGGCATCATTATTGGTATAATTACTATGGAAGTGCCGCAATACATGTCCCTTTCCCTGTTTTTAAAAGATGAAGGGTGTGACCCTACCTACTTTGCCAAATATTTGTTTGGTGTGAGTGGGGGTGAGACCAATTAGGACTTTTACTATGGGGCCCCATGATTTCTATGTATGGCCCTGCTAGAGAAATCCGCTGCAATCCATCGGGAATCCAGACAGAAAATGCTTTGTTTCCCTGCAGCGCCACCATAGGGAGAATGATGCATTGCATAGTGTTTATTAAAATCCATAGGCTGTCTTTGCAATGAACAGACTTGCTGGGTCATGCAGAGCAGGAGATGCTCATTACAGATGCTCACTATCCTAGCCAATAGATAATAGACATTAATCCTACTTACTAATGGATTGATTAATCCTATTTTTCTAGGAGGAAGGATTAACAGTCGTGATGTATGGATCTATAATTCCCAGCTAAATATCTGGATCAGAGTTGCCTCCCTAAACAAGGGAAGATGGCGTCATAAAATGGCTGTGCTTCTAGGCAAAGTAAGTTATTGTGATACATGGAATATAAAATTATTTTTGGATTGTCTTCTCATCCCTGAACATCAGAAATTCACCTTTTTCATTGATTTACAGTGGGTATGGAAAGTATTTGGTAAATTCAAAAAAGTTCATTTTTTTATCATTAATGTACAGAAATGTAGAAATTTTTGCAAATTTATTAAAAAAGAAAAACTGAAATATCACATGGTCATAAGTATTCAGACTCTTTGCTCAGACACTCATATTTAAGTCACATGCTGTCAATTTCCTTGTGATCCTCCTTGAGATGGTTCTACTCCTTCATTGGAGTCCAGCTGTGTTTAATGAAACTGATAGGACTTGATTTGTAAAGGCACACACCTGTCTATATAAGACCTCACAGTGCATGTCAGACCAAATGAGAATCATGAGGTCAAAGGAACTGGCCAAGGAGCTCAGAGACAGAATTGTGGCAGGGCACAGATCTGGCCAAGGTTACAAAAAAATTTCTGTAGTACTTAATGTTCCTAAGAGCACAGTGCCCTCCATAATCCTTAAATGGAAGAAGTTTGGGACCACCAGAAGTCTTCCTAGACCTGGCCGTCCAGCCAAACAGAGCAATAGTGGGAGAAGAGCCTTGGTGAGAGAGGTAAAGAAGAACCCCAAGATCACTGTGGCTGAGCTCCACAGTTGCAGTAGGGAGATGGGAGAAAGTTCCACACAGTCAACTATCACTGCAGCCCTCCACCAGTTGGGCCTTTATGGCAGAGTGGCCCGACGGAAGCCTCTCCTCAGTGACAGACATATGAAAGCCCGCATTGAGTTTGCTAAAAAAAACACATGAAGGACTCCCAGACTATGAGAAATAAGATTATCAGGTCTGATGAGACAAACATAGAACTTTTTGGTGATAATTCTAAGCGGTATGTGTGGAGAAAACCAGGCATTGCTCATCATTTGCCCAATACAATCCCAACAGCAAAACATGGTGGTGGCAGCATCATGCTATGGGGTGTTTTTCAGCTGCAGGGATAAAACGACTGGTTGCAATTGAAGGAAACATGAATTCGGCCAAGTACAGATATATCCTCTTCCAGAGTGCTCTGGACCTCAGACTCGGCCAAAGGTTCACCTTCCAACAAGACAATGACCCTAAGCACACATCTAAATTAATAAAGGAGTGGTTTCAGAACAACTCTGTGACCATTCTTGACTGGCCCAGTCAGAGCCCTGACCTAAACCCATTTGAGCATCACTGGATAGACCTGAAAATGGCTGTCCACCAACTTCCACCACCCAACCTGACAGACCTGGAGAGGATCTGCAAGGAAGAATGGTAGAGGATCCCCAAATCCAGGTGTGAAAAACTTGCATTATTCCCAAGAAGACTCATGGCTGTACTAGCTCAAAAGGGAGCTTCTACTCAATACTGAGCAAAGGGTCTGAATACTTATGACCATGTGATATTTCAGTTTTTCTTTTTTAATAAATTTGCAAAAATTTCTACATTTCTTTTTTCAGTCAAGATGGGGTGCAGAGTGTACATTAATGAGGAAAAAATGAACTTTTTTGAATTTACCAAATGGCTGTAATGAAACAAAGATTGTAAAATTTAAAGGGGTCTGAATACTTTCCGTACCCACTGTACTTTTTTACATAGATTGAGAATTTCTTGGACACACGGGTTCATGTTTTGTTACTCGAAATTGATTGCAATATTGTAATGGCCACCAACTGAGCACATATGTGACCACCACGCATCCAGAACTCATAGATTTATTTGCAGTTACCGTATATACTCGAGTATAAGCCGAGGCACCAAATTTTGCCACGGAAAACTGGGTAAGCTTATTGATTCGAGTATAAGCCGGGTATGCATTGGCCTGTTATGCGTGGCTTCCCCCCCTGACGTTGTCCTGGTATGTGGCTACCCCGTCCTGTCATGGTATGTGGCACCCCCCGTCCTATCCTGGTATGTGTGGCTCCCCCTGTTGTTTGCATGGCTCACCCCCATCCCATCATTGTATGCATGGCTCACCCTCCCCGTCCCATCATTGTATGCATGACTCACCCTCCCCGTCCCACTCTTGTATGCATGGCTCACCCTCCCCCGTCCCATCGTTGTATACATGGCTCACCTCCCCTCCCGTCCCATCGATGTATGCTTGGCTCACTCTCACCCCTGTCCCATCGTTGTATACATGGCTCACCCCCCCTCCCGTCCCATTGAGGTATGCTTGGCTCACCTTCCCCCGTCCCATCGTTGTATACATGGCTCACCCCCCCTCCCGTCCCATCGATGTATACTTGGCTCACCCTCCCTCCGTCCTACTCACCCTCCATTGTCCCAGCGTGGCAGCTCTCCTGTGCTGAGCAGTCACGTGGCACCGCTCATTAAGGTAATGAATATGCACTCCACGGCTATGGGACTGGAGACGCGTGCATGTTCATGACCTTAATGAGCGAGGCCACGTGACTGCTCAGCACAGGAAGAGCTGCCAGCGACGGGACATAGATGCAGCGACAGTGTAAGGAGAGTGAATATGATGACTTTTGAAAGCCGACGGTTGCAGCTGTCACTGCCACAGCTGCTGGCTCCTGCTGCCGCTCCCCCTCCCCCACCAGTTTTCTGGACAATGACTCGTGTATAAGCCGGGGGGGGGAGGGGGAAGGGGGCATTTTCAGCACAAGAAAATTTGCTGAAAATCTCAGGTTACACACAAGTATATTTGGTATTTATTTTCCTTCTAAATGACTGAAAGCAGAGATCTTGGAAGCTGAGAAGAATCGATACTGGATATTGGAAAAATTTTATTTTTGGTATTTACTCTAATCCCCCTTTAAGGTCGGCTTCATACATCCATGTTTCACTTTCCAAGTACAGACTGGAATATATAGACTGGCTGCAGGTCTCCTCACACAAACTGCACTGCCTAATAGGTATATAGAAGACTGTTGCATTCAGCTGAGGAGACCCGCAGCCATTGTGGACATCCTGTTCCGTACTCAGACCGAGAAGCACGGATGTGTAAAGATGGCCTTCATCTACTTCTTGTAACCTTTTCTGTGCCCTTTCTCTTGTAGGTTTATGTGGTTGGCGGATATGATGGACAGAACAGGCTGAGCAGTGTTGAATGCTATGATTCATTTTCTAATCGATGGACAGATGTGGCTCCACTGAAGGAGGCTGTCAGCTCTCCCGCTGTTACCAGCTGCGTGGGAAAATTATTTGTTATTGGAGGAGGACCAGATGACAACACTTGTTCTGACAAGGTACGTGGTTCTGGCAATGAGGTCTATGCTTGAGATCATCATTTTGTTTGGATATACAGTATTTAAAGTGAACCTGCCATCAGGATTTTGCAAAGTAAACTATAGAAAGTGTCAGGTTGGTGCTGTTATACTGATTAAAATGATAACTTGGTTGATCGTCTTGTGGTTGTTTAATCTTTATTTGTAGTTTTCAGTTAATGAGATTCCAGTGCTTCAGGGCGGCCTGTGGAGGGGCTTTATGTGGTCCTCTGTTCTCATATACATCCTTATGAGGTTAAATGACAGGTCACTGAACCTTCAGCGATCTGCCTCCTATTTTAAATAATATGCTTAGTACATATTGTGTTTTTTTTTTGTTTCTTTTTTTTTTTAATGTAGCTACAGCAAAATGGCGGCGGTGCATGTGCAATAGTATCACATTCACTATATGAACTGTGCAAGCGCAGAATCAAAAGCAGAAGGCCGGTCACAGAAGATCCAGTGATCTAGGATGAATGTGAGAACAGAGCAACAAAAAAGCTCTGCCTACCACAGGCCAACCAGCCCCCCCCCCCCCACAGGCTGCCCACAAGCCGCTCCGGGACATGAAAGTCTCATTAACTGCAAACTGCCAATACAGATTACACAACAGCCACATTTCTGCTACATACAAGCAATCTGATCATCTCCTGTATGTAGCAGAGCCGATCAGGGAAGTGCAGCTTCTAGTCTCCCGTGGAGACTATTGAAGCATGCAAAAAGTAAAGAAAAAATGATTTAACAATATTAAAAAAAAAAAAAAAATAAAAGGTCAAATCACCCCAATTTTGCCCTATTCAAAATAAAGCAATAAAAAAAATCAAACAGACACATATTAGGTATTGCCGTGTTCAGAATCACCCGATCTATCAATATAACAAAAAATTAACCCGATTGTGAAACGGCGTAACGAGAAAAAAAGTCAAAACGCCATAATTACGTTTTTTTGGTCGCCGCAACATTGCATTAAAATGCAATAATGGGCGATCAAAACATCGTATCTGTACCAAAATGGTATTAATAAAAACGTCAGCTCGGCGCGCAAAAGATAAGCCCTTAACCAAACCAAGATCACAAAAAATGGAGACTATACGGGCATCGGAAAATGGTGCAATTTTGTTTGTTACAAACTTTGGAATTTTTTTTCACCACTTAGATATAAAAGAACCTAGACATGTTTAATGTCTATGAATTCGTAATGACCTGGAGAATCATAATGGAAGGTCAGTTTTAGCATTTAGTGAACATGTTATAAAAAAAACTGTGGGATTGCACTTTTCTGCAATTTCACCGCACTTGGAATTATTTTCCCATTTTTAGTACATGATATGTTAAAACCAATGGTGGCGTTCAAAAGTACAACCCGTCTCATAAAAAACAAGCGCTCACATGACCATTTTGACCAAAAAATAAAAAAGTTATGGCTGTGGGAAGAAGGGGAGCAAAAAATGAAAATGCAAAACCAAAAATACCTCTGGTCATTAAGGGGTTTATCAGTATAACGGCGCCAACCTAACAGTGTCTGTAGTTTACTGTGCATAATCCTGCTGACAGGTTCGCTTTAACCACAGTCAGTCTTTTAAGTCTACGTTTCCATGAGTATTTGGTGAGTTTTCTATGTTGCAGATTTTCTCCGTCATTTCTTAATCTATTAGCTAAATTAGGTTTGCAGACTTTTTCCAAGTTTGTGGCAATAGTTTGTAGACCGCACTCTTCTATATCATTCCAGCAATGTCCATATAAATAATTTACCAAGTCTAGTGAGGCATCACAGGCCTTACTATACAACGTCATTACCCAACAGTGCTCTTGAGGTTAAGCTGGCCATATTCCCTGCAGCCATATTCCAAAATCTAGAGGAAGACCTACTTGGAAGTGTTCATGATGTCATGACAAAGGGGGTATTCGAGATTCCTCGTATCTCCTATATACCCGCAACCCAACCCCCCAGCTCAACTCCATCTCATTACCCCTTTATAAATAAATAAAGACCCGAGTCAAGGATGTTGGATAATTTGGCCACAGCAGCCATTTATTAACATAAACAAACATTACAGTAAATCACGACCCAGAGGGGCGGTCCTCGAAGCCCGAAATCAAAAATTCCAAGATGTTAACAATCCTATATGGCCCCAGGTCGAGTTCTTTACCTCCAGCCGTAAAGCACCAGCTCAGAGGCACCAAAACAACCCGCCTGTCCAGAACCATTAGCCTCTCCAAGATCCTTTTTTCCCATCCTCAGGATACCTAAAATGGTCGTCCACTTGAGCCCGCTCTGGAGGGAGTCCAGGACCCATTCCGATCCCCCCCCCAGAGCGTCCAGCCTCACCAACTTCGAGGACCACCCCCGCGCCCGACTGCCGTGACATGAACATAGAAACAAACAATGAAATGGTTTCAATACACCTACTTATGATCATAGACCGGATCGAAACAAACAAGGGGAGGGTGGGTGGGAGATTCCTATTGCTGCTAATGGGTACCCAAAATGGTTGTCCCTCTAATAATAATAATAATAAATTTTATTTTTATAGCGCCGACATATTCCGCAGCACTTTACATTTCAGAGGGGATTTGTACAGACAATAGACATTACAGCATAACAATAATCACATACAGTAGATTATAACAAATACCAAGAGGAAAGAGGGCCCTGCTCGCAAGCTTACAGTCTATGAGGAAAGAGGGAGACACGAAAGGTGGGTGGTAACAGTTACCCTGATTGTATGGACCAGTCATAATGTTAAGTGTGTAACAGTACAGACACAGAGGGCTAATGGAGGCATAAAGCATGTGGGAACATGATGCGGGGAACCTGGTTATGGTAAAACTTTTGGCTCTGCCACACAGGGATAGATTAGGTTAATGTGTTGGGGTGGTAGGCCAGTCTGAATAAATGCGTTTTCAGGACACACTTAAAATTGTGGGGATTGGGGACTAATCGTATTGACCTGGGAAGTGCATTCCAAAGAATTGGCGCGGCACGTGTAAAGTCTTGGAGACGGGAGTGGGAGGTTCTGACTATTGAGGATGCTAATCTCAGGTCATCAGCAGAACGGAGGGCGCGGGTAGGGTGGTATACTGAAACAAGGGAGGAGATGTAGGGTGGTGCTGAGCCATGGAGGGCTTTGTGAGTGAGGGTAATAAGTTTATACTGAATTCTGGAGTGGATGGGTAGCCAGTGTAATGACTGGCACAAGGTAGAGGCATCGATGTAACGATTGGTGAGGAATATGATCCTGGCTGCAGCATTCAAGACAGATTGGAGGGGGGAGAGTTTGGTAAGAGGGAGACCGATTAGAAGAGAGTTACAATAGTCGAGACGAGAATGAATAAGAGAAACAGTAAGAGTTTTTGCAGAGTCAAAGGTAAGAAAAGGTCGAATTCTAGAAATGTTTTTGAGGTGCAGATGACAAGAGCGAGCCAGTGATCGAATGTGGGGGGCAAAGGAAAGCTCGGAATCAAGTATGACCCCAAGACAGCGGGCCTGTTGCTGGGGAGTAATAGTGGAACCACACACAGAAATGGCAATGTCGGGTATAGGTACATTAGTAGAGGGAGGAAACACCAGGAGTTCAGTCTTTGACAGGTTCAGTTTCAGATATAGTGAGGACATGATATTAGACACAGCGTTTAGACAATCGCCGGTGTTTTCTAGAAAGGCTGGCGTGATGTCAGGAGAAGAAGCGTATAATTGGGTGTCATCAGCATAGAGATGGTACTGGAAATCAAATCTACTGATTGTTTGACCAATAGGGGCAGTGTACAAGGAGAAGAGGAGGGGACCTAGAACCGATCCTTGGGGGACCCCAACAGTAAGGGGAAGATGAGAGGAGGAGGAACTGGCAAAAGATACAGTAAAGGAGCGGTCGGAGAGATAGGAGGAGAACCAGGAGAGAACGGTATCCTTGAGGCCAATGGAACGGAGCATAGTGAGGAGGAGCTGATGATCCACAGTGTCGAATGCTGCAGAGAGATCCAAGAGAATTAGCATGGAGTAGTGACCATTTGATTTAGCTGTTTGCTAAAGCCTCTAAAATGGCTTCCCCTTTTTATACTAACAGCCCGTGACCCCCCCATACCATGTGACCCTCCCACGTCTTAGCCCAGCCCATCCATGCCAGCGCAGAAAATTAACCCCTTATTCTCTCTTCCTTCCACCAACCACTTCCATATCTACTTCCCTCTCTACCCTGTCTTGCCGGCCTCCCTTTAATGGCCTATGGCCTAGTACAGCCTCACTCAGTTGTAAGTGAAATGTAAAGGAGCAATGCTGTATTCTCGTCTGCAGTATCGGAGCCAGATGATCAGGCACACATCATATGGGTGTCCCCATAGTTATCGCCTTGTGTTGTGTATCGAGTTTGGTAAACCAGATGTCACCATAGATGAACAGTCTTCTGTATGCCAGCACGTAGTTGATAATCTGCTTTGATTCTCAGGTGCAGTGCTATGATCCAGACAATAATGCTTGGTTACTGCGTGCTGCAATTCCTATAGCAAAGAGATGTATCACAGCCGTGTCCTTAAACAACCTCATCTATGTTGCTGGAGGGCTCACAAAGTCAATTTACTGCTACGACCCAGTGGAAGATTACTGGATTCATGTGCAGAACACGTTCAGCAGACAGGTAATCAATCGTGTCCTAATCATTTAAGTGTCTCTGCCCAACTCTCCCCTTAGGAATAATGCGTTCTGTTTTGGAAGGATGACTCCACCTGTGTCGGGCAGAGGGCAGCGATACAAAATGTATTTAATCCCACAGTATGTGTGTATGAAGTTCAGCATTTTTGAAAAACACAGCTCTTCTAATTACTCTCTTCATACTTTACTTAGGGCTCGCTCACACAATTGTAGATCCTCTCATGCCAGAGAATCGGGACGATTATGACAGTAACACTTGCCTCAAAGTCTATATGATATCCAAATTCATGTCGATGTTTCACACACACCCGTAGACTTGTATAGGTGCACGTGATCCTAATTGTGGAGCCACTTGCAGCATGCTGTAATTTTTTTCCACAGACCGGTTCGGTATGTAGAAAAAAAAATGCAGATCTGCTCTGCCCCATAAAATAACATTGGTTCGAGTGTAATGTGATAAAACATCAAAGCGCACTCGCCCATGTTATAGCCTCATGTGAGCGAGCCCTAAACCCTTTTAATCTGCTAACTTGACATCTGACCTAGAGAGGCGCTCCTGTACGCTGTGGGGGTACAGTTACAATGGCAACAATTTGGCTCCCAGAAACTATTGTTCACCAATTTAACTAATTAGAGTATGTCCTGGGCTTCCCTCTGGCCACCATACACATTAAACTAAAGTTGGACGAACTCAACAATGTCGCTGGGATCAAGACTGCGGTGACCCCAGCCAAACATCCCTCTAAAACCATCTCTCTCCCTGGTGGGTGAAGGTCACAGCTTTAATTTCTTTTATATAAAACATATAAATAGCAACGAAGGAAACACTTTAAAATTGACAACAGACCAGTAGCCAAATGCCCTGCAACATCCGCTGGCAAATCAGCCTACTTAGGCTAGTTTCACACTTGCTTTTTTTTGCAGCGCGTTTTTCCCGCAAAAAAATGCATTGAAAAAACGCATACAAAAGCATACAACTGCTGCGTTTTTTTCAAGCATTTTTATGAGCATGCATGAAAAAAACGCAGCGTTTTTATGCGTTTGTATGCGTTTTTAGTGCGTTTTTACCGCGTTTGCGTTTTTTTCCAACATTAGGTGGCCCCTCACACTAACCCAAACCATGACTTTACTAACCCTAACCCTGACCCTAACCCTAACCCTAACCCTTAACCAAATCATACTTAACCCTAAACCCTAACTAACCCTAACCCTGACCCTAACCCTAACCCTGACCCTAACCCTAACCCTGACCCTAACCCTTAACCAAACCATACTTAACCCTAACCCTGACCCTAACCCTTAACCAAACCATACTTAACCCTAACCCTAACCCTGACCCTAACCCTTAACCAAACCATACTTAACCCTAACCCTGACCCTAACCCTAACCCTGACCCTAACCCTTAACCAAACCATACTTAACCCTAACCCTTAACCAAACCATACTTAACCCTAACCCTGACCCAAACCCCAACCCTAACCCTAACCCTAAACCCCCTTAACTAACCCTAACTCTAACCCAAACCCCTAAATTCCATGGTTATAAAAAAAAAACGCATGTGCAAAAAAACGCATACATGAGCATGCCAGTGCGCACATATGCGCATCCATAGGCTATAATGGCCATTTTTAGCGCAAAACGTGCGCATATGTGCGCATGCGCTTTTTTGCAGGGCCAAAAAATGCAACATGCTGCGTCTGGAAAATACAAACGCACACCCCAAAAAAACGCAGCGCATGAAAATCGCATACATGCGCTTACCAGCGCGCAGGTATGAGCACTCATGTTAAATATAGGGGAAAAAACGCATGCGCACATATGCGTTTTTTTCCAGCGCTAAAAAACGCAAATGTGAAACCAGCCTTAGCCTCAACATTCCGGTGCTTCCTTTGTTGAAAACAGCCGCTGTGACTTTACATCTGTAATAACACAAATATTAAATTAACTTTAAATAAGGGAGGGTGGGATGAACACCTCCAGGACCCAAAGGGGAAGAGGAGGATACCCTCCGCTGCTGCTCTTAAATTCGCAGGTACAGCGGAGGGGTTGAAATGGCTCGAACGCTCCCCAATGGCCTGTATAAAGGGAGAAACAACTGAAAACCAATAGACAGGTGGGAAAGGGGAAGGAGAGTCATTCCCTAATGCCTCTAGTATGTTGGGGGGGGCACCGCAGTCAGTGGCACACTCCTTAGGCATTGCTGTGCCATCCAGACTGCGGTGACCCCAGCCAAACACCCCTCTAAAACCATCTCTCTCCCTCCCCTTCCCAAACAACCATTATCAATAACGGGACAAACACAAATAAATTTGCTGGGTGAAGGTCACAGCTTCAATTTCTTTTATATAAAACATATAAATAACAATGAAGGAAGCACTTTAAAATTGACAACAGACCAGTAGCCAAATGCTCTGCAATATCCGCAGGCAAGTCAGCTTACTTAGCCTCAACATTCCAGTGCTTACTTTGTTGAAAACAGCCAAGGAGGATCCCGTGTAGTCCTACACGGGACTCCGACCCCCACCCATCAAGTACAACGCTTGCTCTAGCCCATCTTGGAGCCCCGACAACAGGATATCTAGGCCAATATCAGTGAGGTGAACACCATCTGACCTCAGGAGAGCTGCATTGTCACTCTCCAGCTGGCGATGTCTCACTACCACACCAAACTTATCCCGCACAAATTTAGACATGCGTGCATTGATGGTGCGCCTAGTCCGCTTAACTGCCATCCCATCCCGAGCACCCTGCCATACAGCTCTGGGGACTTTTTCAGACCAAACTAAGATCATCTCAAGGAAAAAACTTGGGAACCTTTCCAAATCAGACATCATGGTCAGCAGCTCAGCCACCTTGTATGAACCCAAGTCATTTCCGCCAGCATGTAAAACTAAAATTACAAGACCAACCACATCCCTCACAATGTCCACCACCTCCTGCAGTACCTGAGGCCATTTCAAACCCCGAATGCCCCTCCAATTTACTTCCATACCCTGGAAACCCAAAAGTCTTCCATCAGGACGGCATTCCGCTCTCTGAGCCGCCCAGAAAATATGTGAGTGGCCTAAGAGCCACACTGTTGGCCTGGAACGACCTAGACAACAAAAGAAAACAAATTATATTAGTAAATCAGGTCTGATGTACCTGGAATAACAAGCTGAGTGCCACCACCCAATCCTTTTCACCTCCGCTTCTGATAAACCCGCTTTTGCAGCCTCAGTAGCAACCACCCCTATGCGAAAAGAATGCGTACCATATTCTCCTGGAGGAACCCCGGATGCCTGTAAGCCCTTACGAAAGATAGACTGAAATTGAAATTTAGTCAACGGAGACCCATCCGCATGCACAAGAAAAATTTACCACTACTTCTGAGTTCCAAATAACAAAACCGTCTTGACCGGGCAAACCGGGCCTGAAACTGAGTGTACCAAAATCCATGCACCCCTCCCTGAAGGATCTGTCTTTGACCTACGAATACGTAGACGGATAGCATCCTTGATCACCACCACGTCCTTTCACAATAAAACTCTGTCTGAACTAGCTTTCGATCTAGGAACTAATTGACTGATGCGTAATGCACCAAAATACAGGATTATATACGCAGCATAGAAAAGAGCAGATTTGAATTGAGAAGATCAATTAACAGGGGTAGATTACACCAGCTTGTGTAATAAGGCAATGGAAATGGGACGTCTACTTTCTTTGCAGGGTTGGGCTCTTTTCCACCCTTTTAAAGCCTGTCTGACTATAAAAGACTTCGTAACATTTGGCCAACCTAGTAAATGAAAATAAAAGGCCAAACCCGAAAGACGTTGTTGGGCCGATAAACCGGAGATACCCGACTCAAACATTCTTGCAGCACGAGTGGACTGGTCTCCCTTTGATCAAATGGCACCACTCAACCCAAGACTTACCGTATGATTGCCAAGTAGAGGGAGCCACTGACGAACGGACCAGCGGCATCAACTGTTGGCTACAATGTACCATAGGGAAGAAGGGTAAGGCAAGCCTTCCGGGTGGGCACTGGGGAGAATCTCCCTGAAGACCTGCTAATTAAAACACGACAAACCATCAGCGATATCATTTTCCACTCCTGGAACATGGCGAGCCCGAAACCATATGTTTTTATTTAAACATATGGGTCGCCCTCCCAGGGACGTGGGGTACTCGGTACCAGGCCGGTATCAGAGGGATGTGTCGCAGCAGCAGTGACCCGGACCGTGGCCCTGGGCGCCCAAGTAATGGGGAAATGTGAATGGTGAAATGTAGTTACATGGAATAGTTTGTGACACCACCTGTGGTGTTCGGCAAGTGAGATGTTAGGCCAACACTGCTTGCAGATCCTCTGGGGCTGGTGATGGGTTGCAGCCAAGATGGTAAAGCTCCCCACAGGTGGAGCTGTAGCCCCAGGGCAGTGTAGATGTAGGGCAAGAGGAGAGGCGCAGGCGGTGTAGAAGCTGGTACCCAGATGTAGCGGTGCTGGGTGTGTTGGCGCAAGAATCAATGGAGGACACCAGGGCTTGTAGTTCCAAAGCTTTACTCACAGTCTGTAGTACACACAGGTGCCGGCCACCGTGCCATGTCCTCCAGGTCAGGGACTCAGCCAACCTCCAGGCAAGATGGAATGCTACCTTCCCACGCTCCGCCAACATGTGCCTCTCTGAACGTCTCCTCTTATAGCGCCTTTTAGTGTGAAGATCTCCTAGTACTGAGTTACACTGGAGTTCCTCCTAACAGATGTTCCCAAGAACTCTACTTGTACGGCAGACAGCTGTAGCCTGCTTCGGGGACTCCTTACTCCTGAGTCCCGGCTCTCTATCCGTGTTGCTGTTGTGTCCCCAAGTCTTAGATGGGAGTAGTGTATTTACAGCCCACTACTCAACCGGTGTCTGCTGCAGAACCATTAGTGTTCATACAACCTCGGGGACCGGGCCCCGGTCTTGCGCTTAGAACTTCTAGGCAGGGTTCTTCCTCTAACCCACGTCCTCTGTGTTCTCTTATTCTCCTACGTTCCGTACTTGTCTTGCTTTCCTATGGAAGCTCAGGCTTCAGTTCAATGTCTTTCTCCTTCTTTCCTTTCCCGTGCCAGCAGACCCGGGTCACTCAGGTCTGCTGCAGCACTCCTTCTCCATCCCTCTCTCAGGGATCTTCTTTCCTCACTCCTTTCTGAGTGACTCTCTCACTCACTGACTGACTGACTGACTGACTTAAATCCCAAACCTTCCCACTCTTTTATGTATTCTAACTCCACCCACCTTCCAGCACGTTTCGTGTTTCAAGCAGGGAGCCTCCAAAGGTGCTCTGCTACACTCTAAGCAAGAGCCGCAATGTGGCTTTGCTGAACTACCCTGTTGTGTGGGGTGCGAGTGTTGGAGCGTGGTCAGGAGTTCCCACCGTACCTGGATGGTGGGGCACTACACCTTAGGAGAAGGTGCAGTACCTCTGTGGCGACTGAGTCTCAGGGGCGCCACACATACAGGGACCAGATGACGGAGCCAGGCTAAGCACCAGGAGGGAAGATGAAGACAAGCGATTTACAAAATGCACCACGCTTGAGGTTATCACACAAGAAACAATTTTTTTTGTTGGCAAATTGAGTGCCCCATATATCCACCGTTGCCACAAATGGGGAAAAGTTCCAATAGCGTAAGGTTTTTGCACAGCCCTCGCGACTTCCAAGATTCCGGCCAAGCAGCCGTACACCACTGATCTCCAAAAATGGTACCGAAACCAACCGACCCGGCCGCATCTGAAAATAATTGTAGTGGTAATTTCCGAAGACATGAAACAGTTATGGCCATTGACTGAAATCATAAACTATTTCCACAACTCTAAATCAGCCCGTAGGCTTCTTGTTAATCTGATTTTATGACCGGGGAGGGTAGCACCTCTTGTCGACAACGACAAACGCCGTGAAAAAACCCTTCCCATCAGCATGACTTTACACGCAAAAAACAATAGACAGAGCTGGGATTGCATTTGTTGTAGGGTAACTTTTTTAACCGAACAAAAGCCTTCAATCTTGTAGATCAGCTTCTCCACTTTTTCCGAAGGTAAACCATAAACCATATTCACGGTGTCAATTTCAATACCTAAAAACGCCAAGGTTGTGACCGGGCTGACAGTCTTTTCGGAAGATAGTGGGACCCCAAATTGGTGAGCTATATCGTTGAAAAAATTCAATAACTGCAAACAAACAGGTGAATCTTTTGGTCCCACAAACAGAAAATCGTCCAAATAGTGTGTGACCGACCTGTGACCCGTGCCAGATCTAACAACACAATTAAAAAAGGAACTGAAGAGTTCAAAATAATAACAGGATATAGAACACCCTATCGGGAGGCACATGTCCTAATAATAACCATCATCCACCTGGCATCCCAAAAGGTGATAACAGTCAGGTTGAACTGGTAAGAGGCGGATTCGATATCAGACTTCGCCAGGAGGGCCCTGGCGCCAGCCTGGCAGACCAAGGCTACCGCCCTGTTAAACGACACGTATGATACCGATGCATCCTCTGAAGAAATTCCATCATTAACAGACTCACCCTTGGGGTAGGATAGATGGTGTATAAGACAAAACGATCCGGTTTCCTTTTTCGGAACTAAACCCAACGGGGAAACTCTAAAGTTCCAAAAAGGAGGCGTTTTGAATGGGTCCGCCATCCCGCCTAGCTTCACTTCTTTGCCGATCTTCTCGCGCAAAACTTCCGAATGGTCCCGGGCAGATTTTAAATTAGCCACAAATGAAGGAAAACCACTAAATTTGAAAGGGATAAAAAACCCATATGAGAAACCGAATCGAGTTTGGCCCGCCATGTCTTTATTAGGATAACGGTCTAGCCAAGGGCCCATCGCGAATATGCTCACCGAGGTCCTTATGTTCCCTGTTTTCGCTAGAGGCAGGCTGGAATGGTAATTTACTCGCTGGACGGGGGCAGCGGGCCGCGGGATGAGTTCCTCCACACGAGGAGCATTCATGCTTGTACTTGCATAACCCAAAGAAACGGCAGTGTCCCTCATTGAATAACCAGCAGGCTCCAGGTCTCCGGATGACCACCGAGTTGTGACCTGCTGATGTAGGGTGACTAGTGGCCGCTGCTGGAAAGGGGGGTTGTTTTTGGGAAAGCATTAACCTGATCCACACATCCGTAGCCTTTACCCCCAACCTATTTCAGGCTGCAGGGCCAACTGCCTCCGGAACTCCACATCATAGCACCACCAGGCGGAACCGCCGTGGGCCTTGTAAGAAGTGTAAATAATGTCCTGGTAAATGAACAAATCCGAACACCGCTACGGAAGCCTTTGGCCCATGACACAGCCCAAAACCGCAAAAGCCTATAACCAATTGCTCATGGTTTTTGCGACCTTCTGCCTGCTCCTATTAAACGGCCTATCATTTGGTTTCCTTTCCTTATCAATCGTATGCTGATCCACCGATACTAATGACCATATATCTATGTAATCATTTGACCATATTTTATTCTTGGTTTCACTATCCAAATGAGAACCAAGTGGGCTAATCCCACCATAAAGGGAATCTTTAAATATACTGGCCAGCGGTGGCTCAACTTTATTTCCCAAATTTCTTTGATTCGCTTGTCCATTACCAACCGGTGTTGAAAACTGCTCAATCAAAGCTCTTAGGGCTGGCAACAAATCGGAATTATCAGTTTTTCCTGCCCAAAAAAAGTTGCACTCACCCACATCTGTCACAGGAGGAGGGACTCCACTTGAAGGTGGAACTCCGGCACCTGAACTGACGTCTGGAGGAGGGCCAGGCTGGCAGCCCTGGATGCAGCTCTCGGCTCAGACAGGCTGGATGCCCTGGAAGTAGTTCTGGGCTTCCATCTCTCGCCACGAGAATGAGGCCGATAATTGGGACTCACCGATGCGCTTGTAGACTCCGAATTTGATGGAGAGCGTCATCTTGAGGACCATGACCTGCAACCTCTCCTGTGAGATCTAGGTCTCCGACGCGCATGCGTGGAACACTTGCTAAGCTGGCGTGAGGAGCGGTGTCCATGATGACGATGGTGATGAGATGCATCCGATGAGAATACGCTTGAACCACAGCGACTACGCCTATGCGGTTCAGCTTCAGTAGCTGTGGCAGAAGCAGAAATCGGAGCCACTCCTTGAGGCACAGCAGGAGCCAAAGCGACCCCTGAATCCACATTAATGACAGCAGCCGTGCTGGAAGCAGCACTTTTAAGCAGGGGGATGGGCACACTAAGAGTTTGCTGCAGGCTTGCTGACACAGGTTCAGATGTGTCCAGGGCTGCCACTAGGAATTTCGGGGCCCCATACTGGCAAAATTTATGGGCCCCCTTGAGACTCCGCCCAGGCTCCACCCCAGTTCCGCCTCCACCCTAGCTCCTCCTCCACCATGCAAACCTTCCAAAATCCCTCCGCCCTTTCTTGGAAAAACAGCTGAGCTGCAGGTGGAGACAGTCAACATGCTTGTACTGTGCAGCATAGTACCAGCATGTTGACTGTCTCCACCTGCAGCTCAGCCGTTGTCCTATCCTTTTAGCCAGCACAGAATGTGCTGCACAGTACCAGCATGTTGACTGTCTCCACCTGCAGCTCAGCCGTTGTCCTATCCTTTTAGCCAGCACAGAATGTGCTGCACAGTACCAGCATGTTGACTGTCTCCACCTGCAGCTCAGCCGTTGTCCTATCCTTTTAGTCAGCACAGACTGTGCTGCACAGTACCAGCATGTTGACTGTCTCCGTCTGCAGCTCAGACGTTGTCCTATCCTTTTAGTCAGCACAGACTGTGCTGCACAGTACCAGCATGTTGACTGTCTCCACTTGCAGCACAGCCGTTGTCCTATCCAATTAGTCAGCACTGCTGACTAAAAGGAAAGGACAATGACTGAGCTGCAGGTGCCAAGGTGGAGACAGTCAGCAGCATGCTGGTACTATGCAGCACAGTCTGTGCGGCTGACTAAAAGGCTGAGCTGCAGGTGGAGTGGAGACAGTCAACATGCGGCATGCCTATGGACGCTGCAGATTTGTCCCCCACAGCCCCACTCCCGCCCCATCCATCATGAGCCTGGGCGCACGCCACCGGAGACGTCGGAGAGAGGGACAGACTGAGACACTGTGACCTGCCTGGATGTGACTGACCGCCCCAGACACTGAGGACGCAGCCACTGCAGAACCTCCTGTTAGTGACTGCAGAGCTCACCATCTTCAGCGACCGATATGCGAGGAGGTGACGGCAGGTGCAAAGTTTCAGGAGATAGTCTTGGACTTGTAGTTCAGCAGATTGACAACACAGAATGCAGCTGCTGCAGAACCTCCTGTGTGAGTGACAGTTCCCACCCAAACTCCGAACTGTGCACCTGCATCTGTCAGTGGAGCCGCACAAGAGCTTCTGCAGCAGCTGCACTCAAACTAGGCTGTGAGGCAGCTGTAGGGCAGGAGAATATTGGGAGTTGTAGTTCTGACTTTGTGTTCCGATTGGGGGTTCATGCCCCCATTCCTCTATATATAGTGGCTTAAGCCCCCACACAGTATGTACCCAGTATATATTGCTTCCCTGTGCCATCCCCATGGATTTAGGGGTCTCCTCCCCCACCCCCCTGGACATAGGGGTCCCTGCCCCGCTTAGGATACAGGGTTCCTGCCCCTCGTGTATATAGGGGTCCCTTCCCCCAACAATGGATATAGGGGTCTCTGTCCCCCACCCCTGGATATAAACCCCAATTGGAAAAAGGGAACTCTGCCCCCCCTACGCCTATATATTGGAGTATCTGCACCCCCACCCTGGAAATAGGGGTCTGCGGGCCCCACCCCTGGATATAGGAGTATCTGCCCCCCCACCCCTGAATATAGGGTTCACTCCCCCCACCCCTGGATATAGGGGTCTCTGCCCTCCCTGGAAATAGGGGTCTGCGGACCCCACCCCTGGATATAGGAGTATGTTCCCCTGCACCCCTGAATATAGGGTTCTCTCCCCCCACCCCTGGATATAGGGGTCTCTGCCCTCCCACCCCTCCCCGGAAATAGGGGTCTGTGGCACCCACCCCTGGATATAGGAGTATCTACCCCCCACCCCTAGATATAGGGGTCTCTGCCCCCCCTGCGGGTATAGGGATCTCTGCCCCTTAGGATAAAGTGTTCCTGCCCCCCTGCCTGATATAGGGGTTCCTTCCACCCCCTGCTAGATATAAAGTCTTTGCCCACTCAGGATATAGCAGGATATAGGGGTCCCAGCTGTCTTTCGTAGAACAAGGGTCTCTTTTGTCCCCCTAGGGTATGGGGTCTCCCCCAGGACATGGGGGTCCCTGATAAAAGTAACCAGTGGCTTTCCTTCCTTAGACTTGGTACAATGGCTCCTGCACCGTCAGATAGGGCGTCCTGACTTCTGGTCCCATATTGTGGGATTGTAAACATTGAAGAGGAGGAGGCATAGACCGGCGATGCCAGCACTGTGGGTGGAGATGCCCATGGAGGTGAATATGGAGGGCTGGGCACATCCAGCAAGTGGAGTTTGACAACAGGATGACTGGTGGTGGATCGCGGTGAGGATGGTGCCAGGATCCATGCAGTGGGCAGTATATTGTGAAGACCTACAGACTATGGATGACCGGGCATGCTGGGACTTGTAGTATTCCGGCGGCTTCAAAGCCACAGGCTGAGACTGACATAGAGGATGACCGCACATAGAGTTAAAGCATTCCCCCGCAGAGACACTAACAGACTACTTTCCTTAACCTGCCGCCGTCCACGTCCACCGTCTACTGCGAGTCCGACTACTGCCTCCCAGTCCCACATGGCACACCGCAGCATGCTGCTCTCTCTGCTCCGGAATGAGGAAGTGGAGCAGAGCAGCATGTAACGTCACATGAGGGGGCGGCGCTGAGGCTGCACCATTTGCAGGGGGGGATTGCAGTGCTGGCTTGACCATGGTGCGGGGGGCCTGCCCGGGGGGCCCGGGGGGGCCTGCCCGGGGGGCCCGGCATGCGCTGGGCTTTCATTTAATATAAAGCTGGAGAAGCCTGAATAATATGTAGGGGGCCCTAGTGCGGACCGGGCTGCCAGCATGGTCGGGCCCCCCTAATTATCGGGCCCCATACACTTGTAAGGGCTGTCATGCCCTGATGGCGGCCCTGGATGTGTCCTCTGACAAGGCTGATGTACTGCCTCTGGACCCCATCTGTACACTATATGGCGGCTGCTGCAAAAAGAGCAGTGGTGAAGGGGTTACCTCCAGTGGCTCAGTAATGGTGCCTACGCTGCTGTGCATGCTGACCTGAGGGGGCAGGCTGGGCTGAGACACAGTGGGCAGAGCCACACTCTCTGTCCGGCCCAAGTGTATGGAATGCCTCCCGGACCGCCGGCCTCCAGATATCGCGTCCGCAGGAGGTGGGAGATAGGCACTGAGACCTGAGATCAGGGCCTGAACCCAGTGCTCACCCTCCTGCGCAGCCCTGGCCCACAGCAAGTCCAGCATGGGATCAGCCATCGCTCTCTCTCCTCACCAGACTGCACAATCGAGCACCTTCGGGACCCAAAGGGGAAGAGGAGGATCCCCTCCGCTGCTGCTCTTAAATACGCAGGTATTGACAGAGGAGGAGTTGAAACGGCTCGAACACTCCCCATTGGCCTGTATAAAGGGAGAAACCACTGAAAACCAATAGACAAGGGGGAAGGAGAGTCGTTCCCTAATGCCTCTAGTATGTGAGGGGGGGAGCACCACAGTCAGTGGCACACTCCTTAGGCAGTGCTGTGCCATCCATCAACAGTGTAATGTGTATGGTGGCCTCCCGACTCTCCCTATACAGATCATGTCAGGTAACAGAAGGATCCAGCATGTTGGATTTCCAATGGTCGATCCCTTTTTTCTCATGGAGTTAAACCACTGCCATAGAGACCACAGGAGCCCCTGGCCGAGCCTGTGTTTGGGGGAGATGGCTGTTGGCAATCTAATGTGTATGCGGCCTTTGCATGTTTGAATCCAGCAAGTTTTGTGGATCCGTGGTTCCTAGATATTTTCAGGATTCTTGGTTATCACGTTTTCTAAGTCTAATAAATAACTGCGCTCACACAAGACCTCCCTCCGCCATATAAAGTTTGATCAATGAAGAGACTAGTACATAAATAATAGATGTTTTATTGCCCCTTCCTGCTGTATACTCTATAGGACGCATGTAGCTCCACACAAACCCAGTTATCAAAAGCTTCCATTGAACATTTTGCACATAATGGGTGAACACTTATTCCACAGGCACCGATTTTCCCTGCAATTATCGTTTCTTGGGGCTCCAAGCCTCAAATTGAGTTTATGATGGGGAGAAAGGAGGGTCAGATAATTTCTATAATGAAATTGAGATATTTCACTTTCTTGTGGGCTTGTGGCCCAGTATCTCAAAGTCAAGCAGTGTTCGATTTTCTCACTTATATTTAACATTCTAGGGCACTAATCTTATTTTCATCCTATTTAACTGCAAGCAATAAAACAGTATACAGTTGTGTGAAAAGGTATTTGCCCCTTTCCTGATTTCCTATTCTTTTGCATAGTTGTTACACTTAAATGTTTCAGATTACCAAACGAATGTAAATATTAGACAAAGATAACACAAATAATCACAAAATGCAGTTTATAAATGAAGGTCTTTATTATTAAGGGAAAAAGAAATCCAAACCTACAGGGCCCTGTGTTAAAAGGTAATTGCCCCCTAAATCTAATAACTGGTTGGGTTATTAAAGCGTTTGCGATAACTGGCAAATGAGTCTTTTATAATTCTGTGGAGGAATTTTGGCCCACTCATCTTTGCAGAATTGTTGTAATTCATCCACATTGGAGGGTTTAAGAGCATGAACCGCCTTTTTAAGGTCACTTGATGGTGTGTTTTGGATCACTGTCCTGCTGTATAACCCAAGTGCACTTCAGCTTGACGTCATGAAGAGATGGCTAGACTTTCTTCTTCAGGATTTATTGGTAGACAACAGAATTCATGGTTCCATTTACCACTGCAAGTCTTCCAGGTCCTGAAGCAGCGAAACAACCCCAGACCATCACACTACCACCATATTTTACTGTTGTTATGATGTTCCTTTTCTGAAATGCTGTGTTAATTCTAGGCCAGATGTAATGGAACATACACTTTCCAAAAAGTTCAACTTTTATTTCGTCAGTCCACGGAGTAGTCTCCCAAAAGTCTTGGGGATCATCAAGATGTTTTCTAACAAAACTGAAAAAACCCTTTATGTTCTTATTACTCAGCAGTGATTTTTGACGTGGATCTCTGCTATGTAGGCCATTTTTACCCAATCTATTCCTTACATTGGAGTGATGAACATTGGCCTTAACTGAGACAAGTGAGACCATCAGTTCTTTGGATGTTGTTGTGGGGTCTTTCTTGATCACTTGGATGAGTCATCGCTACTCTCTTGGGGTAATTTTGGTTAGCAGTCTACTCCTAGGAAGGTTCACCACTGTTCCATATTTTCTCTATTTGTGGATAATGGCTCTCAATCTGGTTCGCTGCAGTCCCAAAGCTTTAGAAATGGCCTTATAACCTTTTCCAGACTGATAGATCTGAATTACTTTGTTTCTCATTTAGTCCATAATTTATTTGGATCGCGGCATGATGTCTGGCTTTTCAGGAACTTTTGGTCTACTTCACTTTGTCAGGCTGGTTCTATTTAAGAGATTTCTTGATTTGAGAACAGGTGTGGCAGTAATCACTCAGGCCTGGGTGTGGCTTAGGAATTTAAACTCAGCTTTCCAAAGTTGCGATAAACCACAGTTAATTTATGTTTTTAAGGAGGAGGGGGCAATCACTTTTTCACACAGGGCCCCTGTAGGTTTGGATTTATTTTTCCTTTAATAATAAATACCTTCATATGAAACATTTAAGTGTGACAAACATGCAAAAGAATAGTAAATCAGGAAAGGGCAAACACTTTTTACACAACTATATAAGTGTAATGCACAAGACCAGATCAATCACAGATACTTACGGTAGATACTTTGTATTTGCTTTTTCCTCCAGCTGATGGTGGTTGTGAATAAGGCTATGTGCACACGTTGAGTAAAATTTCTGCATCATTTTTCAGCTCTTGGCAGGAAAAATGCAGCTGAAAAAAAGTACGGTTTTGCCCTGCGTTTTTGACTGATTTGAGTGACGTCAATGGTGAAACATGCAGACAAAAACGCACAGAGAATTGACATGCTGCAGATTATTTTCTGCACCAAATCTGCAATCAAAAATACTCAATGTGTGCATGACACTTCAGGTTTGTCATTCACTTTTCTGGCATCAGGATTGTTTCAGGTTTATCTAGAGAATCTGCAAGGAAAAAACGCATCAAGTTTGCAATGTGTGCACATAGCCTAAGGGTATAATGTGGTGCTAGAGAAGGAGGGTTCTGTGTGTTATATACAAGGAGAGGCGCTCATCATATTTTATAAAACTGTGGTTTTCACACTTTAATGTGGATTTCTAATTCTTTTGAACAATAAATCTTCGTGGCTTTCCTTCAGGATAATAATAGAGGCTTGAATGTCTTTTGGGACGATTCCACTTCTAAATTGATATTGCTGTTGGGGCCCAAACACAAAAGCCCCCATTGTCAGCCACCTCCCAGCTTATACACCCCCTCTTGCGCCATCATTCATGCTTTTGTAAGAATGACACTCGGCGTTCTGCAGCAGAATTTATTTTTCCAGTATTTCCAAAGTTTTTGCATTCATCACAGTAACACTTATGAAGAGTCGGGAAAGTGCATGTCAGGTCACTGCGACGGGTGCTCTGTTCAAAGAATATGTACACTTGTTTCTGCATCAAAAACGTGTCTCTTGGCAGAAAAAGCCGCTGCATTGAAAAGAAAATGAAGCAATTTTTTTGCATTCACTGGAATAGGTGAAAAATGCTGAAGAAATGGACATGTCTCAGATTTGAAACTGCTTAAAATCTGCAAGAAAAAAAAAAGCAACATGTGCAGGAGATTTCAGAAATATCATTCACTTTGCTGGGATACACTGGGTGAATAATGCAGCGGTGATGTGTTGTTATTACACTTTTCCTAATAAGCCTAAACACAAGGAAGGCAAAGTTGTGAGCTTTTTGTTTCTTTTATCTCTGACAACGGTGGCGGCAATGGTCCATGAAGTGCTGTGAGGTTCCTTATAGTGGTTGCTGATGATTATTCTTACTCGTGTTCATCATAATAAATCAACATTTTCTTTGTATGCTGCTCACTCTCCTTGCTCTACTACTAGAGTAGAATCATCTATAAACACATAAAACTATCCCTAGGTAAAGAGGAGGATCAGACGAGCCTGTCACTGCTCCTAGAACGGTTCTTAAAATATTTTGTTTGACTAGATAACCATCTCCTTAATATTGGAGTGAATTGCTGCAGCCTGTTCCATATTGTATGGGCCTCCATTCCTCCCATTTGCAGAACTAGCCGATTCTTAGGACTATAACAGTATATCACAAGTCCAAAATCTTCATCTGTCTCCTCCGGACCTCCATGGTAGGGGGCGTAATATATTTTACATACAGAAAGAGTAGAGCTGTCGATGCAAGCAGCTCAGAACGCGCTATAAAAATCAGACTCCTAATTATAGTGGATGCACCTGGGCCCTGGAGCTTTGGAAGATATAGGTTGGGCAATATGAGAAGACCAGTTCTCTTAAAGACCCGTGGTAGGTGGTTGGCGATTTTGAAACCATCATTGATTGTGGATACTTCACACTAGACCTTGGAAATCAAGGTCCCAGAGTCTGGAGGAAGAGTGGAGAGGAACACAATCCAAGCTGCTTTAGGTCTAGTGTGAAGTTTCCACAATCAGTGATGGTTTGGGGAGCCATGTCATCTGCTGGTGTAGGTCCACTGTGTTTTATCAAGACCAAAGTCAGCGCAGCCGTCTACCAGGAAATTTTAGAGCTCTTCATGCTTCTCTCTACCAACCTTTTTGGAGATGGAAATTTCATTCTCCAGCAGGACTTGGTACCTGTCACACTGCCAAAAGTACCAATACCTGGTTTAAAAACAACAGTATCCCTGTGCTTGATTGGCCAGAAAACTCACGTGACCTTAACCTGTCAAGAGGAAGATGAGAGACAACAGACCCCACAATGCAGACGTGCTGAATGCTGCTATCAAAGCAACCTGGGCTTCTATAACACCTCAGCAGTGCCACAGGCTGATCGCCTCCATGCCACACCGCATTGATGAAGTAATTGATGCCAAAGGATCCCTGACCAAGTATTGAGTGTGGGTCACCCTCCCAAGGCAGTGGGGTACTCAGTACCGGGCCGGTCTCTCAGAGGGGAATGTCACAGCAGCGGTGACCCAGTCCATGGCCCTGGGCGCCCATGTAAAAGGGGGTAGAGTGGTGGAATAAAGTTTATGAGTGATTCGTGACGCCACCTGTGGTATTCGGCAATGAAGATGTTAAGCCGACGCTGCAGACAGATCCTCTGGGACAGATGGTGTGGTGCAGCAATGATGGTGTAGCCCTCCACAGGCAGGGCTGTAGTCCCAGGGCAGTGTAGATCGGTGTTGGGGAAGAGGGTGCAGTGTCTGGCACAGAGATGTAGCAGTGCTGGAGAAGTTGCAGAAAGAAGGCAAGGACACAGCAGAATGTAGTTTCTTTACCTTTACTTTGTAAGTGCAGTCCAGGGTCCAGATTACAGATGGCAGAGGAGCTGATTAGCCTGGAAGCAACTTAGGAATCTCTCTATCAGATGGGTTGTGTAGTCTCCTCTCTAGCGCTTGAGGTACATGTTACACTGACGTTCCTCCTTCTTCTTCCATTTTGGATCTACCTCGTATGGCAGACAGCTGTAGCCTTCTATCTCCTTTGGCTCACACGTCGCTGTTGTGCCTCCGAGTTTTAGAAGGGAATAGAGCATTAACAGCTTCCTATTCCTCTGGTTTCTGTTGCAGGACCGTCAGTATCCATACAACCTTGGAGATCATGCGCTCCAGCTGGGAATGAGCTCTCAACTCTGCTCAGTCCCCCAGCTTCTCTCTCCACGTCTACACACTTCAGCCTCCTCACACTAACTCACTAATTTCCCTTCCTGGCCCTCAGAGAGCACTCCTCCCCAAATTCTGGTTCAGAGCTCCCTCTGCTGGCCCGGAGTGGGAACTGTGTTGCATTTTATGGTTAACAGCTAGAGAGACCCTTTATTGCTTCCAAGCCTGACATCACCCTCCCTGGAGGAAGGCAATGCCACTGTGGCGGCCAAACTCCTGGGGGCGCCACAAGTGCATTTACTGAACATACATTTCAGTAGGCCAACATTTTAGATTTTAAAATCATTTTTCAAGCTGTGATATAAAGTATTCTAATTTACTGAGATAATGACTTTTGGGTTTTGTAAGCCATAATCATCAACATTAGCAGAAATGAACACTTGAAATAGATCACTCTGTAATGACTATATAATATAGGAGTTTCACTTTTTGTATTCAAGAACTGAAATAAATCAACTTTTTGATGATATTCTAATTTTGTGAGATGCCCCTGTATCATAATATTTCCCATCTTCAGCCACCTTCACACTTCAGTGTTTTGGATCATTTTTAATAAAACAAAACCAGGAGTTGAGCCAACAGAGAGAAACTACAGGCAGTTCCTGGATTACAAACTAGACAGTGTCTGTAGGTTTGTTCATATTTCCAATTAACATCTAGGCATCGGAGATCAATTCATCTTGTAAGGTTGAAGTCAATATATGCGCCGCTACTAGTGATGGGCGAACCTGAACAGTAAAGCTCGGGGTGCGTACGAAACACCTACTGTTCAGGCCTGTCATCTGACAGCATGAGAACCGCAGCTCTCTGACTGGCCGTAATGATCTCATCACCGATCAGAGGTGGTGTTTGCCGCGTTGTCTTGCAGATGACAGTATGGCAAACAAGGGATGTTCAGACCCCCCCATTCAATGGTGTCTGGGTTCAGGTTACTGTTCTGGTACCCGAAACAAACGTTTAACTTTTCGGCCTGACCCAAACTTACAAGGGTTCGCCAATTACCAGCCGCTATGTTATGACGCTCATAAGGTAGCGGCCTGGAGTCATAGCCTATAGTGCAGAAGGTGAAGATGCAGTATGTAACAGTAGAAAGAAGGGGACCAGATGGCAGGCAGCGAGGTGTCCAGAAAGATGTTAGTATTTCTTTTCTTTTTACCAATGCTCACCTCATCAATTACCTTCCAGGCCGCCTCAGTGCCTGACATCTGGTCATCTTCTTTCTGCTGTTGTGTACCAGTTCTCAGGATTCTTCACTATAGGCCAAGACCTTAGGATGTGGCCAACATTTATTGACCTCCGAGGCCTGGACGCGACTGGAAGTCCAGGCCTATAGTGAAGTAACCAGAGATTTGGCACTCAACAGTAGAAATAAGAGGACAGAATAGCGGATAATGAGCAGCAGAGCGGCAGAAAGGTGAGCGATAAGTTGAAAAATGAATTTTTGTTTTTTTTTGACATTTGTAACTATGAAATCCAAAGTTGCACATTTTGGCGCAGTTTGGCACTTAAGTTTATGGCTTTATCAGGGGCAGTTCGGATCCGATTTTCAGGACTCTATACAGAAGCCCCCAATAAAGTCATCAGTGGACCCTGAGACTTGGTGTTGCCAAACATGTTCAATAATGCCAAGTGACAAATCTTTCTGGGAATGTTTTTCCAATGAGAAATCATTTGTTCTATGAAATCGCTTTTATCCAACTAATGGACAAAGTAGTCAAACATGGCCAACTTAATTTCAGACAATGACGGTCTGTCTTAAATTTAACCCAACGAATACTTGAAATCATCCATTCACTTCAAATTTATGCTAATGTGTTTAGGTACATTTAAGACCACCATACACCTTAAATGTTGTTGTCCAAATGGTAGTTCGTTGGCAGCCATGTCGTCCGTGTCTCCTGTACATGGGGTCACTTGCTCGACCAAGGCTCCTCTATTCTCTATGAGAGAGCAGTCCGAAAGCAGACATGCCTGATTGACATCTCACCTGACAATCAATTGCTCGGGACCTTCATGCACATTAGACTGTCTGCGGGTTTGGTTTTTACTCTATTGTGTCTCGGGACCTTTACTATAGGAGTGCATTTTATACTAATAGGTATCTCATGTACCCACTAATCTCCACTGTCTGTGCATAACCAGATCACTCGGTAATAACATGTACCCACAAAACTTGAGACCATGGCGCTTAAAGGGAACCTGTCACCCCCCAGGCGTTTTTAAGTAAAAGAGCTACCTTGTGCAGCACTAATGCTGCATTCTGTCAAGGTGGCTCTATTCCTTAGCTTCCGTTCCACCGCAGAAATAATCGTTTATAAAATTGTTCAAAAATACCTGAATTTTGACAGGGGGGCAGGTCTTTCCCCCTCTGACAGACGCCTCGCATCCATCAGTCATTCTGTATTTGGCGTCGCCTCCTCAGTTTTCTTTTGAAATGCTGGAGGCTGCGCTGTACTATAGTTTTGTGGGCATGTGCAGTTAGCGCTGCCCGACGTGCCCGTTCTCTCATATCACATCCTGGCCTTCATATCGCGCGGCCAGAGATCCCGCCCCGCAGTCGCTTATGATTTATTCACACTGCGGGGCTGGGAATCTTTTGCATGCGCAGTAGTTCTCTGAGGCTCTCATGCCCAAGATTCCCAGCCCTGCAGTGTGAATAGATCATAAGCGGGGCGGGATCTGTGGCCGGTGGTCGCGCGATATGAAGGCCAGGATGTGATCTGAGAGAATGGGCACGTCGGGCAGCGCTAACTGCGCATGCCCACGAAATTATAGCACAGCGCAGGCGCCAGCATTTCAAAAGAAAACTGAGGAGGCGGCGCCAAATACGAAATGACTGATGGATGCGAGGCGTCTGTCAGAGGGGGAAAAACCTTCCCCCCTGTCAAAATTCAGATATTTTTGAAAAATTTTATAAACTATTATTTCTGCTGTGGAACGGAAGCTAAGTAACAGCCACCTTGACAGAATGCAGCATTAGTGCTGCACAAGGTGGCTCTTTTACTTAAAAACGCCTGGGGGGGTGACAGGTTCCCTTTAATTTCCTGCATTGCTATAGTTTATAACCTATGTTTTTTTGTTGTCCTGTGTTGCGCAGATATTTATGTGGCCCTTCCCTGAATGTGTCTAATTTTCATGTCCTTTAGGTGGTAGGGCCTTCTGAATTGAACACAGTTCTCAAGGTGAGATTTCACCAGTCATGTAAAATAACTTCACTTTTTAATCCCTCTTATCACTATATATTTCTTATAATATTTTAGTAGCACTGGTGTACACTACATGGACAACAGTATTGGGACATGTCCACATTACACCTTTAGGGGCTCTTATGACCTCCCATTCTAAATCCATAGGCATTAATATGGAGATGGTTCCCTTTTGCAGCGATAAGAACCTCCACTCTTGTGGAAAGGCTTTCTACAAGATATTGAAGGTTTCTGTGAGAATGTTTTCTCATTCATTTAGATGAACATTTTTGAAGTCAGACACTGATGTTGGAAGAGATGACCTGGCTCACAAATGTCCATTGTAGGTCATCCCAAACATGGGGTGGAAGTCAAACCTCTGTGCAGCTGGTCAGATTCTTCTACACGAAACGCCACCAACATGTTTTTATGATCCTTGCTTTGTGCACTGGAACACATGGGAATCAGAAAACGGTCTTCCCCAAACTTTTCCCACAAAGTTGGAAGGATACAATGGTCAAAAATGTCTTGTTATACTGAAGCGTTAAGATTTTCCTTCAGTGGAACTAAGGGGCTTAGGACAATCCCTGAAAAACTGCTCTAAAGCATTATCGCTCCTCCACCAAACCTTATAGTTGACATAATGCAGTCAGGCCGGTAACGTTCTCCTGATATTCACCAAACCAAGGCTCGTCCATCAGATGCCAGATAGAGAAGTGTGATCACAGAACACGTTTCCACTATTCCAGAGTTCAGTTGTGGTTGCTTTACACCACTCCATCTGACGGTTGGCATTGTGCTTGGTGATGTAAGACTTGCATGCAACTGCTAGGCCATGGAAATTCAAGCCGTGATGTTTTTATTTTGTGATGATCTTAATAGCAGGGAAGGTTTGGACTCTGCCATTAAGGAGTCAACAGAGCATTGGTGACGTTTATGCCTTCTGCATCTCAGCTCTCGGTGACCCCGCTCTGTAACTTTACGTAGTATCCACTTTGAGGCTGAGTTGCTGCTGTTTCTTCCACTTGTTAATAATACCACTGACAGGTAATGGGGTAATATTTAGAAGGCGAAAAAATGTCATGAACTGGCTTGGTACATCCTATTACAGCAGGGTTCCCCAACTCCAGTCCTCAAGGCCCACCAACAGGTCATGTTTTCAGGATTTCCGCCCAGGTGATAATTGCATCACCTGTACAATACAAGGGAGATCCTGAAAACATGATCTGTTGGTGGGCCTTGATGACTGCAGTTGGGGAACCCTGTATTACAGGACCACGCGGGTATCAGTGAGGTCTTCACCACCAGCCGTTCTGTCACACGTAGTAAAGGCCGACGACATGGCGCGGGGCTGGATTTTTTACACATGTGGAAACGAGAATGAATAAAAAAAAAGCTGAATTTAATGATGAAGATGCATGTCCCAATACTTCTATCCACATAGTGCATGTAGATTTTCTATGGCACCATACAGAGTTAGCAGTAAGGGCACTGTGTATAATAAGTCATGTTCTTCTGTATACTCTCCTTAGTGTTTATGTACATGGGAATGTCTCCACTCTCCGCTAGCATCGTACTGATCCACGGGTATGTTACTGTATTGGCAGGGTACAGCTTACACTATTCATGTCTTCTTCTAGGAGAACTGCGGTATGTCTGTCTGCAATGGGAAAATCTTCATTCTTGGTGGACGAGGTGAAAGCGGAGAAGCGACCGACACCATCTTGTGTTATGACCCGGCTACCAGCATCATCACAGGAGTAGCAGCTATGCCCCGACCGGTCTCTTACCATGGCTGTGTGACCATTCACAGATACAACGACAAGCCCTTCAAAATGTGACCCCCTCCCGAACTCTGGAGGAGAAGAGACAGGAACATCGTAATGAACACTATCCGGAGACTGTCCATTTATTCAGGACATGGTTTTAGGGAATCTGTCATTGACAATGTTTGTGACCCCGTCATGAGTTCTACAATGCAGCACAAAAGGGACCATGTGATTCCTTGTCCAACTTTGGGTTGTCTGTCACCTGACACAAGGGAAGCTGAGGCCTACAAAAAAAAAACATGGCGCAAGAAGATAATGGTAGTCGTCACTAGAACACATAGGGATACAAACACTCAATGATAGATCGCCTTTTTGATATCCTACTAAGTACGCCAAATAGGTTTTGTGCGGCCGTTGCCTGGTTATTTATAGCCTTGGCGAAAGGACTGTCTGTATTTTTGTTAATACACTTTTCTATGCACTTTTCTATATGTGTATGTGTTCTAGATTCTGAGTGTATTTAATACATGGATTGCATGGAAGCATTTTGTGATTTCGGAGTTATGGAGACAGTAGATGTGTGCTCCCCTATGGTATCCCCTATGGTATCACTGACTTTCCCAATTAGTGGAATAAACTGTATTTTCATGTGCAATTAGGATTCAATGTGTCGGTAAAATGGCGATAGTGTAAATTCTTCTTTTCCAAAAAGATATTCTGCCCAGAACACTAATAATAATGACATCGGGAACCCTGATGCAGCGGTTTGTGGGTACTATGACTATGATTTAGTTAGACCAGTTGTCAATGGGATGTGTTCTAGTATTGCTGCTCAGCTCCATTTATTTATGTAAGGATGGACCAGCTGCAGTACTTGGCACAGTCTATGGATTAAAGTGACGCTGTTTCCAGGAAAAAAAACCCAGACCTTTCTACTTATCCTGCACAACCTGCTGTCCGTCAGATAAGTTAAGGGTAACTTGGTTAATGCATCCCTGTCCATTAAATGGGTGCTCCCTAGATACTCCAGCATCGCCGCCTAAACAAAGTGCACATCGTCTATTGATTGCTCTTTTACTGTTCAGCAACCTATAATGTAATGCTGTAGAAGATCCAGTAGGGTCAGTCCATATTTCTGCAGAGGTCTATGAGCTGTCAGTCTCAGGAACAGTTATTCGTTTCAGTTTGTATCTTTGAGAAACAAAAGGTTTCTAAGCTTCAGGGGTCGTTGTTCTGTAGCCGTGTAACGCTTACGTCTGTTCCGGTCTTACTGCTAGCAAATATGGAATAGATATTGGTGTCATCCAAAGCCTAGTTTGTGTGCCCAAATATATGCGGATGCCTTATTTTCCATCTTTTTTTTCCCGTTTTAGCTAATCACTATCTGAACTACAACCATGACATGTGAACCCTGCTGTAAATGTGTTTTGAAGATTATAGTAACTGCGTCTGTGTTCCTCAGTAGTCTCAACCTTGTGCCCTCTCTCCCATTTACCCTCTTGTAGGTGCAGCTGTGTTCTCCTCATTACCATATTGGCAGTAGCGACCTGCATTCGTATTCTATAGGTGCAGCTGTGCCTTCCCCCAGTATTCACAGCAAAATGTACCTCCAACATACTTGTGCCATGCAATCTGCTGGTAGAGAGCCACATCTGGTTACCATATTACCAATTGTCACATACAGCATCCTATCCAGAGAACTATGTAAGAAGAGATAACACAACTCAGACAATGCACTCTGGAGTTAGCAGTCTGTATCAGCGTCTTCCCTCTTCTAACTGTCTGCCCTTCCTTATCTAGTTGCAGGTGTGATCCAGATTCTCCCCGACTAGTCACAGCAGTGCCTTTTCACTATCCTCCAAGTAATTACATCAACACTTCCTACTCTCCCCCTGGAGTCACAGCAGTGCCTTTTCACTATCCTCCTAGTAATTACATCAACACTTCCTACTCTCCCCCTGGAGTCACAGCAGTGCCTTTTCACTATCCTCCAAGTAATTACAGCAGCACTTCCTACTCTCCCCCTGCAGTCACAACAGTGCCTTTTCACTATCCTCCAAGTACTTACAGCAGCACTTCCTACTCTCCCCCTGGAGTCACAGCAGTGCCTTTTCACTATCCTCCAAGTACTTACAGCAGCACTTCCTACTCTCCCCCTGGAGTCACAGCAGTGCCTTTTCGCTATCCTCCAAGTAAATACAGCAAAACCTCCTACTCTCCCCCTGGAGTCACATCAGTGCCTTTTCACTATCCTCCAAGTAATTACAGCAGCACTTCCTACTCTCCCCCTGGAGTCACATCAGTGCCTTTTCACTCTCCAAGTAATTACAGCAGCACTTCCTACTCTCGCCCTGGAGTCACAGCTGTGCCTTTTCACTATCCTCCAAGTAATTACAGCAAAACCTCCTACTCTCCCCCTGGAGTCACAGCAGTGCATTTTCACTATCCTCCAAGTAATTACAGCAGCACTTCCTACTCTCCCCCAGTAGTCACAGCAGTGCATTTTCACTATCCTCCAAGTAATTACAGCAGCACTTCTTACTCTCCCCCTGGAGTCACAGCAGTGCCTTTTCACTATCCTCCAAGTAATTACAGCAGCACTTCCTACTCTCCCCAGTAGTTGCATCAGAGCCTTCCCCTATTGTTCACAGTAAAACATATACTTAACTTCAGCATGTTAATGTACCAGCCAATTTTCTGGCAGGAAGCAAGTGAGTAGCTACTTACCATCTACGGCATACTGCCCCTTGTTCCAGAATCAATCCATACTAATAGATTTATGTGAAAAGTGAGCACAGTATTCAGTTGTCTGCCACCCCCCTACACTCTGCAGCCCCCCATACGCTGTCTGTGGCTACACTGAAGTGCTATCTGCCGTCCCACCTATTGGTCAAATCCAGTGAGCGCTGCCTCTTTTTCAGGCACAGACGCCTTATAGACAAGCCACTGTGCCTATGGAACAATGAAAGGAACACAGTGCCCACTTGAGCGCTTTACTCTGTTGATTGAGAGGCATCTCATTAGTAGATCTTTGATGTCCACGAAAATCCCTTTAATGTTGAACCCTTGATGGCTACTCATAATAACAAAATTGAATTTTAAAGCATTTCACAGCAGGAAAAAAAATGTTCTCGGCATTGGATCATCTAAATAGATGTACAAAAATATAACCATAATATGTGCCAAGTTTTCATATTTCTAAGTATGCCATAACATACTTAAAGGGTTGCTCTCATCTTTTATTTTCTGGAGCGCATTGCTCCCCATCCTATCAGCTTCCTGCTTTGCTAGGGGCGGTGTGCTCCAGATTGATTGACAGTTTTGTCTCTGCAGCGTCAGAAGAGTGCAGCGGGACTGAAACTGATTCGGCCAGCTTCACAGCAGCGCTATCAAACCGGCCTTCTCAGATAGGCTGCAGAGGTGACAGGTAACCTAGGCAATGAGCAGTAAACAACAGAATTTAAAAAAATTCCTCCATACTTGAGAGGATTTTTACAAAGAAGTAAATTGTAAAGTTGCTTTTTTTAAAGGCACTTTGCAATTTTACTCATTTAATGAGACAACCCCTTTAAATCACATTTTTTGTTTAAACTTCATAAATTCAAATTATATCAATTATTAATTTGTTTTACTGTCTTTTTTTTATTCTGTGTCTAACTATAATTCTGATGTAAGAGTGTAAAACAATATGTTGCTTTGTAGATGTGTTCAGAGATTTTACAGGCATGTGTTATTGTGTGAGTTACCATGTATATGTTATTTTCCTGAGCTTTGCGGCCCTGTAAGGTCTTGTCTTCTAAATCCTGGAACTTGTCATTACAGATGATCCGTCTGTACCTGTTGATTTCTATTACACAAGGTCATGCCTTTTATTCTACGTGACTGATCGGTCACACGTACTGTCATGGAGATACCTGCGGACACTTGATTAGCCTTGCGGTCCTCGTTTGCGATCTCTTTTACTGTAATTGGCATGGTAGAATATCGCTTTCTGAAACTACATTGTAGAGTTTTGTGTGTGGGCAGCAAAAAGCTTTCATTACGTTTAATGGTGTTGATGACTTTACTTGTAGGAGTGCCAATAAGTGTGAATACAGCATGCAATTCACTAACAAGCTGGATGAGAAATCCAATGCTAGAGTGACAAATCAAGCTCTCCATGAGTCCACCAACATCCATCCATCAAGGGCTTTGGAGGAGGAATTTGATGTCCCTACACTCCATGTTGTTCTGAAGTCTCGCACATTTTACTTTCCTAAACATTTTTATCCTATGTTGTCTATAATCTGACACCTGTAAAGACCTGAGGTCCCAAAATGTACCTCACTATGCCTTAAATTTCATACAAAGAGACATGGTGGGTTCTGTAGGAGCTTCTGCTTACAATTCTGCACTACGGGTGATCAAGGCTTGGGAGGACTGAAACGTTGTGACATCATTTATGGGGTTGTCCCACCACGACCACTTATCTTCTATATGCAGGAATGGTAACAACTTACTAATTGCTGCGAGTCTGATTGCCAGGACATTCACCAAACCAGGACTCTGGAGTTTCCCACTTGAATGGTCCCACATGGACACCATGACTCCATTCATTGTCTATGGGACTGATATTGATAGCCGAGTCCTTCCTTACTAGAAGTAGGGACAGTTCTGTAACTGGACGTCTATTAGGAAGTTGTAGACAAAGTAGATTTTTGATATGAGTTTATTCTGTTCCAAAATAAAGTATTTTAATAATTTGAGATCTGCAACAGCAGATACATACAAGATGTGGACAAGATGCCACTGCTGTGCCATGGCTGCCCATGATTGTCGTAGAACGTCATAACTATTCACAAGATCACAGGGACCACTAAACCAAACAGCTGGAGGGCTGCTTCTGTGACTTTGCTTTTACTAGAGCTTTGGGCCCTTTTGAAGCTGATGATTCAGCCCTTGATGTCTTTTCAATAAAAAAGTTTAAAAGTCTAGCCAATAAACTCTGATGCCTGCTGCCATATAACAAGTATATCTTAAAGGAAACCGGTCCCCTTCAAAAATGCTATTTTACTTGTGGATACAGTGGTAATCTGCAGGCAAATAAGGTTTTAATCTGATTATTGCGTGGTACTGGAAGTGTGGGTGAAGGGAGAAAATAAAATGTTATTCTCCCTGTAGCCGCTCACTTCCAGCCATTGGGGTGGTGCAGGGTGCAGTTATTGTCACCTCTCAATATAGATTGATGCGCTGCAATCATTCCCTGGCACATTGATTGACATCCTACTGTACACACATACACTGCGCACACGTTGCAGAGCTTGCTGTCCATATATGCCGGGGAGTGACTACAGCCTCACTCACTGTATAGTGAATGGTTACTGTCACCGCTCCCTGCACCACCCCGATGACTTTTTGAGAGCGGCTGCAGGTAGAGTATATCTTCATTTTCTCCGGCAGCTGGGCTTCCTGTAACTCAGTAAAATAAGATTAAAACCCTATTTACATGTAAATTACCTCTATATCTGCAAGTAAATAGCATTTCTGGAGGTGACAGGTTCCCTTTAAGTGCAATTCTTTTTGCCAGTTTTATTCAATCTTACAGTTTTTACTATTAGTGATATTGTTTAATTTTGTTTCATTTGGATAAAGGGATGATTCTGCGTGCCTGTGTTTTGTATGGTATGTATAAATCTGGGGATGTCTTTCTTGTTAAAAGGGAACGTGTGGTAATTGGTAGCGCATATGTGGACTTTACGTCATGAGGATATCCTTCCGCAAATCAGGTTACATATTGATTGAAACGTACAGTAAAACCTGGAAAGACAAGAGTGTGGAGCACTATGCAATTACCAGGCAGCCCGGTGCCTTCTTTTTTTTGTACAGTACCATTTTTGTGTATGTTTCTTGAATATGTTCTGCTGTATGTCTAATATGACAATGATAATATTGTTACTTATGTCTGATCTTAATAAAGATTGAAAAATAGATTATGGTGATTTAATGTTATAAAGTATTGTAAAATATTGAGGCTGCAGCTCTTCGAGTACTTACTCGGAACCAGGGCTGCCGCTAGGAATTTCAGGGCCCCCTTGAGACTCCACCCAGGCTCCACCGCAGCCTTGCCTTCACCCCTCGACTGTCCCAGTTCCACCGCTCTATCTTTGAAAAACTCCACTTCTCACCAATCACACATTAACAGTTCCCATCACCAGATCACACATATAGCCAGCAGCTTTTGTTTTTGCCAAAAGATTTTTTAATCTGCCACCACGACAAGGTAGACACTCTTGGCCGGGCCCTACTCTACTCTAACCTATTAAATATTTGTTAAAATATGCAAAACAATTTATATTTTTATTTTTACATTTTTAAAATGACCAGTAATATCACATAGAAGGAACAAATTCCACCGCACCATGACCAGACACCATATTACCACCAAATAGTGACATATAATACCACATACAAGGAAAAAATACCACCACACCATGTCCAGACCACATAATTACCACCACAGTGACCGAACAATATCACATACAAGGGACAAATATCACACCGCACCATATCCAGATCACATATTACCACCACATGGTGACCAATAATACCACATACAAGGAACAAATACCAACACATGACCAGACCATATATTACCACCACACAGTGACCAAATAATAGCATTCACTACTAAGACGGCTAGAATGTATGGGCTATAGTCAGGACCTGCCGGGAGTCCATACATTTTAGCTACAGCCGAGCAGGAACTGTGCAGCCAATTAGGTAGACAGCCCTACACAGCTCCAAAAAGGCTCCCGGGCCCCAGCGCCGACGTGTGCGCCGCAGTATTTAAGTGCACGATGGGGCCTGATCAGCAGAAGCACAAGAGTGGGGCCTCAGACCTGCGGCCCCTCTGTGTACTGCTGCTGACCGGGCCCCATACAGCAGTAAGGGCAGTAATGCCCTGATGACGGCCCTGCCCGGCATTATGGATAAGCGGACCCAAACTTTTGAGTCTGAAAATTCTCACTCTGGCTACCACAATTATTATTATTATTTATATAGCACCATTGATTCCATGGTGCTGTACATACAGATAATACAGATTATTAACACAGTAGACATGCGATTATGCTGCAGCGCAGGTGCCACGGCCGGTGCCTGCTTTTTCAATATGTACAGTGGGGCAAAAAAGTATTTAGTCAGTCAGCAATAGTGCAAGTTCCACCACTTAAAAAGATGAGAGGCGTCTGTAATTTACATCATAGGTAGACCTCAACTATGGGAGACAAACTGAGAAAAAAAAATCCAGAAAATCACATTGTCTGTTTTTTTTTTCATTTTATTTGCATATTATGGTGGAAAATAAGTATTTGGTCAGAAACAAAATTTCATCTCAATACTTTGTGATATATCCTTTGTTGGCAATGACAGAGGTCAAACGTTTTCTGTAAGTCTTCACAAGGTTGCCACACACTGTTGTTGGTATGTTGGCCCATTCCTCCATGCAGATCTCCTCTAGAGCAGTGTTGTTTTTGGCTTTTCGCTTGGCAACACGGACTTTCAACTCCCTCCAAAGGTTTTCTATAGGGTTGAGATCTGGAGACTGGCTAGGCCACTCCAGGACCTTGAAATGCTTCTTACGAAGCCACTCCTTCTTTGCCCTGGCGGTGTGCTTTGGATCATTGTCATGTTGAAAGACCCAGCCACGTTTCATCATCAATGCCCTTGCTGATGGAAGGAGGTTTGCACTCAAAATCTCACGATACATGGCCCCATTCATTCTTTCATGTACCCGGATCAGTCGTCCTGGCCCCTTTGCAGAGAAACAGCCCCAAAGCATGATGTTTCCACCACCATGCTTTACAGTAGGTATGGTGTTTGATGGATGCAACTCAGTATTCTTTTTCCTCCAAACACGACAAGTTGTGTTTCTACCAAACAGTTCCAGTTTGGTTTCATCAGACCATAGGACATTCTCCCAAAACTCCTCTGGATCATCCAAATGCTCTCTAGCAAACTTCAGACGGGCCCGGACATGTACAGGCTTAAGCAGTGGGACACGTCTGGCACTGCAGGATCTGAGTCCATGGTGGCGTAGTGTGTTACTTATGGTAGGCCTTGTTACATTGGTCCCAGCTCTCTGCAGTTCATTCACTAGGTCCCCCCCCGCGTGGTTCTGGGATTTTTGCTCACCGTTCTTGTGATCATTCTGACCCCACGGGGTGGGATTTTGCGTGGAGCACCAGATCGAGGGAGATTATCAGTGGTCTTGTATGTCTTCCATTTTCTAATTATTGCTCCCACAGTTGATTTCTTCACTCCAAGCTGGTTGGCTATTGCAGATTCAGTCTTCCCAGCCTGGTGCAGGGCTACAATTTTGTTTCTGGTGTCCTTTGACAGCTCTTTGGTCTTCACCATAGTGGAGTTTGGAGTCAGACTGTTTGAGGGTGTGCACAGGTGTATTTTTATACTGATAACAAGTTTAAACAGGTGCCATTACTACAGGTAATGAGTGGAGGAAAGAGGAGACTCTTAAAGAAGTTGTTACAGGTCTGTGAGAGCCAGAAATCTTGATTGCTTGTTTCTGACCAAATACTTATTTTCCACCATAATATGCAAATAAAATGAAAAAAAAACAGACAATGTGATTTTCTGGATTTTTTTTTCGCAGTTTGTCTCCCATAGTTGAGGTCTACCTATGATGTAAATTACAGACGCCTCTCATCTTTTTAAGTGGTGGAACTTGCACTATTGCTGACTGACTAAATACTTTTTTGCCCCACTGTATATATACACAGGACCGGTGTTAGGGGCAAGAAGACCAGGCAGCTGCCTAGGGCCTCCACTCCTCCAGGGGCCCCCAGCAAGTGATGTGGCGCTAATAGTGACACAACACGCGGCCGCTATAGGGCCCGTGAGTAAGAGGGGCCCAGCACCGACCCACCCTGCATCGCACATTCAACCTATTGGCATCATAAATGCTAATACAGTTGAAAGCAGTGATGGAGGAGGACGTGTCAGATGACACTCCCTCTCCCATCACTCCCCCTCTGCCTCTAACTCAGCAGCGTGTGCCAGTAGTGGGGATGATGAGACATGCTGCAGAAGCCAGAGCAGCGGGGGAACAAGGAGAAAAGGTAAGGATTGTGTGTGTGTGCATTATAGTTTGTGTGTGCATGTGTGTATGTGTGTGTGGGCTGCATTCTACTGTGTGGGGAGACTGCACAATACTGTGCATGTAGGGAGGCTGCACTATAATGTGTGAGGAGCTGCACTATACCTTGTGTGGGGGACTGCACTATACTGTGTTTGTGGGGGCTGCACGATACTGTGTGTGGGGGGCTGCACTATACTGTGAGGGGGGGTTGCACAATTCTGCGTGCAGGCTGCATTATATTGTGTGTGGGGGTTGCAATATACTGTGTGGGGGGGGCCTGCATTATACTGTGTGTGTTTAAAGGGGCTGCATTATACTTTGTGTGTGGGAGGCTGTATTATACTGTGTGTGGGGGGGCTGTATTATACTGTGTGTGGAAGGCTGCATTATAATGTGTGTGGGGGGACGCATTACAGTGGGTATGGAAAGCTTTCAGACCCCTTTAAATTTTTCCAAAAAATTCAGATACAAACCAGACAGGCCTAAATGCATCTGCACTAATACAGGGTGCAGCGGACCCAAGTAAAATGGCAGCTGCACAGGTACATAAATACCAAATGAAACAGCCAGCCTACAATCAGGGATTGGCTGTGTGGTACACCAGTGCAGAAGAAATAATCCGCCATACAACAGGCATGTACCAGCTAGATGCCATACAACAGTCAAGAACCAGCCACATGCCATACAACAGGCATGTACCAGCCACATGCCATACAACAGGCATGTACCAGCCAGATGCCAAACAGGCATGTACCAGCAAGATGCCATACAACAGGCATGTACCAGCCAGATGCCATACAACAGTAATGTATCAGCCAGATGCCATACAACAGGCATGTACCAGCCACATGCCAAACAGGCATGTACCAGCAAGATGCCATACAACAGGCATGTACCAGCCAGATGCCACACAACAGACATGTACCAGCCACATGCCACACAACAGGCATGTACTAGCCAGATGCCATACAACAGGCATGTATCAGCCAGATGCCATGCAACAGACATGTACCAGCCAGATGCCATACAACAGGCAAGTACCAGCCAGATACCATACAACAGGCTTATACCAGCCACATGCCATACAACAGGCATGTACCAGCCACATGCCATACAACAGGCATGTACCAGCCAGATGCCACACAACAGACATGTACTAGCCAGATGCCATACAACAGGCATGTACCAGCCACATGCCAAACAACAGGCATGTACCAGCAAGATGCCATACAACAGGCATGTACCAACCAGATGCCACACAACAGACATGTACCAGCCACATGCCACACAACAGTCATGTACCAGCCACATGCCACACAACAGGCATGTACTAGCCACATGCCATACGACAGGCATGTAACAGCCAGAGGCCATACGAAAGGCATGTACCTCCCAGAGGCAATACGACAGGCATGTACCAGCCAGACGCCATACAACAGGCATGTACCAGCCACATGCCATACAAAAGGCTTGTACCAGCTAGATGCCATACGGCAGGCTTGTACCAGCCAGATGCCATACAACAAACATGTACAAGCCACATGCCATACAACAGGCATGTACCAGCCAGATGCCATACAACAGACATGCACCAGCCATATGCCATACAACAGGCATGTACCAGCCAGATGACATACGACAGGCAGGTACCAGCCAGAGGCCATACGAAAGGCATGTATCAGCCAGACGCCATACGAAAGGCATGTACCAGCCACATGCCGTACAACAGGCATGTACCAGCCAGATGCCATACAACAGACATGTATCAGCCACATGCCATACAACAGACATGTACCAGCCACATGCCATACAACAGGTATATACCAGCCAGATGCCATACAACAGACATGTATCAGCCACATGCCATACAACAGGTATGTACCAGTCACATTCCATACAACAGGTATGTACCAGTCACATTCCATACAACAGACATGTACCAGCCAGATGCCATACAACAGGCATGTACCAGTCAGATGCTATAGAGCAGGCATGTTCCAGCCAGATGCCATACAACAGACATGTACCAGCCACACGCCATACAACAGGCATGTACCAGTCACATGCCATACAACAGACATGTACCAGCCACATGCCATACAACAGGTATATACCAGCCAGATGCCATACAACAGACATGTATCAGCCACATGCCATACAACAGGTATGTACCAGTCACATTCCATACAACAGGTATGTACCAGTCACATTCCATACAACAGACATGTACCAGCCAGATGCCATACAACAGGCATGTACCAGTCAGATGCTATAGAGCAGGCATGTTCCAGCCAGATGCCAAACAACAGACATGTACCAGCAACACGCCATACAACAGGCATGTACCAGTCACATGCCATACAACAGGAATGTACCAGCCAGATGCCATACAACAGACATGTATCAGCCACATGCCATACAACAGGTATGTACCAGTCACATTCCATACAACAGGTATGTACCAGTCACATTCCATACAACAGACATGTACCAGCCAGATGCCATACAACAGGCATGTACCAGTCAGATGCTATAGAGCAGGCATGTTCCAGCCAGATGCCATACAACAGACATGTACCAGCCACACGCCATACAACAGGCATGTACCAGTCACATGCCATACAACAGGAATGTACCAGCCAGATGCCATATGACAGGCTTGTATCAGCCAGATGCCATAGAGCAGGCATGTTCCAGCCAGATGCCATACAACAGGCATGTACCAGCCAGATGCCATACAATAGGCATGTTCCAGCAGAGGCGTATCTAGGCTTTCTGGCACCCGGGGCAAGAATTTGGTTCGGCGCCCCCCCCCCCCCCCAAGTACATATGCGACTTGCACACTTAGCCATGTACCCACGAGCCGCTCTCCCTAATGCTCTCAATGTTCAGTAAAAAAACTGAAAGCAGGATGAGAAGCTCTTTGTCACAAGACCATAACTATGAAAATCGCATATGAGTGAAGTGTCCATGTGATGACTACTGGAACCTGCAGAGCTGAATCCTGACATTGCAGGCTTCTGAATTCTCACAATGAATGCACCTGCACACTTTTAGGATTCTCCCTTGCTGATGTACAGTCATGTCAGCTCAAGTATGTGATTTGTATACTTCTGGCCACATCCTGACTAGACGTGCCCGGCCTCGCTCAGTTCATTTTCATTGAGTGAGGCCACACATGTCTAGTCAGCATGTGACCGCATGTATGTAAATTACCGGCATGAGAGAATCCTGACAGCGTTCAGTGAGCACTGTGAGAATTCAGAAGTCTGTAGTCACATAGAATGTCTGCAGACTCAGCACAAACCTGGAGAACACTTTTAATGTTCCTAACAAATAAGAACATGAGAATTAGTCAGTATCACAAATAATATTTACATCCAGGTACCTTATAGATGAAGTCGTCTCTAGAGTCGTTCTCCTTTTCTTCTTCTTGTCCAGACCCCATGATGAGTTTTCTCATCCACATCTCGTCTCTGCAGACGTCCATCTTCTCCGGTCTTCTGCAGCAAATCTCCACAAGTTCCCCTTAAAGATAGAAGTGTCATTATAATGCTCCTAAATAAAAATATCTGCAATATACTGTCTCCTCACACTATTCCCCTCCTTCCTCATACTGTCTCCTCTAACATCCCTCTGTTCACCATACTGTCTCCTCATATATTTATCCCCTCACTCTCTATACTGTCTGCTCACACATACCCCTTACTCCCCATACTGTGTCTGCACACATCCCATCACCCTCACTCCCCATACGGTGTCCACATACATTAACCTGTTCGCTACCCATACTGTCTGCACCCAGCCCCCATACTGTTTCCTCATACATACATACTCTTCATTTTGTGACCTCAAATCTCCCCACACACATTAAATACCATCCCCACTCCAAATCCCCCTATCCCAAATCCCCCACACACATTAAGTACCCCCCATCCCCACTCCAAATCCCCCCACACATTAAGTATCCCCATCCCCACTCAATAACCCCTTGTCCATACTCCCAAATCCCCCCACACATTATGTACCCCCACTCATTAAGTACCCCCACTCCAAATCCCCCCACACATTAACCTCCATCCCCACTCATTAACCCCTACACTCATTAACCCCCATCCCCACTCATTAACCCCATCTCCACTCATTAACCCCCCACACATTAACCCCCATTCCCACTCATTAACCCCCCACACATTAACCCTCATTCCCACTCACTAACCCCCCACACATAAACCCCATCCCCACTCATTAACCCCCTACACACATTAACCCCCATCCCCACTCATTAACCCCCACACATTAACCCCCATCTCCACTCATTAACCCCCACACTCATTAACCCCCCCACTCATTAACCCCCATCCCCACATTAACCCCCACACATTAACCCCCCACTCATTAACCCCAATCCCCACATTAACCCCCATCTCCACTCATTAACCCCCATCCCCACATTAACCCCCATCTCCATTCATTAACCCCCACACATTAACCCCCACTCATTAACTACATCCCCACATTAACCCCCATCTCCACTCATTAACCCCCCCACTTATTAACACCCATCCCCACTTTAAACCCCATCTCCACTCATTAACACCCCCCCATCTCCCATCTTCGGTGGTTCTTCAGCTCCACAGAGGAGCACACTTACCACCAGCGTTTGCTCTGGGTGCCGGGGAGTGACGTCAGCAGCGTGATCACATAACATGATCACGCTGCTGACGTCGCTCTGACCCTGCGGTCAGAGCTTCAATTGTACTGGCGTCTACATAGACGCCAGTACAATTGCTGCCTGGGAGCCGACACGGCCTCCTTCTCTGCGCCGGCTGTCAGCTTGACAGCTTTCACAGAGAATAGCCAACTCACAGGATGGGGAGCGGCAGAACGCAGCCGCCGGGGGAGACACTGCGGACCGCTGCATTAGGCGGCCCGACTGCGCCCCCCCTGCTGCCTGCGCCCGGGGCAACTGCCCTGGCTGCTCCCCCCTGGATACGCCTCTGTGTTCCAGCCAGATGCCATACAACATGCTTGTACCAGCCAGATGCCATACAACAGGCATGTACCAGCCAGATGCCATACAACAGGCATGTACCAGCCAGATGCCATACGACAGACATGGACCTGCCATATGCCATACCACAGGCATGTACCAACCAGATGCCATACAACAGGCATGTATCAGCCAGATGCCATACGACAGGCATGTACCAGCCAGATGCCATACGGCAGGCATGTACCAGCCAGATGCCATACAAGAGACATGTACCAGCCACATGCCATACAACAGGCATGTACCAATCTGATGCCATACAACAGGCATGTACCAGATAGATGCCATACGACAGGCATGTACTAACCAGATGCCATACGACAGGCATGTACCAGATAGATGCCATACGACAGGCATGTACCAGCCAGATGCCATACGACAGGCATGTACCAGCCAGATGCCATACGACAGGCATGTACCATCCAGATGCCATACAGCAGACATTTACCAGCCACATGCCATACAACAGGCATGCACCTGTCACATGCCACACAACAGGCATGTACCAGCCAGATGCCATACAACAGACATGTACCAGCCACATGCCATACAACAGGCATGTACCAGCCAGATGCCATACAACAGGCATGTACCAGCCAGATGCCATATGGCAGGCATGTACCAGCCAGATGCCATACAACAGACATGTACCAGCCACATGCCATACAACAGGCATGTACCAATCAAATGCCATACAACAGGCATGTATCAGATAGATGCCATACAACAGGCATTTACCAGCCAGATGCGATACAACAGGCATGTACCAGCCAGATGCCATACAACCGGCATGTACCAGCCAGATGCCATACGACAGGCATGTACCAACCAGATGCCATACGACAGGCATGTACCAGCCAGATGCCATACGACAGGCATGTACCAGCCAGATGCCATACGGCAGGCATGTACCAGCCACATGCCATACAACAGACATGTACCAGCCACATGCCATACAACAGGCATGTACCAGATAGATGCCATACGACAGGCATGTACCAGCCAGATGCCATACGACAGGCATGTACCAGATAGATGCCATACAACAGGCATGTACCAGCCAGATGCCATACAACAGGCATGTACCAGCCATATGCCATACGACAGGCATGTACCAGCCAGATGCCATACGACAGGCATGTACCACCCAGAGGCCATACGACAGGCATGTACCATCCACAGACCATACAACAGGCATGTACCAGCCAGATGCCATACGACAGGCATGTACCAGCCAGATGCCATACGGCAGGCATGTACCAGCCAGATGCCATACAACAGACATGTACCAGCCACATGCCATACAACAGGCATGTACCAGCCAGATGCCATACAACAGGCATGTGCCAGATAGATGCCATACAACAGGCATGTACAAGCCAGATGCCATGCGACAGGCATGTACCAGATAGATGCCATACAACAGGCATGTACAAGCCAGATGCCATACAACAGGCATGTACCAGCCATATGCCATACGACAGGCATGTACCAGCCAGATGCCATACGACAGGCATGTACCACCCAAAGGCCATACGACAGGCATGTACCATCCACAGACCATACAACAGGCATGAACCAGCCAGACGCCATACAACAGGCATGTATCAGCCAGATGCCATACAACAGACATGTACCAGCCACATGCCATACAACAGGCATGTACCAGCCAAATGCCATACAACAGGCTTGTACCAGCCAGATGCCATACGGCAGGCATGTACCAGCCAGATGCCATACAACAGGCATATACCAGCCATATGCCATACGACAGGCATGTACCAGCCAGATGCCATACGACAGGCATGTACCACCCAGAGGCCATACGACAGGCATGTACCATCCACAGACCATACAACAGGCATGAACCAGCCAGACGCCATACAACAGGCATGTACCAGATAGATACCATACAACAGACATGTACCAGCCACATGTCATACAACAGGCATGTGCCAGCCAGATGCCATACAACAGGTATTTACCAGCCATATGCCATACGAAAGGCATGTACCAGCCAGAGGCCATACGAAAGGCATGTATCAGCCAGATGCCATACGACAGGCATGTTCCAGCCAGATGCCATACAACAGGCATGTACCAGTCACATGCCATACAACAGACATGTACCAGCCACATGCCATACAACAGACATGTACCAGTCACATGCCATACAACAGGCATGTACCTGCCAGATGCCATACGACAGGCTTGTATCAGCCAGATGCCATACGACAGGCTTGTATCAGCCAGATGCCATAGAGCAGGCATGTTCCAGCCAGATGCCATACAACAGGCATGTACCAGCCAGATGCCATACAACAGAAATTTACCAGCCCCATGCCATACAACAGGCATGCACCAGTCACATGCCACGCAACAGGCATGTACTAGCCAGATGCCATACAACAGGCATGTACCAGCCAGATGCCATACAACAGGCATGTACCAGCCAGATGCCATACAACAGGCATGTAGCAGCCAGATGCCATACAACAGGCATGTTCCAGCCACATGCCATACAACAGACATGTTCCAGCCAGATGCCATACAACAGGCATGTACCAGCCAGATGCCATACAACAGGGATGTACCAGCCATATGCCATACAACAGGCATGTACCAGCCAGATGCCATACAACAGACATATACCAGCCACATGCCATACAACAGGCATGTACCAGCCATATGCCATACAACAGACATGTTCCAGCCACATGCCATACAACAGGCATGTACCAGCCACATGCCATACAACAGGCATGTACCAGCCAGATGCCATACGACAGGCTTGTACCAGCCAGATGCCATACGGCAGGCATGTACCAGCAAGATGCCATACAACAGGCATGTACCAGATACTGTAGATGCCATACAACAGGCATGTACCAGCCAGATGCCATACGACAGGCATGAACCAGCCAGATGCCATACGACAGGCATGTACCATTCAGATGCCATACAGCAGTCATGTACCAGCCAGATGCCATACAACAGACATGTACCAGCCACATGTCATACAACAGGCATGTGCCAGCCAGATGCCATACAACAGGTATTTACCAGCTATATGCCATACGACAGGCATGTACCAGCCAGAGGCCATACGAAAGGCATGTATCAGCCAGATGCCATACGACAGGCATGTTCCAGCCAGATGCCATACAACAGGCATGTACCAGTCACATGCCATACAACAGACATGTACCAGCCACATGCCATACAACAGACATGTACCAGTCATATGCCATACAACAGACATGTACCAGTCACATGCCATACAACAGGCATGTACCTGCCAGATGCCATACGACAGGCTTGTATCAGCCAGATGCCATAGAGCAGGCATGTTCCAGCCAGATGCCATACAACAGGCATGTACCAGCCAGATGCCATACAACAGAAATTTACCAGCCCCATGCCATACAACAGGCATGCCCCAGTCACATGCCACACAACAGACATGTTCCAGCCAGATGCCATACAACAGGCATGTACCAGCCAGATGCCATACAACAGACATATACCAGCCACATGCCATACAACAGGCTGTACCAGCCATATGCCATACAACAGACATGTTCCAGCCACATGCCATACAACAGGCATGTACCAGCCACATGCCATACAACAGGCATGTACCAGCCAGATGCCATACGACAGGCTTGTACCAGCCAGATGCCATACGGCAGGCCTGTACCAGCAAGATGCCATACAACAGGCATGTACCAGATAGATGCCATACAACAGGCATGTACCAGCCAGATGCCATATGACAGGCATGAACCAGCCAGATGCCATACGACAGGCATGTACCATCCAGATGCCATACAGCAGTCATGTACCAGCCAGATGCCATACAACAGACATGTACCAGCCACATGCCATACAACAGGCATGTACCAGCCAGATGCCATACAACAGGTATTTACCAGCCATATGCCATACGACAGGCATGTACCAGCCAGAGGCCATACGAAAGGCATGTATCAGCCAGATGCCATACGACAGGCATGTTCCAGCCAGATGCCATACAACAGGCATGTACCAGTCACATGCCATACAACAGACATGTACCAGCCACATGCCATACAACAGACATGTACCAGTCACATGCCATACAACAGACATGTACCAGTCACATGCCATACAACAGGCATGTACCCGCCAGATGCCATACGACAGGCTTGTATCAGCCAGATGCCATAGAGCAGGCATGTTCCAGCCAGATGCTATACAACAGGCATGTACTAGCCAGATGCCATACAACAGAAATTTACCAGCCCCATGCCACACAACAGGCATGTACTAGCCAGATGCCATACAACAGGCATGTACCAGCCAGATGCCATACAACAGGCATGTACCAGCCAGATGCCATACAACAGGCATGTTCCAGCCACATGCCATACAACAGACATGTTCCAGCCAGATGCCATACAACAGGCATGTACCATCCAGATGCCATACAACAGGCATGTACCAGCCAGATGCCATACAACAGGGATGTACCAGCCATATGCCATACAACAGGCATGTACCAGCCAGATGCCATACAACAGACATATACCGGCCACATGCCATACAACAGGCATGTACCAGCCACATGCCATACAACAGGAATGTATCAGCCAGATGCCATACAACAGGATTGTATCAGCCAGATGCCATACAAGAGGCATGTGCCAGCTCGATGCCATACAACAGGCATGTACCAGCCAGATGCCACACAATAGGCATGTTCCAGCCAGATGCCACCCAACAGACATGTTCCAGCCACATGCCACATAACAGACGTGTACCAGCCACATGTCACACAACAGGCAAGTGTGGGGAAGGTCACTTGATGGACAGACGTGACTGGTAGTAGGAGGGGACGGTTTGTGCACTAGAGACGGAGATGGACAGGATAAAAGGGTAACAGCTGGAAAAGGTGGATAGGAGAGTGCAGTTCCTAGAAATGACCACAAGATGGCAGGGGGGAGTAGCTTAGGACTCAAAATCAGCTTAAGGCTTGAGAAACGCTTAGTCATGGGGGCCGAGGAGATAGGAACCCAGGAGGGGAATTCCCGGTGAGAGAGTGGATAAACAGAACAGGATAGGGTTCCAGGCAGGTTAGTCCCGGGAGGAGCTCGGTAGAAGACGGTGAAGAGAGAAGAGCTCGACCTGGGGACGGACAACAAAGAGACAGTCAGGGGGATGGCCCTGACCCGACGGACCGCAGGACAGACGAGGCCCCGGGGGTACCGATTGGACGACGACCTCGGGCAGGTGAAGCGCTGGCGGTAGATTGGTCTAGGACAGCCCCAGTGCAAGATCCACGAGGGACGTTACTTCGACTGGAGCAAAGGTGCAGGTACCTGGGCCTGGAGACAGGGAACTGTAAGGAAGCTGCGGTGCATGGTTGTGGTCGTCAGGAGGACGACGAATAAATCCGGAACTGTTACTATTGAAATCTGTCTGCGCCTCGTCCTTGCATCGGCTGGTGTCTGTGTTATCCGGACAAGGTAAGCAGTGGTCACCCCCAATCCCGGCCCCTACCACACATGTACCAGCCAGATGCCATAAAACAGGCATGTACCAGCCAGATCACATACAACAGGCATGTGCCAGCCAAATGCCATACAACATGCTTGTACCAGCCAGATGCCATACGACAGGCATGTACCAGCCAGATGCCATACGAAAGGCATGTATCAGCCAGATGCCATACGACAGGCATGTACCAGCCACAGGCCATGCGACAGGCATGTACCAGACAGAGGCCATACAACAGGCATGTACTAGCCACATGCCATACAACAGGCATGTACCAGCCACATGCTATACAAAAGGCATGTACCAGCTAGATGCCATACGACAGGCTTTACTTCACCTGGTGTAGTGTAGAAGTATCAGGACTGTCACACTGACAGCTAGATAGCGTTCCCACTAAGGTGATCAGGGCTGTATAACGGACAGCAGAATGTCTACTCACCGCCGTGAGAGCCTGCAGCGCTGGTAACGATAGCTTGGCTGTAGGACCTGCGGGGAGGGCGGAGCATTGGGGTCCGCAGGACCTGCGGTCACATGACTGTGCATCAGAGGGAGTGGGCGGAGCCACAGGCAAGCTCCAGGGACGCTAGCAATTGTACAGAGAATAACGTGGCTCAGAGAATAACAGTAGTCAAAGTGAAATCAGGTCAAAACACAGGGTGGGCGGCGAAGTACAGAAGGGACGTACAGAGACAGGTCAAATAACGTAGCCAAGGGTCATACACAGAACGGGCGGTGCGGTGCAGGAGGGATATTCTCAAGAGGGGTCAAATAACGTAGCCAGGGGTCATACACAGGATAGAAAGAGAAGTACAAAATCAACAGGCAAGCGACGTAAACCGAAACAGGACCGAATCAAACACCAGACAGACAGACAAGGATTGGCACAAAGCACAGGCAGAACAAGGTCAGGCACACTCAACTAGGAGTATAAACGACAGGGGACGGCTCTAACATGAGGCTATAAAAACCCTCCCAGGATCCACAGAGAGGCTTTACAAGTTAACTCCTACATCTCCAACCCTGAGATCTCAATAAACCATGACAGTACCCCCCTTTCAACGGAGGGCCTCTGAACCCCCAGGCCTCTCAGGGTATCGAGCATGATATGCCCTAACCAGACGATCAGCGTGTACCGATCTGGCTGGCACCCAAGACCGATCCTCCGGGCCGTACCCCTTCCAATGCACCAGGTATTGTAATGACCCTCGAACCCATCGTGAATGTACAATGTGTTGCACTTCAAACTCCATGTGTCCATCAACCAATACCGGAGTTGGGAGGGATCCTGGTTTCTCTACTACCGAACCTACTGGTTTCAATAAAGACCTATGAAACACGTCATGGAGTTTTAAAGATGAAGGGAGAAGTAATCAGTATGCAACCGGATTAATCACCTCGGTTATCTCATAAGGGCCGATGAATTTCGTCCCCAGATTGGCGGACGGTAACTTTAGGCTAATATTACGTGTGGAAAGCCACACCTTATCACCACACCGTAACGCCCGACCAGGGTCCCTTTTCTTATCGGCGAAAAATTTGTATTTCTACTGTGCTTTGAAGAGCTTCAACCGTACTTTTGACCATAAATCACTAATCCGATTGACACAGTCCTCAGCCCCCGGGCAATTAGAGTCTAGATGCGAAAACTCACCGAAGTGAGGGTTTAATCCATAGTTAATAAAAAACGGTGACCTACCAGTGGATTGACTTATCCGATTGTTAAAGGCGAATTCCGCCAATGGCAAGGCATCATACCAGTCATCCTGCAACGTGGAAGTCAAACACCGGAGGATCTGTTCCAGCGACTGGTTCGTGCGCTCCGTTTGTCCATTGCTTTCTGGATGGTATGCTGAGGAGAAAGAGATATCCCCAACTTTTTACAAAACGCCTGCCAAAACTTAGCTACAAATTGTGTCCCTCTATCGGATACAATGTTCATAGGTACCCCATGAAGACGAACCACCTGGGAAAGGAAACATCTAGAAAGAACTTCAGCTGACGGTAACTTAGCCATGGGTGCAAAGTGTGCCAACTTGGAGAATCTGTCCACAATTACCCAAATCACAGTAATACCCCGGGATGGAGGGAGATTAGTGATGAAGTCAATGGACAAGTGAGTCCATGGCCTTCTCGGGATTGGCAAAGGCACCAATTCCCCGGCCGGCCAGCAATGAGAGCTCTTGGAACGTGCACAAACCCCACACACTGCCACATACCGCTTAATTTCAGCAAACATGAATGGCCACCAAAAAACTCTCCTTATAGCCTCGCATGTAGCTGAGATGCCAGGATGAGCGACTAATTTCGAATCATGAAATTCCTGTAGGAGATTGGTGCGCAAGTGTTGAGGAACAAATAATGTATGCACAGGATGGATCTTGGAGCTAAAGATTGAGCCCCCACAATCTCCCGCTCCAATTCCGATGACAGTTCAGCTACAACCACCCCGGGTTGAAGAATGGAGGACGGTGGATCAGGGGCAGACAAAGGCTCAAAACTACGTGATAACGCATCCGCTTTCACGTTCTTAGACCCTGGTCGAAAAGTAATCGAAAATTGAAACCTGGAAAAAAAGTGACCAACGGGCCTGCCTGGGAGTCAATCTTTTGGCTGTCTTAATATATTCCAAATTTTTGTGATCAGTGATGACCGTGATAGGGTGAGCTGCCCCTTCCAAAAAATGCCTCCACTCTTCGAACGCCAGCTTAATTGCTAGGAGTTCCCTATTCCCAACGTCGTAGTTTCTCTCTGCTGGAGAAAACTTTTTCGAAAAATAGGCGCAAGGCCTAAGGTTAGTTAGAGTAGCTGGCCCCTGAGACAACACCGCCCCCACCCCTACTTCCGAAGCATCAACTTCTACAATAAATGGCAAGGATGGGTCTGGTTGGACCAAAATCGGAGCAGACATAAAGCAATTCTTTAGAACGAGAATGGACTGTTTGGCAGTAGGAGACCAATTTCTAATGTCAGCCCCTTTACACGTGAGATCAGTAAGGGGCTTAACTATTTGCGAAAACCCTTTGATGAATCTACGGTAGTAGTTCGCGAATCCCAAGAGGCGCTGGAGTCCCTTCAGGTCCTGAGGTTGGACCCACTCCACAATGGCCTGCACCTTCTTGGGATCCATCTGAAACCCTTGTGGCGAGATTATAAGCCCTAAAAATGTTAACTCCTGGACAAAAAAAATGTACATTTTTCGAGCTTGACGAACAGCTGATTTTCTCTGAGTCTTTGAAGTACCGTCCTGACATGCAGTAAATAAGAATCCCTGTCAGTAGAATAGATAAGGATATCATCCAGATAAACAAAAACAAGGACAAAACAGCCAATGAGGTCCGCAAACACCACATTAATGAAATTTTGTAAGACAGCTGGTGCATTAGTGAGACCAAATGGCATCACCAAGTTTTCAAACAGTCCCTCTGACGTGAAAAACGCTGTCTTCCATTCGTCTCCTTTTCTGATTCTTATTAAGTTATAGGCCCCTCTGAGATTCAACTTAGAAAACCACTTAGCCCCAGAGAGTTGGTTACACAAATCTGGAATCAGGGGTAAAGGATATGTATTCCTGATGGTAATTTTGTTGAGTTCCCGAAAGTCGAGGCAGGGACATAGGCCACCATCTTTCTTTTTAACAAAGAAAAATCCCACTGCTACTGGGGAGACTGAAGGTCTTATATGCCCTTTACGGAGACTTTTCGTGATGTATTCTTTCATGGCAAGACATTCAGGGCCTGACAAATTGAACAGACGGGCTTTGGGCAATTTGGCCCCAGGGATTAGATCAATGGTGCAGTCAAATGGCCTATGCGGGGTGTGAGGTAGCGCTGTCATCTAAGTAGGGGATTCTCGCTTGCAGCCACAAAAACCAGATCCGGCACTGGATTTTTCATCAAATCAATACAGTCCATGCTGTTTATTTAGCAGCATAAACCCATAGAAGCAACATAACTTCATAACATCTGCATAGCGTCCATTTTAGTGCTTCACTCTGGTTATCAATGTCCAGTACGCAGGCTCTCTTAGCCTCACAATTATCTCACCCACGTCAGGGTCTCCACATGGTTCCATCACTCATGCTGCAGGCGTCCATATCCCTCCAGGGAACTTTCAGAATCTGGCAGTCATTACACCCAGCCACACACAGGCTGTTAGCCAGGAAACAATCCTCCTCACGGGACCTTCCGCTCTGGACCAACCAGGCCTCTGCATTCACCCCATGTGACCTACCCTGGCCACATTATATGGTCTATAGCCACACCCACCGGGTCACATGACTATGACCTCATCACAGGTCCTTCACACACTCACAAAGCCTTTCAATACAGGCGTTTTCAGACCCACCCCTGGGTAGATTTGTAGGTAACCAGAACCCGCTCTTCTCTCTAGTTACCTGGAGACTTCTCCCTTATACTTTGAAACAACACCTCAGCAATGATATTGCTGATCACACATACACAAGTCTCCATATCAAAGCCACCCAATTTGAGATACATAACCATCCTTCAGGATTCTGCCACTCATCCGTTCTCTTGGGACCTCCACACAGCGCCCCCTAGCAGACACATTGGTTACTGCACCACAGGGGGTAATGCCTCTGCCTCGCTTTCTGAAAACACGTCCTCAAAGTCCTTGAGGTACTCCGGAATACCCTCCGGATTGACAGAAGACACAAAGACAGATTTTGCGGGTGTCACACAAAAAACAGCTTTATAACAACAATCAGTACAATTCAGGCCCCACTTGACGATTTCCCTTCTTTCCCAATTGATCACTGGGTTGTGCCGTTGAAGCCACGGCATACCCACACCCAATACCAGCCCTGCTGGCAATTTGTCCATCACAAAACATTTCATTTCCTCAAAATGAGAGGAACCAATCTGCAGAAAAAAACTGTTAGAAACATAAAGGATCCCTGAACGGGTGAGGGGGGAAGAGTCGATGGCCACAATTTTCAGTGGGGTCTCCAGCCTGACTCTCCCTATCTTGAGTTGAGAAAGGAGATCAGAGCTGATCAGATTGAGGGATGAACCGCAGTCTACCAATGCTGTAGAAACAAAATGGTAATTGTCTACTACCAGTTCAACTTCAAGCAAAATCTTAGGGCATGAGGAAAAAGATACCTGAAGGTCTGGGTAGCCTCCTCGATCACTACCCAGACCTAGTAGTTTCCCGTCGGCTTGGAGGATGACGGACATGATGGGCAATCTCTCATCCTGACTGAGGTGGCTCCGATTTCCATGGGCACCGGACTGGCCTCGACCTCTTTGCTGCCGGAAAAAAGGGAGGTTTCGGAGTGCGATCCATCCGCACTGCTTGGGTCATGGCATCCTCCAGAGTGTCAGGAGGGGATGCAAGCCTAAGGCATCCTGAAGGTGCTCAGACAGGCCTCTACGGAATAGTCCCCGGAGAGCGGCATCATCCCAGGAGACCTCCGCTGCCCATCGCCGGAACTCTGACCAGAACCACTCCGCTGAGTGCCGACCCTGCCGTGCATTCATCACCATATCCTCAGCCATTCTAACCCTGTCAGGTTCGTCATAAATGCGACCCAGAGCTTCAAAAAATGCATCCACAGTCATACGTTCCGGGGCCGTGGGGGCAAGAGAAAATGGCCAAGCTTGTGGGGCACCATAAAGTAAAGAAATAATCCTTCTGAAACTTTCCCCTGGATGAACGAGGCCTCAGGGAGAAAAATAGTTTGCACCCCTCCTTGAAAGCCCTGAACTCCCTTTTGTCACCAGAAAAAGAGTCCGGCAGTTTAACCGGAGACTCAGGGGACGCAAGTGACACATCCCTACTTTCAAGACCGAGAGCCCCTGCAGCGACAGCACCCTGTACTGTATCCACCAGCTGCTGCTTGGTGTGGGCCATGGAGCGCTGCTCCACATTCAATTTTTGAAACATTTGTGTCAAGTGCTTCACCTGATCTGAGAGCGCCTGCATTGGGTCCATAATTCCTGCTCGTCCACACACACACACACACTCCCAGAGAGAGAGGGAAACTGTTATGGTCGTTTATAATATCAGGATTGTCACACTGACAGCTAGATAGCGTTCCCACTAGGGTGACCAGGGCTGGATAACCGACAGCAGAAAGTCTACTCACCGCGGTGAGAGCCTGCAGCACTGGTAACGATAGCTTGGCTGTAGGACCTGCGGGGAGGGCGGAGCGTTGGTGAGACGCCCGGGGTCCTCAGGACCTGCGGGCACATGACTGCGCATCAGAGGGAGTGGGCGGAGCCACTGGCAAGCTCCAGGGACGCTAGTGTGGTGCCCCTGAGGCTCAGTCGCCACAGAGGCACTGCACCTTCCTCTCTCCTAAGGTGTGGTGCCCCACCATCCAGGTAAGTTGGAGGCTCCTGACCACGCTCCAACACTCGCACCCCACACAATAGAGTAGTTCAGCATAACCACATTGCGGCTCCTTGCTTACAGAGTAGCAGAGCACCTTTGGTGGTTCCCTGCTTGGAACACTAGACGTGCTGGGAGGTGGGTGGAGTTCAGAATATATATATGAGAGGGATGGTTTAGGATGACAGGTTAGTGAGGAAGGAAGCCACACAGGAGAGGTGGGGATCCCTGGAAGAAGAGATGGAGGAAGGAGTGCTGCAGCTGCCTCAGTGACCTGAGCCAGCTGGCACCTGAAAGGAAAGGAAAGGAAAGAAGAAGGACGTTGACCTGAAGCCTGAGCTTCCAAAGAAGGGAAAGGACAAGTACGGAACGTAGGAGTAAAAGGGAACACAGAGGACGTGGGTTTGAGGAAGCACCCTGCCTAGAAGTTCTAAGCGCAAGGCCGGGGCCCGGTCCCCGAGGTTGTATGAACGCTAATGGTTCTGCAGCAGACACCGGTGGAGTAGTGGGCTGTAAATGCACTACTCCCATCTAAGACTTGAGGGCACAACAGCAATACGGATAGAGAGCCGGGACTTAGGAGTAGAGAGTCCCCGAAGCAGGCTACAGCTGTCTGCCGTGCAAGTAGAGTTCTTGGGAACATCTGTCAGGAGGAACTCCAGTGTACCACGGTACTGGAGATCTTCACACTTAAAGGCGCTATAGAGGAGACGATCAGGAAAGGCACATAAGTTGGCGGAGTGTGGAAGGGTGCTTTCCATCTTGCCTGGAGGTTGACTGAGTCCCTGACCCGGAGGACACGGCACAGAAGCGGGCACTACAGACTGTGAGTAAAGTATTGGAACAACATGCCCTGGTGTCCTCCATTCCTTCCTGCGTCCGTCCGCCTGACACTGCTATATCCCCTGCGCCGGACACTACACCATCTAAGTGTCTCCACATCTACACTGCCCTGGGACAACAGCCCTGCCTGTGGAGGGCTATACCATCATTGCTGCACCACACTATCTGTCCTGGAGGATCTGCATGCAGCGTCGGCTTAACACCTCCCTTGCCGAACACCACAGGTGGCGTCACAAACTATTCATTTAATAACATTCAAACCACAACATCTTCCTATTTACTTGGGCGCCCAGGGCCACGGTCCGGGTCACCGCCACTGTGACACATCCCCCCAATACCGGCCCGGTACAAAGTACCCCGCAGCCCTGGGAGGGCGACCCTCTAGCAATTGTACAAAGAATAACGTGGCTCAGAGAATAACAGTAGTCAAAGCGAAATCAGGTCAAAACACAGGGCGGGCAGCGAAGTACAGAAGGGAGGTACAGAGACAGGTCAAATAACGTAGCCAAAGGTCACACACAGAACGGGCGGTGCGGTACAGGAGGGATATTCTCAAGAGGGGTCAAATAACATAGCCAGCGGTCATACACAGGATAGTCAGAGAGGTACAAAATCAGCAGGCAAGCGACGTAAACCAAAACAGGACTGAATCAAACACTAGACAGACAGACAAGGATTGGCACAAAGCACAGGCAGAACAAGGTCAGGCACACTCAACTAGGAGTATAAACAACAGGGGACGGCTCTAACATGAGGCTATAAAAACCCTCCCAGGATCCACAGAGAGGCTTTACAAGTTAACTCCTACATCTCCAACCCTGAGATCTCAATAAACCATGACAAGAAGTTGGGAAAAAATTAAGTAATGTGTTCGTGGAGCTCTAGATAACTGTGATTTCCTGCAGAGATGAGCCCTGGCTGGAAGACGTGATGGCGTTCTGTGCTGGATGAAAGATGAAAAGCGATGATAAAGGACTTCACCTAGACACGTCACTGGCGAGTCAGTGTGTTACCTGTACACTGACACTATACACTATATACAGAGTGCCTTTGTACAATGTCACCAGTGATCACTTTATTACCTGTGCACAGACACTGTACACTATATACAGAGTTCCTGTGTACAATGTCACCAGTGATCACTGTATTATCTGTACACTGGCACTATATACAGAGGTCCTGTGCATAATGTCACTGGTGATCACTGTATTACCTGTACACAGACACTGCATACTAAGTACAGATCTCATGTGTATAATGGCACTTATGGTGATAGTATTATGTTTTTTTTTAATAATGATCAGTATTGTAGTATTCAGTCACCATGTGGTGGTAATATGTGGTCTGGGCATGATGCGGTGGTATTTGTCCCTTGTATGTGCTATTATTCTGTCACTGTGGTGGTAATATGTGGTCTGGTCACGGTGTGGCTGTATTTGTTCCTTGTATATGGTATTATAGGTCACTATGTGATGGTAGTATGTGGTCTGGACATGGTGCGGTGGTATTTGTCCCTTTGGATGTGATATTATTGGTCATTTTAAAATTTGAAAAATAAAAAATATACCTAAATTGTATTGGATATTTTAACAAATGTTTAATAGGTTAGAGTAGAGTAGGGTCTGGCCAAAAGAGTCTACCTTGTTGTGGTGGCAGATTTAAAAAGTCTTTTGGACAAAACAAGAGCTGCTGGCTATGTGTGTTGGGTTCCGGGCACTGCACGGCAGGAATCCCGAGCCTTGAAATCTGCGGTCTCCCATTCCCTTCCGATCAGCAGACTCCACGATCCCGGTGTTCTGTCCACACCAGCATCGTGGGTTCGGTTGCTGCAGCCACCTCTTGCCAGTTATGGAAATGCAGCCTGTCCAGCAGCAAAAGACTAAAGAGTCTAAGTTCTCCCTTTGCTCCACTGAGCATGCTCAGGAGACGATCTCCCATTAGGGATCGGGAGTCACATGCTCAGGTCCTTCTCCAGTTCTGATTGGTCCATCTGGAGGATCAGGAAGGTCCCAGAAGGGCACGGCTATAAAAGGCGCGCATGGCCGCCCCGCCATGCACTATGATAGACTCTGAGGCTAATGCATTTAGTGTATGTGTGATGATGGATGAATGACCCTGGTGACTGATGCATTATAATTCCCCCCTCCTTGGATATTACATGTTAGGGTGAGGGATTAGAGTCAGTACGTTAGCTCTAAACTGCATAGCGCCGCAGTGTTGCTCCACATCCACCGCTAGCACCTAGGGCGTCGGCCAGTATAGGCCTCCTTGGCCACTGCTATCGCAGCATCCGCTAGTTACACCGTGCGCTTTAGTAGCGCTTTCCAGCCCAGTTATTAGGCTGGTTAGGGGTGTCCGCAAGGGCGGATACTGCACACGTTGTAGCCGTGGTTCACACTCCGTGACCTGTGACATTAACAGGTTGCGGTTGTTCGTCAGCAGGCAAGTATTACGTGAAGTAACGGCGCACGTGTCTGTTAGCACCGGTTCAGTGGTTACGCACCAGTGTCCGGCTTTACTCCTACACATCTTTCCCTCATTGTTTAGCAGCAGTTGGTCACCTCTGCACAGTGGGCTCTGGGCTGCGAACGCACCTTATACATTAATTCATCTTTATTATTTGGTGCGTTCCGCCAGCCCCGTAACATTGTGTGTGATCTGGAGATGGGAACTGTTAATGTGTGACTGGCGAGAAGTGGAGAAATTCCAAGAGAGAGAGGTGGGACTGTGGACAGTTCGATGGGTGGAGCCTGGGCGGAGTTTCATGGGGGCACTGAAAATTTTGCCAGTATGGGAATCCCGAAATTCCTAATGGCAGCCTTGTCTAAGCAGTCCTGTTTAGGATCACTCTGCTCACCTCAATCGAGGACGGGGCTAGAAAAGGTGCCTCAAACATAGTCTGCTTAATTTCACCTGGCCAGCCTACCGCAGCTGGCGGGTTTCCCACACAGCGGTCAACACGCAATAAAGAAAAAGAAAATGATGGTACTCAACACTGGCACATGGAATGTGAGAACTCTGCTGGATAATTCTAAGGCAGACCGACCAGAGAGAAGAACGGCATTGGTTCCTAGGGAGCTAGCTCGTTACAACTTTGATATAGCAGGTCTCAGGGAAACATGCCTGGCAGACAAGGGTCAATTGACAGAGCATAGTGGTGGATATACACTTTTCTAGAGTGGTCGAGGCAGCACTGAAAAATGAGAAGCTGGCGTGAGATTCGCTATCAAAACTCATCTTGTTCGTAAACTTACCAGACTTCCGGAAGACATCAACGACCGTCTGATGACATTTCAGCTCCCACTTACAAACAAGAAACATGCAACTCTGATCAGTGCCTATGCTCCCACTATGACTAACCCGGATGACATTAAAGGTATGTTTTGTGAGGATCCTGACACACTTATTTCGGCAGTTCCACAGACAGACAAGCTCATTATACTTGGAGACTTTAATGACAGAGTGGGAACAGACCATCAAAACTGGGAAGTGGTCATTGGGATACAGGGCACTGGCAAGTGTAACAGTAATGGCCTGCTGCTCCTCAAAATGTGTGCCACATATGACCTTGTCATCACCAACACCCTATTCCGCTTACCCACACACAAGAAGACATCATGGATGCACCCACGCTCGAGGCATTGGCATCTCTTTGATTACATCATTGCCAGGAAAAGGGATGGGATGGACTTTAGAGTGACGAAGGCCAGGTGTGGTGCAGACTGCTGGACTGACCATCGCCTCATTGTGTCTAAGTGCAGGCTCCGCATCCTGCCGGCGAGGAGACCCCAAGGGCAGAAAACTACAAAGAGGATGAATGTCTATAACAGTGTTCCCTAACTCCAATTCTCAAGAGCCACCAACGTTTCATGTTTTTAGGATTGCCTTAGTATGGCTCAGGTGATAATTGCAGTACACAGGCAATAATTCCATCACCTGGACAATGCTATGGAAATCCTGAAAACATGACCTGTTGGTGGCTCTTGAGTACTGGAGTTGGGGAACACTGGTCTATAAGCTGCAAAATAAAAGAATTGCAGAAGAATTTGCCAATGACCTTGATGACAGAATGTTATATATACTGTAGGCAGAGGAGACCGGCATTGAGGAACAGTGGACGATTCTGAGAGATGCTGTTTACAATACTGCCCTGGAGCATCTCGGATCAGTAGCCAGAAATAATCAAGATTAGTTCGATGAAAATGACGAGGAAATAAAGACACTCCTAGAAGAGAAACATCGGCGGTGTCATGGTTAGGACATGGATAATGTCCTGTTCTCACAGGGTTAACTTTTGCCGGCCTCTCTTTGGATCTGGGAGGGGTATTTATACTCACTCCAGACTAGGATTCCCTGTCAGCTATACTGTTATTCTGGCTGTGTGTCTGACCCCCCTGGTGTGCTTGTATACTGTATTGCTTGTTTTATTCCCGTATATGACCCGGTCTGTTCCCTCACACTGTACTCAGTCTCTCGTTTTGGTACTATTGTCTTCTCCGATTCGGACCTCCTGGCTTGGCTATTGTTACTCCATTACAGTTTGTCCCTATTGTACCGTCCATTGCCCCTTCTGGTTTTCTGATCTATTGCTACGTCCTGACTATTCGCTCTGTCTAACCCTTTGGTACTGTCCTGCTATCTCGTGCTTTGACCCGGCTTGATCTGGTTTACATCCCTGTCTATGCCCCTTGGTAACTTGTCCCGTAGTTACATTTCTAGGAGTTTCCCTGCAGCTCCTAGCTCTGTGGAGCTTAGGTCACGCCCCCAGCAGTCACGTGCTTCAGGTCCTGATAGTCTGAAGCACTCATCGTCACCGCTGCTGCCCCGCTCCACAGGTATCTTTGAGCACTGTTTTTGTACTCAGGACACGCGCACTGGCTCAGTGAGCAAGTGCAGTGCGGTGTTCCTGACAGGCTGTGTATCAAAATGACCCCACATCTCTAGCTAAGAAAGATGCCTTTATCAACATAAAAAGGTACAAATTAAGCTACGTGAGATGCCGGATAACTGGTTTAGCAAGAAGGCTGATGAAATTCAGGGCTATGCAGATACCCATGACCAGAAACGCTTCCACGATGCTCTCAAAGCTATATATGGACCCCAGTCATAAAGCTCTTCATCTCTGCTTAATGCAGATGGAACTAAGCTGCTGACAGAAAAGAAACAAATTCTGGGACGTGGGCTGAGCACTTTAATAATATTCTCAATCGCTCTGCCAATATCAATGACGAGGCTATTGCTCGTCTGCCCCAGGTAGAAATCAACAAGGACCTTGATATTGTTCCAAGTGGAGATGAAGTCAGGAAAGCAGTAAAACAACTTTCTTGTGGAAAAGCACCCAGAAATGATGCTATACCTGCTGAGGTATATAAAGCTGGCGGCCCTGCTCTGATGCAAACTGTGACCAAACTATTCCAGTATATGTGGAAAGAGGAACAGGTTTCACAACAGCTGAAAGATGCTAGCATAAATCACATACATAATGAACACCAACTCAGGGCTGTGGGTTACTCAGTACCGGGCCGGTGTCTTAAAAGGGATGTGTCATGGCAGCAGTGACCCGGCCTGTGGCCCTGAGTCTCCATGAAAAATAACTGATGAGGAATAATGTCTATGTGTAGATAAGTTTGTGACGCCACCTGTGGTATCTGGTCAGAGGCAACCAGTGCTGCAGTGCAGATCCTCTGGGACTGATGGTGTGATGCAGCAGAGTTGGAATAGCTCTCCACAGGCAGAGCTTTTGGGTCGCCCTCGTACACCCAGGGCAGCGGTGTCGAGGCGGGAATGTGTCACAGCAGCGGCGACCCGGTCCGTGGCCCTGGGCACCCAATATCAATGGCGGTGATGTTAATCGTGTTCAAGTTTATAGGAATAGTTCGTGGCACTACCCGTGGTGTTTGGCAAGTAAGATGGTAAGCCAACGCTGCATGCAGATCCGCTGGGACTGATGGTGTGGTGCAGCAGAGATGGTTTAGCTCCCCACAGGTGGAGCTGTAGTCCCAGGGCAGTGTAGGTGCAATGGATGAGGAGAGGCACAGAATGGTATGGATGCTGGTACCCAGGTGTAGTGGTGCGGGAATAACTGGAGGACACCAGAGTATGCGGTTCCAAAGCTTTACTCACTGTTTGCAGTTCACACAACTGCCTGCCTTCGTACCTTGTTCTCCAGGTCAGGGCTCCAGCCAGCCTCCACGCAGGATAGGATTCTCCCTTCCACACTCCGCCAACATGTACCTTACTGAACGACTCCTCCAATGCGCCTTTAGGTATGAAGCACTCCAGTACTTAGTTACCCTGGAATGCCTCTCTCTAGGTGTTCCTAGTCTTTACTTGTATGACAGACAGCTGTAGCCTTCTTCGGGGGACTCCTCACTGCGTCCCGGCTCTCTATTCAGTTGCTGTTGTGTCCCAAGTCTATGATGGGAGCAAGGCGTTAGCGCATTATTACTCCTCCGGTGTCTGTTGCCGGACATAAAGATCCAATCAACCTCGGGTACCGGGCCCTGGCCTTTGTGCTCTCTGGACTGGAAGGGTTCTCTCTCTTTCTCAACCTGCTTCCCACCGTCCTTCTGTTCTCCTTCGTTCCGATCTGTTCTCTCTTATGGAAGGTTAGGTTATCAATCTCATCAGTCTCTTTCTCTGGTCTTTCTCGTGCCAGCAGCCCAGATCACTGGGACCTGCTGCAGCACGTCCCTCAGACACCCATCTTCTCTCTTCTAACCAACTAACTCACAACTTTCACTCTTCCCACTCTTTTATATCTAACTCCACCCGCCTCCCCAGCACCTCTCGTGTTACGAAGTCAGGGAGCACAAAAGGCACCCTATGACCTTTCCAGCATAACGCATGGATGGGTCCCTGCTGAACTATCCTGTGTGTGGGGTGCAGGTGTTGGAATGCGGAATGAGGAGTTCCCAGCCTTCCTGGATGGTGGGGCACTACACCTTAGGAGAAGGTGCAGTACCACTGTGGCGACTGAAGCCTCAGGGGCGCCACACTTTTGTCCCAGGGCAGTGATGTTAGCAAAGATGTGGTGTTTGGTGATGGTACATGTAGCAGAGCTGGGTAGGTGATGCAGGAAGAATTAGAGGATACAGCTGGGCGCAGTTCCAAAGCTTTAGGGTACCGTTACACTTAGCGATGCACCAGCGATCCCGACAACGATATGGATCGCTGGTGCATCGCTAAGTAGTCGCTAGTGAGCTGCCACACAGGCAGATCTCACCAGCGACATAGCAGGGGTCGGGATCGCTACTTACCTGTCAGACGAGGCGATCCTGACGTCCTGCCGCCTGCGTCCACGCGTCGCTCATCGGCGCCACAGGAAGCCCAGCAGGAAGCGCCCGACGAGAAATGATCCAGGACGTTCTCGCGCGACCAGCGATGAGCAGCGGGGGAGCCGGTCGGAGGTAAGTATCAGACATAGCGATATCGCTAGCAATATTGCTGCTACGTCACAAAATCGGTGACGTTACAGCGATATTGCTAGCGATATCGCTATGTGTAACGGGGGCTTTACTCACAGTTCTGGTGCGCACAGATGCCCGCTTGGTACTATGCCCTCCAGGTCAGGGGTCCAGCAAACTTCCAGGCAGATGGAGAACACCTTTCCAGAACCCCCTTCAGTGTGTTTCTTTCCTGGCCGTCTCCCTGTGCTGATTTCCTCCCTCCTGTCCAGCACGTTCACAGTGTCCCAAGCCAGCAGACTTGGATCTTGTCAGGAATAGCCTTTAGGTCCCTGGATCCTATATGTCTGCCTTTTCAGCGGTGTATTGGTGGATTTGGCTGCAGCACTTGCAATGCTCACAGCCTCTAGTTTATCTAGCTGAGTCCGTTGTCCACTCCAGTAGTTTTAAGGCCAGTCCCTAAACTGTGACCGATCCCTCCACCCGACGTCAGCCGGCATGGAACGAGCCCCACGGACAGTATGGTCGCTGTACCGTGCCTCTAGGATCCCTTCCCTCTTCAGGGAGCTTCCTTCAGTCTTTGCCTTCCCAGCAGCTCCTCTGACCAGAAGCTGCTTCACACATGTCCTTCTACTTCCTCCTCTCAGGGCGGACTCCCTACTAAATCCTATTCTCTCACTCTCATCCTACTAGCTCAACCCACCTCCTAACACCCTTTAACACCCAGGCAGAGTTGAGATCATGCTCCCGTAGGGTACATCCAGATGCCCTGCTGCTATAGGGTGTGTACTGTGTGTGTTGGGCGCAGATGTTAGAGTGCTGTCAGGTGCCTCCACCTTACCTGGGAAGTGAGATACCACACCTCTGGTTGAGGTGCAGTACCTCTGTGGCGACTGAACCCTCGGGTGCCACATATACAAAAGGAAAGGTAATCGCCAATCTTGTGACAACCATCGAGGCATCTCCCTTCTGTCCACTGCAGAAAAGATATTGGCTCGTCTCTTGCTCAACCACCTTCTACATCACCTTGAGCAAGGCCTATTACCCGAAAGCCAGTGTGGTTTCCGTGCTAAACGTGGAACAGTAGATATGGTCTTTGCAGCACGTCAACTCCAGGGAAAGTGCCAGGAGCAATACAGTGACCTTTATGTAACTTTTGTTGATTTGCCCAAGGCTTTCGTTCGACACAGTCAGTAGAGACGGCCTGTGGAAGATCATGGCAAAATTTGACTGCCCGAGTGAGTTCATCTCAATCGTCTGGCAGTTCCATGATGGTGAAGGTTCTGAACGATGGAGACAAATCTGAGGCTTTCCCAGTAACAAACGGCGTAAAACAAGGCTGTGTGCTTGCTCCAACCCTGTTCAGTATGCAATTTTCTTCAATGTTAAGTGATGACTTTAACAACTGTGAAGATGAAATCCAGGTTAGGTACAGGACTGATGGCAAGCTATTCAACCAAAAAAGCCTGAAGGCGGTTACGAAGGTGCATGAGACTGTTATCCGTGAATTATTATTTGCTGAAGACTGTGCACTTAACGCTAGCATGGAACAGCAGATGCAACATGAAATGGACTGTTTTTCCCAAGCTTGCGACAATTTTTGTCTTGAGATCAACACTAAAAAAAAACGAAGTCATGTATCATTCTATTCCAGGGAAACTATACAAGGAGCCACGTATCATGGTGAAGTAGCAAAACCTCAAAGCAGTCGATAACTTCACCTACTTAGGCAGCACACTTTCCCGGGAAATAACCATAGACGCTGAGGTTAATAACAGAGTTACAAAAGCCAGTGCCACCTTTGGGAGATTGCGTAAAAACGTCTGGGAATGAAGGGGACTCAGCCTTGCCACCAAGCTGAAGGTCTACTGTGCGGTGGTCCTCACCATGCTTCTCTATGCTAGCGAGACCTGGACAGTCTACAGCCGGCATGCTAAACAGCTTAATCATTTTCACATGAGTTGCCTCCGCAGACTCCTCCACATCAGGTGGCAAGACAATGTCCTAGACACGGCAATTCTGGAACAAACTGGGCTCTGCAGCGTTTACACTCTCCTGCTGAAAGTCCAAGCCAGGTGGGCTGGACATGTGATCAGAATGCCTGACTACCAAAACAACTGCTGTACGGCGAACAGTGCCAAGGAAAGCGAGCAGTTGGGGGGGCGGAAGAAGCGTTATAAAGGGTGCCTTAAGGCGTCTCTCAAAAACCTGGAAGTCAACATCAATGAATGGGAAGAGCTTGCCCTGGATCGACCAGGTTGGTGGGGCAGGATTACCTCAGGAGCATGTGCAACTGAAGATAGGAAAATCTTGGACGCAAAAAGAAAGCGTGCTGTCCGTAAGGCACAAGCAGAATCTGGTGTACTGACTACATCTACATCCTTATGTCAACTTTGTTGGCGTACCTTCAGGGCCTGGATTGGCCTCATCAGCCATCTCCAGACCCATAGCTATTAATTCTCTTCTAACCCTGAAGCCACGGTCATCTTCGACTACGAAGGACGAACATCATACGAATAGTAGCACAGGGCACTTTTAATGCATCTGTAGTGCACTTGCTCGACTGCTGCTCCATTTATTCCATTGAGCGCTGCTCTTGGATTTTTTCAGTATCCCCGAAGAGAATGAAAGGAGCAGCAACCTGTATCTGTCCTCCCGGTGTATTTAGTAATGGGGATAAAAGTCACTGTCAGGAATAAAAATTAAAATAACAAAAAACTTGGTGGTTTCTTCATTAGTCTATTGAGTGGAAAAAAAAAGACAAAACTATAAAATGACTACTGAAAAAACCCTCAAAATTCCGGTATGCAAAAAAAAAAGAAGCTCAACATTTCAGGGAAAAAAAGTCAGAATTTTCTGAAGTAGCTTCTCCTTTGAAAAACTCTGCAGGTTTCCAGACATTGTGTGCACATTGCCTTTCATAGCAATCAGTCCCCTCACACTGTGAGGTTCCATGTGTAGGTTTCCTCCTATCCAGTGAGCAGTTCTATGATTCCTAATAATTGCATACAAGTTGCCATGCCTCTTTTTTCATATTCTCTTCTTCAGCCATATTTTTTAAATTAAACATATTTTTATTTGCAAATGAGACAAATGGACAATATACATTGGTACAATATCCAGCATGATTTCACTGTATGATGTGTATCATCAATAACGCCTCCCAACCATCCCAGGAAATTGGGGGGGGTTTTGGTGTAGCAGGGTTGTCTGTGTGTGCACGAACTCCAATATGATGCTTCTTTCCTTTTGAGGTTTGCACTGTATGTACCTCAAAAGCAATTTTGGACCACATATAGGATATCTGTGTACTCAGGAGAAATTGCACAACAAAGTTTGAGGTCCATTTTCCTCTGCTATCCTTGTTAAAATGGAGCAAGGGCTAAATGGAGCTAAAATGGGCTAAAGCAACATTTTTTGGAGAAAAATGTTTTGTTTTTTAATTTTCACAGATCAACGTAAAAGTATGTGAAGCACTTGGGGGTTCAAGGTGCTCACCACACATCTAGATAAATTCCTTGAAGGGTCTAGTTTCCAAAATGGGGTCACATGTGGGGGGTTTCCACTGTTTAGGTGCATCTCTCCAAACGCGATATGATACACGCAGAACATTTCTTTCCATTCCATCAATATGTAACTCTATCCTTTCTGAGCTCTGCACCCAAAAAGTAGTTTTCCAGTTTTGTACTAAGGAGAAATTGCACAACAAATTGTATGATGCATTTTCTCCTGTTACCCTTGTGAAAATAAAAAAATTGGGGCTAAAAGAAAGTTTTATTGTGGGAAAAATATGATTTTTCATTTTCACGGCTCAACATTATAAGCTTCTGTGAAGCTTCTAGATCAGTCCCCTGAGGAGTCAAGTTTCCAAAATGGGGTCACTTGGGGTTTTCCACTGTTTAGGCACATCAGAGGCTCTACAAACGCGACATGACGTCGCTAATAATTCCAGCAAATTTTGCATTCAAAAAGTCAAACGGCGCTCCTTCCCTTCCGAGCCCCGTCGGGCGCCCAAACAGATTTCCCCACATATGGGGTATCGGCGTACTCAGGAGACATTGCACAACAAATATTTTCTCCTGTTATAAAATTAAAAAATTGAGTCTAAAGTAAAAAGTTTGTGAAAAAAGTTAAATGTTCATTGTTGCCTTCCACATTGCATTAATTCCTGTGAAGCACCTGAAGGGTTAATAAACTTCTTGAGGCTGTGTGCCCACGATGCGATTTTTAAGCGTTTTTGCCACGATTTTCGGTGCGAAAACGTTTAAAAATCTTGTACATGACGCCCCCCATGCATTCCTATGCCATTCCGCACATGCTGTGCTAATGATGTGCTTTTTTCCGCGGCGGAATCGCATCGCGGAAAAAATCGCAGCATGATCATTCTTTTGTGCGGAATCGCAAAGAATTGCCACGATTCCGTACCCATAGGAATGCATGAGAATCGCTTACTTCCCGCATGTGGCTATGCCCATCATGCGGGAAGTTAAGCGTCTTATGTGCGGTTGGTACCCACGGGGTGGAGGAGAGGAGACTGTCCTCCAGGCCCTGGGTACCATACCTCTGTAAAAAAAAGAATAAAAGATAAAAAATCGGGGTATATTTACCTTCCGACGTCCCGCGCTGCCATCCCGGCCCACAGCGTTCGCAGTAATGCCTTGCGGCAAGGTCCTGTGATGACGTGGTCTCGCGAGATCGCTATAGTAAAGCGAGACCAACGTCATCACAGGTCTCGCATGGCATTACTGGGAACGCTGAGGCCCGGGATGGCAGCGCGGGACGTCGGAAGGTAAATATACCCCGATTTTTTATTTTTTTATCATTTTTAGCATTCTATCTTTTACTATTGATGCTGCATAGGCGGCCTCAATAGTAAAAAACTGCTCACACTTGTCAAACACTATGTTTGACGAGTGTGACCAACCTGTCAATCACTTTCCAAGCGATGCTTCAAATCGCTTGGAAAGTGCTTGAGAAAATCGCGGCAAAACCGCGAACAGAATCGCGGTAAAATCGCGGTGAAATCGTGCTGAAAAAAACGCTCGATTTCTGGGAAGGAGTCCGGTTTTCACTGTGCGTTTTAAAACGCTACGTGGGCCCATAGCCTGAATGTGGATTTGCGCACCTTGAGGGGTGCAGTTTTTGGAATGGTGTCACTTTTGGGTATTTTCTGCTATATTGACCCCCCAAATTCACTTGAAATGTGAGGTGATCCCTAAAAGAATGGTTTTATAAATTTTCTTGTAAAAATGAGAAATCGCTGATCAGCTTGTAACCCTTAGGCTATGGGCACACGTTGGGGATTCTGCTGTGTTTCCGCAGCGGTTTTGGCCCTGCGGAACCGCAGCAGCTCCGCAGACATGGTACAGTACCATGTTATCCTATGGCATTACAAAACCGCTGTGCACATGCTGCGTTTTTTTCCGCGCAGTTTTGCTGCGGATTACAAAACGCAGCATGTCAATTGTTTGGGCGGTTTCCGCAGCGGTTTCACACTTTTAACATAGTAGAGGTGTGAAACCGCAGGCTAAACCGCAGGAAAACCGCAGGTCACTTTACCTGCGGTTTTACCTGTGGATCCACGCGGAAAAACCCGCAGGTGAATCCGCAGCGTGTGCACATGGCCTTATAACTTCCTAACAAAAATTATATTTCCAAAATTGTGCTGATGTAAAGTAGACATGTGGGAAATGTTATATTAACTATTTTGTGGGACATAATTCTGTGAGTTAAGGGCATAAAAATGAAAAGTTGCTAAATTTTCACCAAATTTCTGATATTTTCACAAATAAATGCAAGTTGTGTTGAACACATTTTTACCACTATAAGGCCTCTTTCACACTTCAATTTTTTGTTTCAGTTAAAATCCGCCAAAAAGGCGGAAAAGCGGATACGTTCTTAACTGATGTGAACGGATGGCACAGGATCCTTATTTTGACGGATCCGCAGAATGAAGAATTTTAAAGGAACCGCTGGCCGAGAGAGAGAGAATGAATTTTTTTCGTCCGCCACAAAGGATTTCAGGGTTAATTTTCTCCCTGACTTCCTTCCTCCGGGCATGCGCAATGGAAAATGCGGATCCAACAACAAAAAAAAGTTGCAAGGTCCGTCCAGGCATGCCGGCGGATGCAAAAAAGTTGGCGGGTCCTCACAAAAACGGATCCAACGGATGGCCATCCGTCAGTAATGCAACTCAATGGGCAAAAAAACGGATCCGCAAAAAAAAATGGCCGATCCGTTTTTTTCAAAATCTGGCGGATTTTGACTGATGGTCAAAAACGGAAGTGTGAAAGAGGCCTAATGAAATACAATATATAAAAAAAAGTCTCAGAATCGGCGGGATCCGTTGAAGCGTTCCAGAGTTATTACCTCATAAATTGACAGTGGTCAGAATTGTAAAATTTGGCCTGGTCAGGAAGGTGAAAACAGGCTTGTGAGGGTTAATGTGACCCTAACCTCATTCGTCTTTTCCTATTAAATGTGAGAAGCAGCACTGCCACCCAGCGGCCTGCACGCCTCACTGCATGATTCCAAAAGTATACGCTGTATGGACGTCACATGGCCTTGTGAGCAACTTTTGCCAGTAACAAAGATGGCTGCTAGACTCTGCCGACCTGTGACGTAAATATCCCGCGTCCGGTCTCTTTGCTGTACCTCACGACTCCAGCAGTCTATACCTCTCACGTGGTACACTCCATCAGTAGTCTTACGATGATCGACTAGATAGGTAATCTACCCCAGGGCTGCACACCGAGCGTGCAAGATACCTCTGTAAACACAAAGCTGCGACCGATCCCCGGCAGTCTGCAGGCGCCGCAGTCACGTGGCACACCCTTCTCACAGACGTGCACGGTCCCGTGATTTGCTGGGTGAGCAGGTTAACCCTCGCAGACCCTGTGGTGCTGAGTGTGGGCGGTGTGTAGTGATGTGTTATCATCAGCCCCGATGCAGTCCACATGTGCCTGGTGTGGGAGGACCATGGCAGGACGTGTGGTGTAGTGTCCTCCTGGGATGTCTGGGAGTAATGTGCACTTTTTGCTTATCATTTCTAGTAAATTACCCTGCACCAATATGTCCGGGGTGAAGAGGACCATGGAAGACAAGGACCCGGACTACGAGGACGTATCGGTGGTGCGGCAGAACAAGCGGCACAAGGCCATAGAGACGTCCGGTACGTGGCGCACACGGGTTTATTAAGGGCATTACAATTTAGAGGCGGTGAGAGCGCCCCCGTCAGGTCATGCATATTCCGCAGCTAATCACTCTGTGACTCCTGGGGAAGGTATGAATTATAAGCTGGGCGTCATGCCAGGGGTCCGATCAGTGCCGACTGGGGGGCCAGCCCATTTATCAATGAGAGGTTACACCCATTTGTCAATTTATTCTTCCATCGGCACATTGTGACGTGACCGCTGATTGGCTGCAGGGCTCTCGTGACATTAAACTGTCTCGCCAACACCGGAGGTTGAGTACAGGCGGTTTTCATTTTACATGAAGAAGCGTCCGTCGCACTCTCTAGATCAGTTACACAGTGATTTTCTTCAGTGGTGATTGTACACAGTAGGGTAGGGGGAGTCAGGTGAAACGAAAAGCCACACACGTAATTGGACCCCTCCTGGGTCTTTGTCAGGGGTCTCTGAATCTCTAATACAAAGAAATGCTATATAATATGGGGTATAATATATGCAGAAAGAGCAGATCTCCGTGCATGAATACCAATTGGCAGAATATTTAGAATGCATGTATAGTATGTAAGGCATATAAGAATAATGTGAAGACCATTCCTCTTTATTTATTTTACATGAGGCAATTAAGTAATTGAGAAGGGTAGTTGTTGAGTAGTGGACCCCATCTTTAAAGGGCTTTTCCAGATCCAGAAAACCCTTTTACATGGCTGCAGTTTAATTAAAAAAAAAAGTCAGTTCAATTGAGTGAGAACCCCTCTATTCTTGATAACCAGCCTTGCTGAAGCTGACAGCTGAGGGTTGCAGCCCCCAGCTGTGAGTTTTGCCTGGCTGGTTATAGAAGATGCAGTAGAACCCATGCCGAAATTTTTATTTATAGTTCAGGGGCTGTTGATAAATACTCCCATCAGCCAGCGCCTGCTCTCACTATTAATAGCGACAGCAGGTGTAGGCTGATGGGAATAATAGACCCATCAGCCATCGCCCACTCTCGCTGTTATCAGTTGAATGTAACTCTCTTCTATCTCGCCTGCTCTCGCTGATGGCAGGCAGAGTAGAGAATGATGTGAGCGGTCTTCAGCACTTGGCGCCGGGAAACAGCGCTAACTGTACCGCTGCTTCTCAGGCACGTGTCACACAGATGACATCCCTGTGTGTCATCCTTGTGCAGGACATTTTGCCATCTGTGCTGCTGATAAAAAGCGGACATGTTAACGTATTATGCCCACGGACACCCGGTCGGTGGAAACACACTGGCGTGTGCACAGAGAATGGGTCTACGTGTGTCAGTGTCTCCGGTAGGTGTAAAAACTGGAGACATTAACATCTGAAAGAGGCCTTAGGCAGATGGTTTTAATGTTAGGGTTGGTTGATGCTGTCAGTTAGGGGAGAACCCCAGTAATTTTTTTGATCTTTACTGTTGAGATTAGTTTTGTTGCGTTTTATGTGGTAATTGCTGTTGATATAATGTTATTTATTTTTATGTTTGTGCTTAATGTCAGTCCAAAGGAAAGATAATCGCCTTACTGCAGCTTTTTTATTTTGTTCCACAATACCAATGAGAGTTATTGCAGGAGGAGTGGAAAAAAAAAAACCCTCCAGGCACATTAGTTTATATAATATCATTAGACTAATTTATGATCCCTATATTTGTTATATAGCTCGTGATGCTGCCATCTCAAAGATTGAGTACATCGTTAACGAACAGTTTGCTGTTGAGTTGAAGAACAAGGAGAATGAGATTGAAATCATAGATCAGGTATGTGGTGTACAGCCTTGCCTTTAAAGGGAGGGAACCTGTCAGCTGTTTTGGCCAATATAAGATGCGGCCACTGCCTTTCAGTGCTTATCTGCAGCATTCTATAACGCTGTAGATAAGCTCCCGGTACGACCTGCAAGAGAAGAAAAATAAGTTTTATTATACTCACCCGGGGGGCGGTCCGGTCTGATTGGTGTCACAGGTCCGGGGCCTCCCATCTTCTTGCGATTCCGTCCTGTTTGCTTCATGGCTCCCCAGCATCGGGCTCCTGCGCAGGCGTCCTTCTCTGCCCAATTGAGGGCAGAGCAGATTCCTGCATTGTGCTGGGCCTCTCCGACCTTTCCCGGTGCCTGCACACTGCATTACTTTGCGCTGCCCTCAACAGGGCAGATAAGTATGCCTGCGCAGGAGCGTGATGCCGAGGAGCAATAAAGCAAGCAGGAGGGCGGCATCGCAAAAAGATGGGAGGTGGCGGACCCGGGCCTACGACACCCATCGGACCAGACGCCCCTGCCTCCCCCGGGTGAGTATAATAAAACTTATTTTTCTTCTCTTGCAGGTTGGACCGGGGGCTTATCTACAGCGTTATAGAATTCTAGCCAAGGAAAGCCATGCCTGGCTCTAGCGAATGGCTGACCTTGCAATACAGGGACTGGTCCTGGCCAGAGATTCCTCTCGCTGATGTCCTGAGTCTTTAGTTTCTTGAATCGTTACTGATTGATGATCTGATGACATTTAATCTTTATTCTTTCTCATTATTTTCTCAAACAGCGTTTGTCTGAAGCGCGACGAATGATGGATAAACTTCGTGCCTACATTGTGGCCAATTACTACGCCTCAGCGGGGGTTAGCAAAGTACCAGAGGTAAAATGTCTTCTGTGCCTTGTTAGGGTATGTGCACACGGTGCGGATTCTGCTGCGGATCCGCAAGCACTGTACAGTACGATGTTAATGAATGGAATTTAAAAACCGCAGTGCACACGTTGCGGATTTTTCAGCGGTTTTAAATCCGCAGCATGTCAATTCTTTCTGTGGATTCCGCAGCGGTTTGACACCTGTTCCATTGTACAGGTGTCAAAACGCAGGAGAAAACCACAGGTAAAACGCAGGTCATTTTACCTGCAAATCCGCGCGGAAAAATCCGCAGTGAAATCCGCACTGTGTGCACTCACCCTTACTCTTCCCTCCTGTTATCCTACATATCTGATGCCTGCCTTTTGCTGAGTGGACAAAACCTTGTGTGTGAACACAGCCGTTGTGTTGGTTCTACATTGTAGCAAGTAATAGCATAGTTTCTACACTAGGCATGTGTCACCAGAAAATGACTTATTGATTAAATTAGTATAAATCCAATCGAATATAAACCTCATATCATCATAAATATTGATCCCTTCACTTTCAAAACATTGCACCAAAAGAGAAAAACGAAGGAAAAAGATTAATAAAATTTGATATTTTTTGGAACTATATTTAAAAAAACATATATCACAGCAACACCATATACCAATAAATCCAATACAGAGTACATAAAGGGAGGAAATTACCTCACCCTAAATACAAAAACTCATAGTTGTGGATATAGGATAAACTGTATAAAGGTTCACAATAACCAGATTAAAGGCAGCATTGGCCTATTATCATGATTGCACTAAATGTGCACCATATGAAGAGATTTCAAGGTGCAACATATCACCATAACAAAAGGCACACAGAAATAATTACCATATAAAAGTTACCAGTGTACCTGTAGTCATGCTGCCGCCTGGTTAAGTGGACCTGTCACACACCCCGACGCGCGTTTCACCGCCTCTGCAGTTTCATCAGGAGGTAAGTAAGCACCATATCTGGCCTCTTATACAGCTCCCACATGGATCTCTGACCACCCACAGCTGTGTGTGGCACGTCACCGCCATGTTGTGACATGGATCATGTGGCTCTGTGACGCGCTCAATGCGCGCGTCACAGAGCCACATGATCCGGTCATGTGACCAGGCATGTTGCTAAGCAACGCAACGCCCTCAAGAACACCGACCGCCCCATTGCAGCACAGCCCATGTGCGGAGCGCGCTCAAGCCTGTGGCATCAGAATATGTTTAAGTCCATTCCAAATGGATGTTCTAATAGAGAAAGGCTGCATCTCAAACCGCACCCATATATTAAAAACGTCATGTAACAAGAGAGGGAGGGGAAGAGGAATTAATATAAACTGATATAAGCATACATATCCACCCATCATTAAACTATATTTGAATGTGAATCCTCAATGGATTTTAGCTTCATTTATAAATATATTTAAAAATCAATAAGCGATTGGATATCCAAATACATGATAGACTCATCTTTACTCTTACCCTCCTGTTATCCTACATATCTGATGCCTGCCTTTTACTGAGGTCACAAAAATGTGGACAAAACCTTGTGTGTGAATACAGCCGTCGTGTTGGTTCTACATTGTAGCAAGTAATAACATAGATTGTACACTAGGTATGTGTCACCAGAAAATGACTTATTGATTAAATTAGGTCTTTACAATAAATTTATTTTTCAAACATTTGATAGTTTTTTTTGTTTTGTTTTTTCTTCAACTCACACCTATCTGCATCCTCAGGATGTAAATTACGGTAAATATAATGGTCAAGGAAGGAGCTGCCAACTTCTTCCACTATTCCACATGTGTGACTGAGACAGCAGACGTGATGACTTCACTACATCACGTCTGCTATGCAGCACTTCAGTGCACACAGTAAGGACTGGAGCACTGTGTTGGGGGACAAGGTGAGTTTTTTTTTTTTTTATGTGTGGAATGTGTCTGTATATAGAGTGACTGTGGGGGGGTCATACTGTACATAGGGTGTCTGTGGGGGGCTCATACTGTAAATAGGGGTCTGTAGGGAGCTCCCATACTTTATATTGGAGGGCTATGTGGGACTCATACTGTGTATAGAGGGGCTCATACAGTATAGGGGGCTGTGGTGACTCATACTGCATATACGAGGCTATGGGGGGGTTCATACTTTATACTGGAGGGCTTTGTGGGGGTTCATACTGTGTATGTAGAGGGGCTCATACTGTATATAGGAGGCTGTGGAGGGGTCTTGCTGTATATGGCAGTCTGTGGGGCTAATACTGTATATAGGAGGCTATGTGGCAGCTCATACTGTAAATGGGTGTCTGTCGGGAGCTCCCATACTTTATATTGGAGGGCTATGTGGGGCTCATAGTGTGTATAGAGGGGCTCATACAGTATAGTGGGCTGGGGGGGATTCATACTTTATACTGGAGAGGGATATGTGTTGGCTTATACTGTGTGTATCTAGAGGGGCTCAAACTACAGCTCTGGCAAAAATTAAGAAACCACTGCAACATTTTCAGTGATTTTGTCCTGATAACATGCACAGAAGTTGACACAAATGGGTTTGAATGGCTACTAAAGGTAACATCCTCACCTGTGACCTGTTTGCTTTTAATCAGTGTGTGTGCATAAAAGCTGAGTGAGTTTCTGGGATCCAGACAGACTCTTACATCTTTCATTCACCCACATGACATTGTGCGTCATGGGGAAAGCAAAAGAATTGTCAATGAATCTACGGGAAAAGGTAGCTGAACTGTATAAAACAGGAAAGGGATAAAAAAAGATATTCAAGGAATTGATAATGCCAGTCAGCCGCGTTCAAACTGTGATTAACAAATGGAAAATCGGGGTGTCATGATCCAGGTTGGATATGACAGAGAAAATGCACAAGTAACCTTTTTTTTCCTTTGGCTGTGTGTTTCAGTTCTAGTTTCCCCCCGGTGGCCATTAGGATTATTGCACTGTGGTGTCTTTTGTTCTAATTTTGCTCCCCGGTGGTGGTGAGCGTCATTGTACTCTGTTTCTTTAGTTTAGTGCACATGATTATAAAACAGGTGTGATTGCTCTATAAATGAGTATCAGGTGTGGTAATCACTGTTGGAGATAGTCCTCAGTTACAAGCAAGCCTGGGTGAAGGATGGAGCTGAAGGAGAGTCCCGTGCAGCTCAGTGAGAGTCCTGGAGTGGCTGCTATGGTGTCTGCGAGGAGGGCTGGCATGGCTTGGTGGAGTTGCAGCTATGGTGTCAGCAAGGAGTTCTTGCATGGCTTGATGGAGTGGCAGCTATGGTGTAGAGCTGCACTCATGATGCTGGACTCAAGATGCTGGACTCTTTTGTGGAAAAGCTGCACTCATATGCTAGACTCTGTTTCTGGACAGCTGCACGCAGGTGGTGGACTCTGTTTGCTCCAAGGCTGCACTATGGTGTTGGATCCCGTCGGAGGAAAAGATGCACGCAGGTGGTGGGCTCTATTGCTGGGAGCGTAAGCAACAGAGTAAAGCTAAGCGGTGTTTCCCTGTTTTGTCTCTTTTCCTTATGTGTGTTTTAGTGCAGTGGTGGGATTAGTTTCCGCACCGTCCACTTCACTAGTGAGGGTTTAGGTGCAGGGCGAGTCAGGGTTTTTAGGTTCCTGATCGTCACCCGGTGTGGAACCGGCCTAGGGAACGTTAGAAGTGTAGAGACACTGACTCGGGGGGAGTGCAGGAGGTCTCCACGTCCCCGTTCCCTATCGCAGGGCCACCATTGTTATTGTTACCCAGGTTTTCCCTTTTATTTACATTCGCCTTACTGGAGGCGGGGTTTCCAGACTTACGTGTATTTCCGAAATTCGCCTGTTGGAGGCGGCGTATCCAGCTGCACGTTTTATTATTTAAATTCGCACAACTGGAGGCGGTGTATCCAGGGTCACACATGTCCTCCAAATCTGCCCTGCTGGAGGCGCTGTGTCTGGCCACGCGTGACCATTACACGGGGGCTATGTCAAAGCTAAACCACAGTCAGGTAGACCAACAAAAATTTTGGCCACAACTGCCATGAAATTTGTTCGGGATGCAAAGAAAAACCTTCAATTAACATCATCTAAAATACAGGAATTTCTGAAAACTAACGGTGTGGCTGTTTCAAGATGCACAATAAAGAGGCACTTGAAGAAAAATGGGCTGCATGGTCGAGTCGCCAGAAGAATGCCATTACTCCACAAATGCCACAAAGTGTCTTGTCTACAATACGCAAAACAGCACAAAGGTCAACAAAGCCTATGATGAAAGGAACACCATTCCTACTGTAAAGCACAGAGGTGGTTCGCTGATGTTTTGGGGATGTACGCTACAAAGGCACAGAAAACTTGGTCACTGTTGAAGGAAAGATGAATGCAGCACTTTATCAGCAAATACTGGAGGAAAATTTGCAGTTATCAGCCCATAAGCTGCACATGGGACATACTTGGACATTCCAAGATGACAACGATCCAAAACACAAGGCCAAGTCGACCTGTCATTGGCTACAGCAGAACAAAGTGAAGGTTCTGGAGTGGCCATCTCAGTCTCCTGACCTCAATATCATTGAACCACTCTGGGGAGATCTCAAGCGTGCAGTTCATGCTAGACAGCTCAGGAATTCACAGGAACTGAAGGCTTTTCACCAAGAAGAGTGGGCAGCTTTACCATCTGAGAAAATAAAGAACCTCATTGACAACTACCACAAAAGACTTCAAGCTGTCGTTGATGTTAGAGGGGGCAATGGTATTAAAAAATGAGGTATGTAAACTTTTGATCAGGGTCATTTGGATGTTTTGGGTTGTCATTATGATTTAAAAAAGAAAACACAGTAGTTTGACACTAAATGGCTTCACCCAACCACTAACCAAGAGTGGAGAAAAAGTTTTGATGTTTGTTTATTTTACTCATTTATATAGCCCTATTAATTCCGCAGCGCTTTACAGTTTGCACTCTATATTATCGCTGTCCCAATGGGACAATCTACATTCCCTAATCAGTATGTCTTTTGCAATGTGGGAGGAAACGGGAGTACCCTAAGGAAACTCATGCAAACACAGGAAGAACATACAAACTCCTTGCAGATGTTTGTCCTTGGTGGGATTTGAACCCAGGACCCCAGCGCTGCAAGGCTGCAGTGCTTACCCCTGAGCCACCGTGCTGCCCCTGGTTATCATTCATATTCATACTCTTAAAGGCTAACAGAGCAGAAATTCTGCCGAGGTATGTAAACCTTTGAGCACAACTGTAGATGGGCTGTGTGGCATCATACTATGTATAGGTATGTTGGTTCGGCCCTCCAGAACAGTTGCAGTCTTTCATTTGGCACCTTGGGAAAATTTAATTGCCCACCCTTGATATAGAGGATTTATGTTCTTTATCCTGGTTTTGCGTTACATCCCATTTCTGTTCCATTTGTTTGCTGCCTTGTTGGAGTTCATGTTACGGTTGGGCTTTGAGTTTGGATACCTCCTATGATGGACGTCACATCGCTGTAGTGGATTATGGACCCAGGTGGGCTCGGCACTCCAACTTTGAGGGAGTCTGTTGTGTTCTGCAGAGCTGTGCATTGCGTGCAGCGTTATTTCTCTTATCCTAACCATCAAAATCTGAGGCTGCGTCTTCTAGGAGAGGCAACAACAAAGGTGTGAATCCATAGCCTGAGCCAAACTTACAGGTCACGTATCTTGCACTGGGGTGGAGATAAACCGTTGTCTGTTTCTAATGACAGCTAATGCTGATTTATTAGCAGCCGTGTCTGTGACTGAAGAAGTCTGCACCACAAACCTTCCATTTTATAAAAGTGTTTTTATTTTCTCATTTACATTTTTACTAAATGTCACTTTGTGCTCCTTTATGTAGAAATAATTTCTGCACCAGCGACTCGGTAATTACCACGCTGCTTCTTGTCTAATAGGTTACGGCGTCTTGTGATCCCACAATTTTGAACCATCCGTCTATAAAGAAGTTTTTGGAATCCCCTTCTCGGGCTTCTTCTCCTGCAAACCACCGCTCGGATACACCCTCTGCCAATAACTCAGAGACGGACTCTGTCTGCACCCACAGCGAGCTGGAGAGAGACAGCACCATTATATCGAAAGCCACGCTAAAAAGGTCTCCTTCAGCCGACCGCCAGATCAGGAAGGTACGTGCCATTGAGTGCTGTAATCAGGATCGTTCTCATTCGTCACACTGTGATTTGGTGCAATCATTTCCATATTTCTGTAGGATTCTGTCTCAACGGAAAATATGAACACTAGATCGATCGGGTTTGCAGGATCTGAGGACACTTCTCGACGCTTTGTGAAGAAAACTATTGTGGTGGGAAATGTCTCAAAGTAAGTTTTCATTACTATGACTGCCGTCCGTGTGTGCCTACTGCAATGTACAGGTTTTATATCATTACTATAAGAATAACTGAACTTGAATTTTTTCATCCTTAGCAGGCACTTTAGGTTCTTGCAGATCGATGGGAGGTCCAGATACTGAGATCGCCGCCGATCGCCCTATGAACCCCCAAACGTAGCACAGTCCAGGAGACCTTTGCTTTTGTATTGACTCCTGAGCTGCTCATTTTTCGAGGGTCTTTTGAGCCATCAATGGCGATCTCGGGATCTGAGCCCCTGCTGATCTGCAGGCAACGTAAAATGAAATAAAAAAAACCACACACACTGTAAACAATTCACTTGTGCACATCTTGTACATTGTGGGAAAAAAAACAAACTAATGGCTTTGATGGGATTGTACACACCAACCTTCTCCAACCTAAATGTGACACTCAGGGCGCCATTATTCAGGGGTAAGTGGTGCAATAGCATGAAAAGAGTTCCTGAACTCACAACGCACCCCCTCCCCCATTAACTCCAATCCGCTGGCCTCACTGAAAAGGTGAACTGATCTATCACACGTGGATTTGGCCCATAACGAATCCACTAAAAAATGGCCATGAAAAATGTAGATTCACTCTGAAGGCATCAAAACTTATGCATTAACACATGAGGAATTATATAATTAACAAAAAGTGTGAAACAACTGAAAATGTCTTATATTCTAGGTTCTTCAAAGTAGCCACCTTTTGCTTTTATTACTGCTTTGCACACTCTTGATGAGCTTCAAGAGGTAGTTACCAGAAATGGTCTTCCAACAGTCTTGAAGGAGTTCCCAGAGATGCTTAGCACTTGTTGGCCCTTTTGCCTTTACTCTGCAGTCCAGCTCACCCCAAACCATCTCGATTGGGTTCAGGTCTGGTGACTGTGGAGGTCAGGTCATCTGGCGTAGCACCCCATCACTCTCCTTCTTGGTCAAATAGCCCTTACACAGCCTGGAGGTGTGTTTGGGGTCATTGTCCTGTTGAAAAATAAATGATAGTCCAACTAAACGCAAACCGGATGGAATAGCATGCCGCTGCAAGATACTGTGGTAGCCATGCTGGTTCAGTATGCCTTCAATTTTGAATAAATCCCCAACAGTGTCACCAGCAAAGCACCCCCACACCATCACACCTCCTCCGTCCCCAATGGTTCATGGTGGGAACCAGGCATGTAGAGTCCATCCGTTCACCTTTTCTGCGTCGCACAAAGACACGGTGGTTGGAACCAAAGATCTCAAAT